>NC_135310.1:14925613-15237152 GCF_048772815.1 Callospermophilus lateralis
AATACCAGACAAGAAGATATACCTACAAACCATTCCAAATTTATAATAAGGTATCCTTATTCAAAATCTGGATGAGCACATTGGTGATTTGCAAATATTGAAATGACCTACTTTTCATGCCAAAGAAAACTGGTATAATGCCATAGAATATCTTAGGAAAACTATTTTTGATAGTTGATACTCTCTGAACTCCAAATTTGAAATTGCGTACAAAGGCAAATTATTGTAAGTTTTTAAATCTATGTGTTAGACATAGCATTTTTAAATTTTCCTTTATTGAATCACTAATTACTATACACACTGATAAACAGAAATAGGTTTTAGAATCTCTCGCCAAGAAAGGCCAATTATATACGTTAAATGCTGTCTGTAAAGACACATTTACACATGTATAAAAATCATCTTTCGTGTGATGATTGTGCTTTGGACCATTGTATAACTAAGCACTTTCAAATGATCTATGCTGAAATATGGCCCTGTTGCATGTAATTGTGAGAAGATAGATTTATTTCAAGCTAACTAAATTAAATGCAAACTATGCTATACTGACTAGATAAGACATGCTTTATGCTTAACAATTTATGAAGCATGCATAATATTTAACTGTAAATTTTCTTTATTTATTAATTACTAATTGATTTTCTCCTTGAAGATTTTGTTCCTAATAATTATTTTTGTCTTCTATGTAATGCAAGAATGAAGTCATGATTTTCTATTAATGGAAACAAAATCTTGGCATTAGCAATAGATATGTAAATATATAAATACTAGATGGTTTATATATTTGAATATATATGAATACTAGTTTAAAAACTCTAGTCAAAAAACTCCCAGAAAGAAATGCCACTATTTGTCTATTTAACAGTGCATATCTGAATCTTATTGTACTTTAGAGTATTCATGCATTAAGACTGTAAACTATATCTAGATAGTTAAATTTCTAGTAAGATTCTTTTCAAAGTGAAAATGACAGCAATAAATGATCCCAATCTAGAGGTCACTTAAAACTTTCCATTCTGCCAAGTCTGTGAAGTTTTCATTTTAGTTGCTATAAATTGTTTGCTGAAGGTTCTGAAGTATTTGCAGTTGAGTGAGGCTCATTGTTTTGCTCTGAGGGGTCAGCTTGATTCCTGGTACAATAGCAATGTGATTTAAGCCACCAACTTGTGGAAGAAAGTGGAAATGGAATAGAGCAGAACACAGGTCTGCTGCCCATGTTCGTCTGCTTAGCAAAAGTATGGATTCAATTATTTGCAGGAGCAGTACACCACGGGCCCATATTTAAATCACTATCAAAACATTTCCATATACTTAAACAATGCCTGAGTTCAGGGGCCTGTTTAGTCTGCTTCAGGATGTTACGGCTTCCTGGGTTATTCTGCCACAAGCCTGGGCACTCACAGTGCCAATTCCCTGCTATTATAACTTGGGAATGGGTGCATGTGTGGATTCTGGTTCCTTGTGCACACTTGCTCAAACTTCCTAGCAGGACAGAGTTCCCCTCTGCACACATTTGAAAACTTGCAGCCCAAGTGACTCACGGCCTCCTTGGTTTCCATGGCGATATTCCATTACAGGAGCTGATAGATTCCAGAGAGATTGGTGCAGGCCGCCTGAGCAGAGTGGAGTCGCTGGCCCCTGAAGTGAAACAGAACACAGCTGCCAGTGGGTGTGAGCTCATGCAGACGGAGATGCAGGCCCTGCGCGCCGACTGGAAGCAGTGGGAAGACAGTGCGCTCCAAACCCGGAGCGGCCTGGAGAACCTGGTCAGTCAAATGGCCCTTTCGGAGCAGGAGTTCTCAGGCCAGGTGGCCCAACTGGAGCAGGCCCTGGAGCAGTTCGGTGCCCTTCTGAAAACCTGGGCCGAGCAGTTAGCCCTCCTGGAAGGCAAGAACACGGACAAGGAGATAGTGGAATCCTGGCACAAAGGACAAGTAAGTTGGTTTCTGGTTTTTCATTGGTGGTTATGCTAAATAAATAAATAAATAAAAATTTAAAGAATCCTATTTTTTTGGCTCTTAGGATTGCTAAAAAGAAAAGTTTTCACTAACTAAAACCATGCAATATTCAGACTTGGAAGAAGTATTTATCTGAATAAAATTGCCAAGTCTGATCTTCTTCCTTTTCTCACAAATCAAACTTTGGTAAAAATTAACATGTCGGGGAGAAGAAGCTATGTTTCCTGTAGAAAACATTATAACTAAATGGAGACAATTTACTTCCCGGCGTATGGTGTAAGAGCGTGTAATCCTGTATGAGGCACTCGGTCTGAAAAATGGCCTGTGGGCAGAGGCATAAATAGACAGAGTCATACTGTTTTCCTGCCAGTTAACCATTGCAAACAACTAAACAATTGAGTTTATAGCTTTGAAGACACATTTAGTAGTCTACTAGAGCACAACTAATGGTTTTGACCCTGATTAGCTCTCCTCTGTGTGGTTTTGACAGCTGTACTTGAAATTAGCCTGTTAACACACGTTAACCCCACTCTTCTGTCAGGCTCCGGGTCGCCTTCCTGTTTTTTTTTGTTTTTTTTTTTTAAACAAATGGCAGCTCTTTCAAATTGTGAGAAAGAGAAGCAGGAAAGGAATAGAGAAGAATGGGAAGCAGCTCAAAATCCTCTCCTTTTCTGTGACTGTTCAGACTTAACTTTGAAAGCCTCTTCAATATTTGTAGTTTTATAAAGCTCTGAATCATGGCTGGTCTTACAAGGAAGTCTAGTGAAGTAAACTTCTCTGCTTCTATTTATGTTACAATCATTTCAAAATAGCTTGGACCAGTAAGAAAGTCATGTCGTATTTCAAGCATTGTCTTTGTTTTAAATCAAGCAGTTGAAGCAAGTAAGACTCACCAGAAATTAAACTTCATAATCATCTCTTTATTCTAGTTTGTTTATAATGTTTCTAAGTGTTATGGTTTTGTTTTGGAGGTTTTTTTTTTTTTTTTTTTTTTTGGATGCCTTTTTTGACCTTTAGATTTGTGCAACAGAATGAAGCATAGTAGTAATCCATTCAGCAGAACAAGGAAAAAGAAGTTGTAATTGCTCCATGTGATCTGATAGGAACATATCAATTATATTGTTTTGATTCCTTTTTGTGTCCTTTTCTTTCCATTCTTGTTCCATTTACTATTATTTATTAAACTGATACTATTACTGGAAAAATAAATGACAGATATAAAAATACATATGATAATGCAACAATAAATGTGGGTTTTCAGTTTTACTAACAAAGATGACAGCCTTCTGCTTAGGTCTGTATCTACCTTTGGCTCCAGAGCTAATGTTTTTGAGGTAAATAGTACACTGACAGACATTCATATCTTATTTCTAATAATAACATTTTACTTAAAAGTGGAAATAACACTTTGATTATGATGAATGTGTAGGAAAATGTTTGTAAAACATATTTTCTAGGGTTCTTATGTCATCGTTTTGCTGTGAGACCTCTTTATTGCTGACAATGACAATAATCACAAACCTTCTCAAGTATTTCACATAAGTAAATAGTGGTATTTAAGAAATCCTTTAAAACATAAAAACAAGTATCAATAAAATATATAATACAGTGTTGCAATGTATCATGTTCATTGTGTTTGCAAAACTCATTGATTTAAAAATATATTGGTTTGCTAGTGTTGGAAATAACAGCAATTTTCTTTAGCTGTACAAAGAGGAAATATAATTTGAAATTTACCTGACTCAGATATAACTTGATGCAGTATTTATATAATCAGAGGCTCCACTGGAAAATTTTCATTAAGGATGAAAGCATGGACTTTTTTTTTTTTTTTTGATGGTGCTAGGGTTTGAACCCAGGGCCTTGTACATACAAGGCAAGCCCTCTACCAACTGAGCTATATCCCCAGCCAGCATGAACATTTTTTAAATGTGAAGTTTTAGCCCAAAGATTTTCACTTTTCATGTCACCCAATATATAAGTGGCTGACTTGAATCTCAATGTTCTTGCTTTTTTTTTTTGGCTAGGTGGTAATTTTTTTTTTTTTAGTTCTTACAATATTCTCCCTTACATAAAATGTGAACATTTGGAGTTTCAGAGAGAAACTGGTTACTTTTGTGAATTTTGTAAATAAAAATGTTTTAAACGCTCTACTCCAGTCACTGAGCTAAATAAAGAGTGGACAAACCGAGAGAACCCACAGTGCAGGTGAAAAGACAAACAGGTACAAAATCAGTGGGGACCCTCGTTGTAACTAGTGCCCCTGAGGTGCTGTGTATCCTCAGATGAGAAATTCCAGGAGGCAGGAAGGAGTGCAGAGCATCCCTAGAGGAGCGGGGACTTGAGCTGAATCCTAAGGTCTGAGTACAACCTGCCTAGATAGGAAGGTGGGGGAACAGTCCCAAGATGCAGACTTTTACAAAGAGGTAACAAGATCTGGGAAAGGAAACCAGAGAACGGGAATGGAATTAGTAGTACATTGTGAATTTCCAGAATGAAATGATGAAGATGTAAAAGGAGTGAGTGATTGAAGGGACTCAGGTGCCACCAGAGCATCGCTGGCATGGAGTGAGAGGAGGGGACAGATGTGGGAAAGGCCAAGAGGATCCTTAGACATCTCATGCACAGCAGGGGGAAGACAATGGTACCCTTTACCAGGATGAGGCTGCAGCCTAGACCTGGTCTGTTGATGAGGGATGCGATTTCTCTACAGATCTGGATCATCTCAGTAAATATCTTTGTATAAAAATAACATCTGGGCCATCTCAA
The DNA here is from genome assembly GCF_048772815.1 of Callospermophilus lateralis. Lineage (NCBI taxonomy): Eukaryota > Metazoa > Chordata > Mammalia > Rodentia > Sciuridae > Callospermophilus > Callospermophilus lateralis. Next base: position 14,930,341 of record NC_135310.1, read on the forward strand.
TAAATATCTCTGAGGATCATAAGAGTAACAGCAACACTATTTGAGTCATTACTCATCTGTTGGTCCTTCCTCCTTGACTTATTTTAGCTTTTTATTTTTCATAACCACTATCCACTTAGTCTCATCTAAATATCCAGGAATCATTTTCCCACTAATTTTGCTAATTAGGCGTCTATCAGTATGCCAGGAATTGTGATAAGTATTTGACACTCATGAGCTCATTTGCTCCTGGGACAGCCCTATAAGAGGAATGCTGTAATTGCAAATCATCCTGCATTACCAAGTGACCATGGTTTTGATTTCACAGTTGTACTCATCAAGCCCTGAGACTTTATTTTGAATTAAGTACACACAGTACTGTGATTTTCCACATCTCTCTCTCATCAATTGAATTTTGAAGTCTTCCTTTATTTATTGGAGGAAAGGTACCCAAGAATCCAGGAAAATGCTGGACACATAATAGACTCTAAGAATGAAACTAGGAGATGAATGAACTGCTAGTTTAGTTAGACCTATGGATTATAAAGAATTCTGAATGTCAATTAATTGTATGTACTCCATAAAATCAATTACTAGATATATTGCTAATCTAAAATAAGTGTTGCTTTCTTCAAACTGATCTTTCTTTACTTTTAAATAATATACACATCCCCTAATGATGTAGCCAGACCATTTTTAATAATTTAGGATATTTTTTCTTTTTCTTATCTCAATTTGAGTCATTTGACCACTTAAACTTTTGATTATTTTACATTTGATGCTGAAGTATATATTGTGGCTAGAAAAGAATACAGGTGGAGTCCTACAAATAGGCCTCACTTCTTTACTGAATTTATTGTATTATTTTGTTCCTCACTAATAATTTATATGATTTAAATCACTAATAATGATTTGTGCATGCATAATGTGAGGATATGGAAATTGCCTAATTTAAATGCTTGTTTTTTCTCTCTCAGGAAATCCTAGATGCTCTACAAAAAGCAGAGCCCACAACCGAGGATCTCAAGTCTCAGCTTAATGAACTTTGTCGATTTTCCAGTGACCTGAGTACTTACAGTGGGAAAGTTTCTGGCTTGATTAAAGAATATAACTGGTGAGCAAGAACCTTCCAGGTGTTCAAAATATTTTGTTTTTATTTTCTCTAATGTCTCACTATACTGCCTGGGCTGGTCTTAAATTCCTGGCTCTCACGAGATCCTCCTGCCTTAGCCTCAGGAGGAAGTGGGACAACAGGCACCATCACCAACTCAGCTTCACAATATTTTTATACAAAGTTAGAGCTAAACTGAGCATGGTGGCACATGCTTGTAGTCCCAGCTACTATATTTCAGCTGAGGTGGAAGATCACATGAGCTCATGAGTTTAAGATCAGCCTGGACAACATAGTGAGACCCCATCTCAAAAAGAAAAAAAAAAAAGTAAAGAAGAAAGAAAGAGAAAACTTAAACCAAGTAGAAGCTATTTTAAGTGTGATTTCAATAATAATTTTAGTTAAGCATAAAATACATTACTAAAAGAAATAAATGTATATTCTAAGAACTCAATTCTATCAAATATTGTTTTAATCAATTTTATCATTTTCCTTTTCATTCAATTTTCAAATCATTTTTTCAGTCTTTGTTTGCAAGCATCCAAGGGCTGCCAGAATAAAGAACAGATTTTGCAGCAAAGGTTTAGAAAAGCCTTCCGGGATTTCCAGCAGTGGTTGGTTAATGCAAAGGTCACTACCGCCAAATGTTTTGATATACCTCAGAATATTAGTGAAGTGATGACAAGTCTTCAGAAAATACAGGTAAGAATTTATCTGTTAATTCTAATAAGAGTGGTTAATTAGATTAGAAACGTGCCTTGCATATGAAAGTTTTGCTTAACAAAATCAAATTTCAAATAAATGCTTGACTTGAAACAAGGGAAAAGAAACTAGTCCATTTATATTCATAAATGCATGCTGTTTGATGTATTAGTGAGAGGTTAGGAGATAATCAAAGCTCTTATATGCAATGAGCAATGAGCCTGTACATTCCAAGTGGATTTTTGCATTCAATTTTCACTCCAACCACATTAGGAACTGTGAGGTTCTTATGGTTCTTATTTCCAATATACAAATAGGGTCGAAGAGTTTTAATGGAGTCACAGAACTGATGTGTAAAACAGCAATAGTTACAGCTGGATGTTGCTTGAGTTTGGAGGTGTTTTTGTTTTTGTTTTTCCCAGTCTTCCTTCAAATAACTTCAACTTTGTGGTGCCATCTCACACTCCACCTTCAACCCCAACATTTTTTATACACAGTAACATTGTTTTTGCATGTCTGATTTTTCTGATTACAAACAGTCTTGAGTGATTGCTTATGAAATTTGAGTGTTTTTTTTCCTCCAGAGAGGGCATATGTACATAGAAAACCACGTGTAAGTGCCCACAGATGAAGTTTCTTTGCTGGAAGCAATCTCTGAAGTAGTCCTGTCCATATACATTTGACTCTTTAATTTTTTTGTTCATAATATAATGATTGATAACCTTGCTTTGAAAATTTTCCCCATTGAAAATTCTTTCAGTTTTTCTCCAAGCTAGGGAGTAGAATCTTCAAGCATCAATTACCAACTTGCCTGTGCTGGAGAAACTCAGTATAATTTTTGAGGCCAGGCTTTTCTCTGACCCAGTCCCATGGATGGGGGTAGTACCTCCATTAAAACAGTCATTCTGGTAAGGTTCTATATAAGTTGATTTTTCATGACTATAATGATATGCCTGAGGTAGGCTACTTTGTAAATAAAAGAGGCTTATTGTGCTCACAGTTCTGAAGGTTCATGGTCATGGCAGTGGTGTCAGCTCAGCTCTAAGTGAGGATCTCATGGCAATGGCACCACAATGGCAGGAGCACATGGAAGAACAAGAGACCTTATCATCAGACAGGAAACCAAAGAGACTAGGAAGAAGCCAGGCTTGCCCCTTAAGAATAATCTTCTTCTGAGAACTAACTCTGGATCCCAAGAGAACAAACTGAATTTCCCCAAGGCCTGTCCCCAGGGACCTAAGTACTTTGCAATAGGCTCACCTCCTAATATTGCCACACCAAGGTTCAAGCTTCCAATACAGGATCCTTGGAAGATAAACTACACCCAAATTATAACAAGCCTCTTTCATCAAAATCCGCAATACGGAACATCCATGCTTCGGTTTCTTGCTAGAATAAATAACCTTGAGCTTATGCTTTCCATGACTTTTCCATTGCATAAAATATTATGCAACATTTTCACCTGAAAATGTCAATGCCTATTTACTGTATAATGTAGAGTTTTTGTTTATTTAGGATGAGATCCTTCCTTGGATCCAGCCACATCATGGGAAAAGTACATGCTGTGGCCACATTGTTGAGTTACTCTTGGCATTATGCCATTGACTTGTCCTTCATAAAGACAATCCTATAAATTACTCTGCTGTTCTCTTTTTATAAACTGCTAATAATGGTGCCATTTACTCCATGTAACAGTGTTTACTTCATTAAGATTCCCAGGGAAATTCATCTGCTGTTTCTTTCTAGGAACAGCTGTGCTTCTGCTGAGCAGATGGTTTGTATTGCACAGGTCCTGTGAGTCCAGTCCTGTACCTGGTTGTGTTTACTCTTGTTTTGGAAGCTAGGATGCTCAGAGTCAAAATCATAATCAAGCTCCACCAATTACACAGAACTACAGGGCATTATTTTGTAAAGTAAACTTAGCCAGAGATTATTTTGCAACTCTTATTTTCTCCTGATCCTCATTTCCTCTCATTTATTTTTTTTTATTTAATAGTTCATAGTTCATAAGATATCTCACAACCTTTTTGGAATAAGCCAGAATTTATATTAATAAATAAAATACCTTACAACTTGACAATTAAGGAAACCTAGGTTACTTAGCATATGAAAATAGTGTATTTCTTCTCTTTACACTAAGATATACATGGAAAAAAATCAAAGAATTTTAAAATATAGCATATTTTGCTTTTCTTTCTAGGAGTTTTCGTCAGAAAGTGAAAATGGGCAGCATAAGCTGAACACAATGCTGTCAAAGGGAGAACTTCTGAGTGCTCTGCTGACCGAAGAGAAAGCAAAAAGTGTCCAGGCCAAGGTTGAAACTGCAAAAGAAGATTGGAAGAGCTTTCATTCAAACCTCCACCAAAAGGAATCTGCCTTGGAGGTATGATATGGCTAACCACACGGTCCTGTTTGTTGTCAGTTAAAACATAGTTTCAATGAGTCCAAGGACCTTGTCAATTATTGTAGTCACCGCTCTTTGAATATTGATGGACAACTGAATAGCTCTAAGACAGCTCGGTGCTGGAAGTGTGAGCAACCCTGAGGAATGAGGTGGCTTCTTGCACGGTAGGGCCTCTCACCACAAACTTGCCCAAGCACATTCACAAGGGAACATTTAAGCGCAGTACTGAATGTTTCATTTGAAGTAACTCAAATTGGGGAGATATCCTTTATGGCTACAAAATGCTAGTTATGAGAGAATGTAACTTATGCAAGTATCAGGTAGTAGGGTTTTTAGGGGTTAAGTGTGCAAAGAGAGAAAGTTGATGCCCTTTCATTTTCTACAGAGACCATTTATTATAAGCACAGGTTTCTCACTGCCACAGTGCAGGGGTTTTGTTCTTCTATGATCATCTATTTAACATACCAACTCTTCTCTCAAGGAAAATACGCAGAGGCATGGAGAAGAGAACATCTTTCCCTTTTAAAACAATACTTCCTGGAAAAATAGATCCTGAATGTAATCATGACCATAATTAGTGGGGCAGGAAAAAGTAATCGTAGAGAACTACTATTCAGGGAGAGAGAGTGAGTATTTCCTTGATCCTCTCCTAACGCAGGAACCCGAGGCTAACAGCTGCCTTTCTTCCATCGCAGGCCTCATTCGATTACTAGAGTGGCAGCCATTGTGCAGTGCCTGAAATTCTACCACTAACCCTGTAGGAATCCTTAGTATAATGTGCCCTGAGCTCTGGAGCATCCACGGTGATTGCAAAATTACCTTGTTCAAGAGAAAAGAGGAAGAGGAGGAGAAGGGCCTGTCTCCTTAATCTGCCTCTCTTCGTGATGGGTGTAACTCTTTGATTTAGTCCATGCCTCCCTTCCTCTCTCCCTTCTGTCCTATTAGGAATATATATATATATATATATATATATATATATATATATATATATATAAATAATGACTATGATAAGCCAGGCACTGTGTGGCTGAGAGGGCCAATCTGTTGCCTTGCCTCAGAGAGTTTACTTTCTGGAAGGGTAACAGCCCCAAAAGAGCTATTTGTAATCTAATATAGGCATGTTCAGGGGTAGAAGTCACTAATAGACAGATGCCACTAACTATTTAGAGAAGTCAAGGAAGGTGTCCGGAGAGGTGACATTTAAACAGAATACTGATGGCCAAGCATTCTTTGAATTTGCCACAGTGGGCATGAATTCCACCTAGAAGGAATTGAATGCACAGGGCCCAAGTGCCATGAGTGCCAACAATGAATGGGGGATGTTGAGAAGTCCGATACTGATGTGAAATTTTACAGCAACAACAAAGATAAAACAGGAGACAAAGATTAGGGCCAGACAGTGAAATATCTTTTGTACTAAGCAGTTTGATCTTGACTCTTGACTAGAGTTCCTTATCTGAACCCAGACAGTTTTCCTAAGAATAAAACCTAACATCCTATTGTAGGGCATAGGAAGAAAACAAATTCATTCCATAAAATGGATGTTTTGGGGCACTGAGACTTAATTTGCTCCTAGAACCTGGTCGAGAAAGGCTGAGTCAGCAATCTGCAGGTCTTTAAGCTAGAGATAAACTTGTTAGCTCACTGAGCACAGCCTAGACCAGATGGGGAATAGTTAGTAGCTGGAAGACCAAAGAAAGCTTTTCATAATGGTCCAGAAAAAAGAAATGAGGGAACAAATTAAGGAAATAATAATAGGATGGCAAATTCACCCCCAAGGTAAAGCTCAACAGGATTTGGTTGTTAATTATACAAGGGGTATATGGAAGAAGTTAAGTTTGAATCCTCAGTTTCTAGAATGCATGGATGATGATGCCATCAACTGAGACATGATTATGGAAAGGATAATAATTCATTCAATTTAGTTTACATTAAATTTGGTGTGCCTGTAAGACATTCAACTATTAATGTCTTAACTTTCCAGACTATTCCCATAGCCTACCCATCTCCCTCAGAGGTGAGTATAGAGACGCCAGTGTCCCCTCACAGTAGATATCCCAGGCTGGCACAGATGGGGCCTAGGGCATTCTTCCACAGGCTCTGTTAGTCTGTACTACTTAGGTGTTTCAGCTAACTTTATGGACTTGCTTTTGGACAAAACTATCCCAAAGTGCTGATTTAATTTTTAAACTCTCTAATTGGTTCACATAGTAGTATAAACAACATTAAAATTCACATCAATTTAGCACTTTATAAGTAATGGACAGCAGATACAGACATCTTTGCTAATGTGAAATGGAACCGTAATGACATGCTATTAACTTTTGGGCTAATAGTTTCCTCACAGACCCTCTATGAGTACTTACAACATTCTTACATAAGAAGCACACCATACTATTTGGTATTTTGTCTTTTGAAATCAGAATAAACTTTACTGAGAACATAAGAAACATGTAAACTAGATTGATAGATAGATAGATAGATAGATAGATAGATAGATAGATAGATGATAGATGATTTATACTTCTACAGGGTACCATGGTATGTCCTGGGAAGTACAAGGCACAGATTCTCCCTTCCCAGGATTCATAAGTTAGGCATGGAGACCAGACAGTCTGCAGCAGGTGAAAATCACAGTGCAGCCAGTCTATGATAAAAATCTGTGACCACTGGGATAAAAACAAATGCCTAGAAGTGAGAAGGTGGTGTGATCTCTTGGGTTTTGCTCAGAAAAGTTATAGAAACATATATTTTAAGCAGTAGAACTATAGAAAGTTCTTAAAGGATGTTCAGAAATTATACTGGTATCAACGTGAAGAACAAAACATCCCAGAAGCAGGAAACATGGGCAGTAGGGGTGGTTCCAAAGGAAGCAGGCTTTGAATTGCAAATAAAGAAGTTAGTGCTTGACTTTTGTTTGCTTTGCCCCTGATACTAAAACCCTGCAGAATCTAAAGATCCAAATGAAGGACTTTGAGGTAAGCGCAGAACCTGTGCAGACCTGGCTGAGTAAGACTGAGAAGCTGGTCCAGGAAAGCAGCAGCCGCCTCTACGATCTGCCAGCCAAGAGGAGGGAGCAGCAGAAGCTCCAGGTGATGAGACCTGATCCCTTGGAGAGCATCTTTGTCCCTTCCTCTGTCCACCAGGCCTGCGTTCAGATGCATGCTGGGCACCCTGGAGTTAGACTATGCCACCTTGAGATGTAGTCTGTCCCTCCCCTCTTTATGACAGATATTATATGTTTTCCTCCTTTCCTTTGAGGTTTGATTTGTTTCCTTCCCCCATGGTGCTCCACTTGTGTGTAGCTTGGAGATACAAAGGCCTTCAGGTGACGCTGATCGCTTGACAATGTTTATTTCCATGTTCTGTGGTCTAGAGCTCCGTCCGTCCATCTGCCGTGTGCTTTCCCTCAGCCTCTGAATGGTAACTTGCTTGTGCTTTTCAGTCTGTCCTTGAGGAAATTCACTGCTACCAGCCTCAGCTCAACAGGCTGAAAGAGAAAGCTCAGCAGCTGTGGGAAGGACAAGCTGCCAGCAGGAGCTTTATGCACAGAGTGTCGCAGCTGTCTTCTCAGTATCTAGCGCTAAGCAATCTAACCAAGGTAATGCCTGCCGTGTGCTCTGTGTGAGTGCCATAGCGATGTTGGTGTTGCAGGTTGGAGCTGTGCAGGGCGTCCATCTGACTCGCCTAAGGAGGGCATTTCCAACTCAGCAGTAAGACATGCAAGAGCCATCTCCCCAGGCTTGCAATCCAAGTGCATCATGTGTTCTGTGCCTCTTAGGGTGGTTCTCTGAAAACATCAAGGGAGGTTTCAAAGACCCAAGAGAATTCCTATCCCCACAAATGCCCCAAATACTTCATTTTTGTTCCTGAAATGATTTGTTCTTCAGGGCTTTGATTTTGGAGACTCAGGACATACACATAAGGCACAAGTCAGAATTTTTGTTCCAAAACATCTTGAATTAAATTCCATTAGCAAAAAAAAAAGGACTCAAAGCAGTTGAAATTTTATTACTCAATGTAACGAGTTGGGAATAATCTTTTTTGTTTGCCTAAATTCCACATATTCATTATATAGTAGTCAAAGGTATATGGATTGAGAGTTTCAGTTCAGTTTCTAAAGCAGAGTTCAGAATTGTCAGTGATTTATATAACTGATTAAATATCTTTAACTAGCTTAGAAAAAAGGTAAATGGGACCCCCTAGGGCACCTTGAGAGCAGTCAACCAGCATGATGCAAACCCATTCACACTGCTGCAGGCCTGCCTTGGCCTCACTATTAAGTAAACTTACTTAAATAATTTGAGTTTGATAATTTAAGTCTTCAATTTTCATTATTTCTAATTTAATTTAATTTCATAATTTAAGTCTTCAATTTTCAAATATTTCTATCATTGAGATAGTCACACTGATATATTCTACATTTATACTCATATTTACTCTATGAATAAGTCCCTTTTTATTTTTTCAAGAATCAGGTACATGCCTAAAATTAGAATGAAGATGAACAACTTTTATTCATTTGTATTTACTTAGATATTAACAGGCAGTAAGTATTTGCTTTAAGAACTCTATCCTAGCCTTATAAAGTCTATACTATGTTGGATATGACCTATAATTAAATAAAAAACATGAGTAGTCTCAGCTTTCAAATTTAGGTCTATTTATTATACCTTATATACATGTATTAAAATATCACTCTGTAAATATGTGCAATTATTATGTCTCAACTAAAATATATTTTATTTTATACACACACACACACACACACACACACACACATATATATATATATATATATATAAAATTCAGAAATACTGCGAAATCTCAGGCAGTTATTCTTTAAAACTGAAACAATGTATGTCAATGGGAGTAGGTGGTTTCATTTGAGCCAAATGTGATAAACAAAAGCTGAAGACTACTATGATGAGGTATTAGGAAGAAATTCCATCAATTAAAGAAAGGTTTGGGCTGTGTAGTGTGGGGAGTTGAGTGAAAACCTGTCTCTGTCTTTCCCAGGAGAAAGTGTCGAGACTAGACAGAATCGTTGCAGAGCACAATCAGTTCTCCCTCGGGGTTAAAGAGTTGCAAGACTGGATGACAGACACCGTTCACGTGCTGGATTCTTACTGTCACCCAACATCCGACAAAAGTGTGTTGGACAGCAGGATGCTCAAACTTGAGGTGTGCATTTTAAGAGATCTCCGACTTGCAGAATTTGTTTTTCTCAAAATTTCTCAAGTTTCCTTCTACCTCGTCTGATTAGATCACTCTGTCTCTAATAGAAGTCTCAGAATATTTTGTGGGTGTGATACCATTTGCTTATTATGATCATGCCCAAGCATTCATGCATCATTTGACCCTAGATGTATTTGCCTAAAAATGCTTAACAAAATACAAAATAAAACCTAATGTGGCGGCTTGCTCCATATCCAGTTAAGAAGTAGTTTAAAATTACATGACCCATTTATTTTAAGAAAATATTTCAGTGAAACTTTTTAGAGGGCAAAACACTGTCCACCTTATTCAACTCATTTACCTGCCTGTGTCCGTTAGTCTACTCTTCTCCTATCCTAAGGTATCAGTTCTATGTAGCATTTGTGATGAAAACAATTAACCTACCTTCATTCATAGTCATACCTTTCATTCATATCCCCTGGGCGCCTTGCCGAAGACTGGCACTGTGTCCTGACACCAAGGAATCAGACATGAGTAAGATATGTCCTTTGTCCTCAGGAATCTCATTGAGACTGAGGTTGAAATGCAGGGGACAATAACAGATGGGGATGTGTGTATGGGTGTCATGGACACTCAGGTGTGGAACTATGCAAGGCGGAGAGAGCTGAGAGGTGGAGTAGGTTTCTTAGAAAATCAGGTTCCTACTCAAGTTTTTAAGAATCCTGGAGGGAGTTATCCTGGCAAAGGTGATTGAATGGAGATTTGAGAATGGCACCAGGGAGGTGGCAAGTATGAGCAAGAGAAAGAGCCAAGGTGACATAAGAAGTTGGTAGCAGTCCCTTCTTGCTGTAGCAGACTCAGGGGCCATGAGAGGCTGAACCAGGACTGGGGCAGGGAGGGTTGTGAAAATCCAGACAAAGAGCAGAGAAGAAGCTTTGCCTTTGGATGACACTACCAACTTTATAACTTTGAATTAAAACTTCCTTCTCACATGAGAAAGAATAAGGCTTATGAAGAACTTGGAGCCCAGAATCTATTTCTATAGAAGTGTGTGTTAGAATCTCAACATTTATAAGCTCTGCATCCTGTGACCTTTGAGAATTCATGGATGCTACTGAAATACAGACTTCCTTCCCCTTGTTAAAACCAGGAACATAAAACGTCAGTGGAAGGAAGGGATAATTCAGAGAAAAATCAAAACCTGCAATGCCCAGGCCACTTAGAGACCAGCAGGTATCTGGTGACTGGCTCCTGGCACTCACCAGCAACTGACTTCCCATGGGGCCTTCATGGCATAGTTGCATATGCCACTTTCAGGAGCTCTGAAATATTTGAAGCCGTTGCATATTTAACATGAAAATGACAAGGGGATTCTGTATTTGTTTCTACAGGCTCTGCTATCAGTGAAACAGGAAAAAGAGATTCAGATAAAAATGATAGTGACCAGGGGGGAATATGTCCTGCAGAACACTTCTCCAGAAGGCGTTCCTGCCATCCAGCAGCAGCTGCAGGCTGTGAAGGAGAGGTGGGCATCCCTCTTGTCTGCAGCAATTCGTTGTAAAAGGTAAGTAAAACTACACCCAAGCGCTGGCAAGCCTTACTGAAGGATCAGCTTAATGTTTCAATAACAGGCTGTCCTGTGACTCCTGCCCCTTCCTCCCTCCCTCCCTCCCTCCTTTACTTCCTCCTTTCCTTCTATCTTTCCCCTCCCCTTACCCTTTTTTCCTTCTCTCTCTCTTCTTATAGCAAAAGAAACTAGCAAGTATACCTTGCATTTATGTTGAACTACAGTACTATGACAACATTTTAATATAACTAAAAAGGCATGTTTCTTTTTGTTATCATTGTTTGCTGTTTAAAATAAAAAATAAGCGCTTTATAATAGAGAAATACTTTGATTAAAACTAAGTATTTATGAGGGAGATGACCCCTGGAGATACCAGCTGGGAGTGGGAAAGAAAGTCAAGTAAGGGAGGCAGGCATTAAAGGGTGTATTATCCAACAGGTTGCCCTGTGGGTCACCAGGAACTCACCTGGCTGGGTGACACAGGGAACTGATGCACAGCATGTGCCTCAGAGTCATCCCACCCAAAGGCACAAGAGCAGAGGCGTTTGCAGACACACTCCCATGAGTCAAAAGGGTGGAGGAGGGCTGGCCCCAGGGCGACAGTCCCCTGGCACTCCTCATCTGCAGTGCCTTCACTCTGAGGGTGGATCAGGGGTGAGAGAACATCCTAAGGCTGAGAGAGCTAGGGACTGGAAGAACAGAGCACTGGGGGTCTGAGGATGAGGACAAGGCACTGACCACGGAGGCATTCAACTTGCAGCAGGAAAATCAGGCTCAGATGATGAATGGAATTCATAGGATGAAAGGAATTAGGTGAATAGCATACGTATGGACACAAAGAAGTACTTTTCTGCAAGAGAAATAATTGTTAGTATTTACTTGAAGGACTGTTACCCTATTTTCCCCTGGTGTTTTAATGACTTTTAAATCTCATGAAACATGGCTACTATGCTTTTTCTTCCTTCTTTCTTTCCTGCCTCGTGGGTTTGTGTACAGTTCGTTTGCCTCCTGCTCTGAATGTCTTACTGAACTTGATAGAGTTGAGTGTTGGTTCTCTTTGTGCCCAGAGTTTCAGCTCAACAAAAAGTCCTGCTCTTCCTGAGGGCATTTTCTCTGGGGAGCTAGACCTGCATTCGATGAGCCCAGGCGAGCTGCCCACTCGCCAGTCTGCCCCTATCCTGGGTCTCGGGATCCTCTACTGACTGGAGTGGATGGAAGAGGCACAGTGACAAAAGTCAGCTCCTAAGGACTCTCAGTAAGGATATTTTCCTTTCAAATCCTTTTCAGTCAGCTTGAAGGAGCTCTTTCTAAATGGACAAGCTATCAGGATGACGTCCGGCAGTTTTCCAGCTGGATGGACGGTGTGGAAGCCAGCCTCAATGAGTCCGAAAGGCAGTGTGCGGAGCTGCGGGAGAAGGTGACTGCGCTCGGCAAAGCCAAGGTTAGAGCTGGACTTCAGGTGCCAAGTATCTCTTATAGGCTTTTTTAGGATACCATAGTCAGATAAAAATGTTACCTGCATGCCAGGACTGCACACATAGAGAAATTATATTTTGGCCTTGTACTATCATTTCTAATGGCTTCTTAACTTGTCATTATTTTCTTAGTAAAAATTTCCTCTGCTAGGAAAATCATATACACCTATATTTGGGGACACACACCATTTAAAATTTAGCCACTTATAAGACCTTTTCATGTCCTCTACTGTTCACCACCAGGAAGTAAAATGCTTCTTTTTATCAGTCCTTTTGAATTACTACCTATGTGCACTTTTTGATAACATTTTCATATTAGTATAGGACTGCATGTGAAGATTTTTTAAAATAAATAATATTAAGGATATGATCTTTAAACTATTTCATTGATAAGTCAAACATAAACTTTGGGAAACCTTTTATTTGTGGCTACAGCCCTGCTCCAGGGCATGTTTGTTGGAATATCATGCCCTAAGCTGTCCTTATTACCTTCCGCACTGAAATTCTTCAGCTTTTATACTCTCAGTTTGATTCTTGTGGCTTGTTCCATATGAACATACTGACTCATTTTCCGGGGCTCCTCCTTCCTCCTCCTCATTCACATCACCACCAATCCTGCTGATCCATCCATTCTCCCGAACTCCAGTACACCCTAATTTCTCACCTTGCTTCCTGTCTCCATCTCCTGTTACCATAGTATCAAGGTGAACATCTCACCTCCCTTCCACTTGCCTCTAAGATAACATTAGTCTCCCCCAAGATATGTAAGGATTTTCATAATCTCCTCTGCCATCTTCCTCTCCTCTTCTCCTGCCCCCTCCTCTCTTACTGAATTTCATGCAAACCCTCCTTGAGGCCTCCTCACTTTGCCTCTGCACCTGACAGCCTCCACTGACCTTTCTGAATTAGTGCAGAAATTGTTTTGGCTGCAGTACCCCTAACCCAGCCCAGATTGTTCTATTCTCTCATAGCTCTTAGATCATATCTCTTTGTAAATTTTGTGTCCCTCTCCCTCGGTGATTAGAGGTGCTTAATTTTGTTTCCTCCTAAGCATTTGGCTCTTTTTCAGATGCCAAGCAAATGATGAGTGGAAGTCATTTGAACGACTAAATGTTCTTATGTAACCTATGCAAGTCCCTTAATATTCTAGGTCTCTTTATGCATCTGTAAATTAGTATAATCATAATTTTCTGCTTCATAATTATCTACATTTATTACCTATTAAAATAATTAATCAGCTAATTAATTAAATTATATATCTATTCAATCAGTATTTATTGAGAAGTTGCTGTAGGCAGGCATTGTGCTGCATTCTAGGTGAATAAAACAGGCAAAGCTGGGTTCTACTGGAAACATATACACCAAGCAATAAGTAAACAAATCCATAAATAACTAGTAAGCTAGTGCTATGGAATGTGAGAGGAAGTAATTTAGAAAGGGCTAATGTAGATTTTTTTGAGATCAAAGCACAGGGATGGTCTGAAACAGGAACATCTCTCTGAAACAGGAATGTTCACTAAGCCCTAAAAGACTTAGCCAAGAGAAAGTAGTCTGGGAGGCAGTTGGGGAAAGACAATTCTAGACAGATGAAGTAGAATGGGCACAGGCCCTGAAAGAAGCAAGGACCTGGTGCAATCAGTGATGCAGAGGAAGGCAGTGTATTGCTGGACCAGAGAGAAGCAGGCAAAGGTGCCACGGGGTGATCAGGTCCAACAGGAACCTGATCACGTGTAATTCCACGGTGGTGACCCTGAGGGTTTTCTACTCGGTCCTGCCACAGATGGGGAGATAACTGTCTTTTAAGCTGGGGAGTAACATGTTTTCTTTTTCAATCCTGAAACATTTTACCACAAAGGGATCTATGGGGAGTATGGGACAAAGGATGGGGCAAGAATTGGTGGCAGGAGCTCTGTCTAGGAGACAGCTGCAAAGTCACAGTGAGGGATGAGGGCGCCTGGGCTAGGGAGCTTACAGGAGATGTGGGGACAATATCATGATCTCCTGGTAGGTGGAACTAACAGGGCTGCATTATGGATAGAAGGATGGAGGGGCAGGAACAACTGAAGACCAGATTTCTGGATTGGCCTTCTGGGAGGAAGTGGTAGCGTTTACTATTTGAAAAAGAGGTTGAAGGGGAAGTGCGTTGTGCAGGAGCTGGGGCAGAATGGGGATGGGGCAGAACTGAGCAGCCCATGTATGGATAGATTAAGTTTGAGAAAGCCAGGTAGAAATGTAAAGTAGTCAATTGCAAAATAGCATCTTAAAGGAAGATCTGGAGCAGATATGAAATATACCCAAAGACAGATATGCTTATGTACATTCACATGTGTATCTGTATCATTTAGATGTGTAAAGTGATAGGTGGATGGGTGACTTGAGGTCACTTGTCAACTAAAATACTTAAAGTATTTTAGGTTTAGCAGTATCACTGATACAGTGGTACTTGGAGTAACTGTTTTATTTATTTATTTTAAATGTTCTCTAGTTCTTAAATGAAGAGGTATTGAGTCATAGCAGCCTGCTGGAAACCATTGAAGTCAAAGGCGCGGGCATGACAGAGCACTATGTCACCCAGTTAGAACTCCAGGATCTGCAGGAACGATACCAAACAATCAAAGAGAGAGCCAAGGTATGGCTGACCAGGCTCCTGGAGACCCACCCAAACTGGGGTGTTTGGAGCTGTGCTTATTTCAGGGCTCACGATGTTCAGTAATGACACCCTTGTAAGACCAGATAGAACAATAGAAACAAAATGGATTTTAAGATTTTTAAATGCATCTCTGGCAAAACCAAACTAAAACTTTCAAAATATTGTAAGCATTTTTGAAAATTGCTGAAGTAGAAATAATATTCACTAAAATTTTCTAGAAATGTACCAATTTGACAAAAATTTGTTGGAGCTTTATAATGAAAACTTATAAATGCTATAGTCTATCGAAAAATGAGAATTTTTTAAAGTAAGAAATAATCATAATATTTATTATTTTTCAAATAGACCACATGAAGAAAATTAAAACACTTTTTAAGAACATATCCTACCTTATTTGACAGAGTTTAGAAAAGTAAATCCAAAATGAGTCCAAATTCGCATCTAAGGCACAATAAAAAATGTTCAATTTTCATCATTAAAAAAAGTGAATTTTTATGAAAAGCAAAAATTCTGTGTAATGTTTCACAAAAAAAAATGAGATTCAGGGAGTTAATTCAACAAAATGATCTTAAAATCCATTTTAATTTCTGAAATATTTTTTTCTCTATTTTGCAAATAAAATTTAAAGTCTTATTCTTCTAGGAAAGCATTCATATTCTAATGATTTAAAAATTGTGCTTTTCTAAAATTCCGAAAGTGGATTCATAGGGCACTTTGAGACTATGCATCATAATGCATTGCTTTCTCTCTAAATTCTTCTAAATGTTAATTGCAGGAAGTGGTTACCAAATCTGAAAAACTGGTTCGTCTGCACCAAGAGTATCAGAGAGACCTACAGGCCTTTCAGGTGTGGCTGGGACAAGAACAAGAAAGGCTTGACCGATACTCAGTTCTAGAGGGTGATGCACACACCCATGAGACAACCTTGCGGGACCTTCAGGTAAAATCTATTTTATCCTAAAACAAAGATTCTTCCTTCTGAATGTGGAATTATTTTTTTTTGAGCAATAGAACCTTGAATTAATGTGACTTTGAGTCCTATAGAGAGCTGATGCATATTAACTACAGTCCTGGTAATGTTTGATCCAGAGCATTCTGGGAGTTTGGTAATAGATATGAGTTGATCATTTTGTGGGCAGTTTATACCAGCAGAACTGGTTGTTGGGCTATTCAGCCCACTACCAAGATGGCCCCTAACAGGAGTGGCCAGAGATCTAGAATATGGTAGTGACTGACACTCCTGCTTTGTGTGTCCCTGAAAGAGAGTCTTAGATGTGGGACATACACAGGAATTGATGAAATATGATGCTGCTCTGAGACAAACTGATAGAAATATCTTGGGCAATATGGTTTCAAGAAGAACCTCCCACATTGCTGAAGATATAGACCCAGGGTCAGAGTTCTAGAAGAAGAACTAGAAGAGCTAGAAAAATTATTGGCACTCAGGCCAATGATCTGCAATCTAGGGTGAGATGTCAGACATTGGGGAAAGGGGTAGTAACCTTTCTACTTACTCATTCCTTCCATTCATTGAATACCTAACAGAATGCAGATGCCTTACTAGTTTCTTCAGGAACTAATGATTGAGTTATTATATCTATATCTTCCTTTGAGGAATTTGCAATGTGGTAAGTAATCCAAACCCTTAGGGTAGACAGCTATAATAATGAGGTAAGGCTAACAATATACTAATGCAAGGGATATTATGGTGTCATCAAAGAGGGGGCCCTTAATCTTACCATGAGAGGTGGGGAGGAATCAGTGGTATGCCCCGAGAAGGGGTTCCCAGGAATACATGATAGAGATTTGGAGAAGAGTCAATGAGACCACTCCATGCCCCATCAGTAGTGTGTAGCAACCTCCTAATGAGCTGTCAGGCAGGATTAGAACTGGTTTCTAATAGGGAAAGATGTCCCTTCAACTTGGACAAGATGGAAAAGTAGGGGCTTTCATGGTTATCATGGGTATATAAAATTTTATTTCTGTTGGGTCTCAGTGTTATATGATGTCAAGAGAAAAAGTTTTGGATAGCAAGTTTGAGCTCTAATCCTTAGTTGGCCCTGCCTCATTATGTGACTTTAGGCCCAAGAGAACTCTGATAGTTTCAGCTACAAAGTCATTATGCAGGTTAAGTGAGAAGGGAAGGAATCTTTATTTAAATATCTGTTTTATTCACAAAATAAACAAATAGAAGTTAGAAGGGTGACAATTTTGTGTGCTTGCTCAAGGGTCTTATTCATCCTACCTTAAAAGAATAAGATGTCCTAATCCTCTAGGCTTAGCTGCTGTAATTTATTTGAGTACTGTTGACTGTTTTCTGTGAATAACCCTTCTCAGCACTTCACTCTGGACAGGCAAAGGAACTGGGCCAACAAGTTACCAGATGTTTCTCTTGTTTCTGGTCAGAAGAATACATTGCACTTCAGTCAGATTAATTACCCAAACCTAACTCCAACCTCTGGCTTCCCAGGCATTAATTCTTACACTGTCACATTTGGTTCACTACACATGTTCACAAGCATGGAGGACGCAGAGGCAGGAAGCAGTGGTGGAGCACTGTGATGCTCCAGGTGTGAACAGAACTCCTTCAGGATCCTGCTGTCCTCCTGCAGTGGTGCAGGGATCCGCCAGCAACATGGCCCATAAGCAGGAGTTACTACTTTATGTGAACCAAAGCCCTAATTTGAGTCATAGAGCATATATCTCCATCTAAGTATCAAACTGTTTTCTTGTCAGCATAAATACTTGAGATATTGGAAATATAAGAATTTGCCTTGGAGAATGATGATTTGTTGAATAGATTAAACTATCTTATCATATACAGGAAGGGTGTTATACTAGGAATATTTAATGAACCAGGGCAGTGATCAGTTCACTCCAACTCCTGGCTCTAAAGTCTGTGTTTTAAGTAGAGTGTTTCTAGAACCCCACCACCACCTTCCTTCTATGTGCTATCTGCGGTTGTAAAACTGGTGCACTGGCAAAGCGGTTGTAGTATAGACCAAAAGGCCCATAGAGCCTAAAATTCTTACTGTCAGGCCCTTTTTATAAAAAATCCACTG
This sequence comes from Callospermophilus lateralis, assembly GCF_048772815.1. NCBI lineage: Eukaryota > Metazoa > Chordata > Mammalia > Rodentia > Sciuridae > Callospermophilus > Callospermophilus lateralis. The sequence continues at coordinate 14,948,469 of NC_135310.1, forward strand.
ACCTTGAATTAGGAAAAAAGATTACAAAAAACTACCTTGGAAATAGTCTAAGAATTTTGGAACACAATTACTGTATTTGTGGTCATTTGGATGACAGTTTTACCATATAGATTGTTGTTCTGTTTCTGTGTACCTACACAGTCACATTACATCATTCTAGGAGTGACTTTATATCTGAAGAAAAATGCTCTATTAGTTGGAAACATTTGAGATTGCTATATTTTCTGTAAAAATGATCAGATATCAGCAAATTCAAATGGTTCTATGTAATAGTAAGTATTTCTTTCATAATACTATATGTTAATCAAAGACGTTGGTACCTTGAACATTCTTGGAGACATTTGACTTAATTCCTTTTATTGTAGATGATCATATCAAGAGATAATATGGATTAAATTTTTGTGTGACTAGAAATAAATATATTTAGTCTTGTTTTGCCAACATCTTTAAAGATACAAGATTTTTTTCTTTCTTAAAGGGTTTTGCTGTGCTACAAGTTCAGTATGAATCAAGTCTTCGAGCTTATGCTCTTTGATAATTTGGGGCTTATGCCTGAGCGAAGGAAATATTTGTATCTGGAACACCTGGCGGGCAGGTGTATTGAGTCAACCTCCCAGATTTGTGTGCCTCCAGACCCAACTTTTCTTGACCACAACATTCCCTAGGTTATAGCTCTGTCAAGGATCCCTCCTTAGCAAAAAGGGGACCCATTGTTCCTTTCTCAGCTGCAAGTATAACACTGAGCTCACTTAATGTCACAGTACCAGGCCTCAGGCACTCTAAGCTGATTATGAGCCATAATGAAAGTAGGTTATTCTTTTGAACAATAGTCCTTTAATCATGAGTGGTTTTGCCTGTAAACTGGAAAGTCAAATATAGTACAAATCATCATGCAGTTAGATAAATTCTCTCACATCCCATATTTCAAGTATTTATTCAGAAACTGGTGATTGGAAAAATTGGGGGAGGGGGTTTACATGTTGATAATTTTAATTATAAAAATTTCAGAATCTTTTTCCAAACTTGGGAAACAATATTCAGCGTTTGTTGCACACTTTTTATAGCATGGAATGAAATCATTTATTTCTGGCATGAGGTTCAAGCTTGTCCAGTTGGCTTGGGTGAGATGACACAGGTTGACCCCCACACAAACGTGAGATATGAGGAGTGACAGCCATACCTTTGGTCCTCAGGAACTGCAAGTGCACTGTGCAGAGGGACAGGCACTGCTCAATTCAGTGCTGCACACCAGAGAGGATGTGATCCCATCAGGCATCCCCCAGGCAGAGGACCGGGCGCTTGAGTCGCTCCGGCAGGACTGGCAGGCTTACCAGCACAGACTGTCTGAGACTCGGATGCAGTTCAACAACGTTGTGAACAAGCTGAGGCTGATGGAGCAGAAGTTCCAGCAAGTTGATGAATGGCTAAAAAAAATGGAGGAGAAAGTGAGTCTCAGGACCGGACGTCAGTCTAACCGAGCCACCAAGGAATTACAGTTACATCAGTTGAAGGTGGGACTCGTGGAAATGTCTCATACTTGTCAAACTTGCATATTTGGTTTCATTACAATATTTAGCAGCTGCTTGTCCAAGGCTTAGATGTCACAAAATTAATTCCTGCTTGCCTAGAAATTTAAAATAAATGGATCATTCTTCTTCCAGTAATTATTTTCTTCCAGTAATTATTTTGTAGATTAGTCTTTGGTAGAATATAGTTTAATGGAAATATTTTGTATTTTCTTCCCATGCATTTTTACTTTGTTTTGTAAAAATACATAAATGATAGCATGATAATCTTTTAAGTTTTTGGTTCTAATGTGAGATTGCTCTTATGTGGTATATTCATACTTTAAAATTAGTCTTATTCTAATTTTTATGCTACTTCCATGCTCACATCTAAAATAATGCATATACCATGGGATTTTTTTATGGTTCACCATTTTTATAACCAATGTAGATGCAACAGATGACATAAAACTTATATACCACTTCCCTTTTTAAAAAGTATTTTAACTAGTATGGAAATTCCTCAAAAGACTAGAAATGGAACCATCATATGACCCAGCTATCCTACTCCTTGGTATTTATCCTGAAGAACTAAAATCAGCACACTATAGTGAAACATGCATATCAGTGTTTATAGCAGCACAATTCAGAATAGCCAAGTTATGGAACCAGTCCAGGTGCTCATCAACAGATGAATGGATAAAGAAAATGTATTATGTATGCACAATGGATTTTTACTCACTTATAAGGAAAAATGAAATTATGGCATTGCCAGTAAATGAGTGGAGCCCGAGAAGATCATGCGAAGTGAAAGAAGCCCAACTTAGAAAGTCAGGGGTTGAGTACCTTTTCTCATATGCAGAAGCTAGAGAAAAACAAGGGGTAAAAAGGAGCTAGGAGATCCCATGAAAATAGAAGGGAGATCAGTAGAATAGAAAAAAGGGATAGAGGAAGAAGAGAGAAGGATGGTAAAAGGGAAAATCTGTGGGATAAAATTGGTCAAATTATGCTATGTACATATATGAATACTCCACAGTGAATTTCTCCTTTATGCAGACATATATAGCACCAATTTTTAAAAGCTACAAATTAATAGAAGGAAGACCAACAGAGTAGAGTAAGGGGAACATGGTGGGGAAAGGAAAGAGGAAGGTAAGAGGAAGCACTGGGAGTAAAATGGAGCAAATAATATTCCATACACATATGATTATGTCTAAATGAACCCCCGATATTACATATGACTAAAATGCAGTAATAAAAATGTCTTAAGAAGAGGGTAAAAAAGGTTTTTGAACTGAAGTATAATACATGCAGAAAAGTACCCAAACTCAGAAGCATGCATACGGTGTTTTTATCATCTTGTTGCAAGACAAATTTTTCACTAAGATTATATAAAACATGTTCTCAAAATTATATCTTGCAATATATTCTAAACACATGCTGAAATCATGCTTTATCAAGAAGATATTCATAGGTTTTGTCTTAGTCAACAAAGGCTGGGGGTGAGTCTCTCCCTCTGATTCTTTGTCATTTCAGAAGTGGCACGATGAAGTGGCGGGGCACAGAGATGAGGTGGAGGAAGTGGGTGCCAGAGCACAGGAGATCCTGGACGAGAGCCACGTGAACAGCAGGATGGGCTGCCAGGCCACACAGCTGACCTCCCGATACCAGGCCCTGCTCCTCCAAGTCCTGGTGAGTGCACTGTCGGCCACTCAACGAGGCGCCAGCCGGCCTCACAGCCCAGCTGGCCTTCCCCTCCTCAGCCTCCATCCAGTAAGATGCATGTCAATCCTCAGGGACCCTGGCCCAGGTCTTTCATGTGTGGCTCCAATTTCTCTTTTCTTTCCTAGGAACAAATAAACTTCCTGGAAGAAGAGATCCAGAGTTTGGAGGAATCAGAATTCTCTCTCAGTTCCTATTCTGATTGGTATGGCTCTACTCATAAAAACTTCAAGAATGTGGCGACTAAAATTGATAAAGTAGATAAAGGCATGATGGGGAAGAAATTGAAGACCTTGGAGGTAGGCACACATTCTTCAGGTTTGTCTCTGATTTACCTTCTTCCTGTCACCTGCTGCCCCATTCCCCTCTATAGATAGTGGAAATGTGTGTTCATCCTGAGCACACATTTAATGCATTTCACTCAAAACTCCAAGATTAAACACTCTTTAGACTAAAAGCTGGCTTTCAATTATTTGTGATGTGTCATATATCTAAATGACATATACACAGCTGCCCACAATGTCTTAAACTAAATTCCAGTTTGTCACTTGACTATTAAGAGAGAAAAACATCTATCTCAAATTTATGATTTGTTATGGCTTTTTGCCTTAACAAAGAGTTTTAACTCAGACCTCTATGGAGATTGCTGAGAATAAGGGCACCACAAGTTTTTTTTTAAGTCTTTGATTTATAAATAATAATAATAATAAAAAACTCTATTAAAGTAATGAAAAGAGAGTTTCTGATTCCTGACAGCTCAGACCTCAGAAATATATTTTAAGTGGATATAGAAGAACAAAAAATGGGACTTAAAAGCCTTTTCTTTAAGAGGAAAGAAACTAGACAACCTGTATCTGCTTTCTATTCACTGACTTTTCCAGGTTTTGTTAAAAGACATGGAGAAAGGCCACAGTTTGCTAAAATCAGCCAGAGAGAAAGGAGAGAGGGCTGCTAAGTATCTGGAGAACGGTGACGCAGAGACGTTAAGAAGAGAGATCCATGACCACGTGGAGCAATTGAAGGAACTGACCAGCACTGTTCGGAAAGAGCACATGACCCTGGAGAAAGGTCTTCACTTAGCAAAGGAATTCTCAGATAAATGTAAAGCCCTGGCCCGGTGGACCGCAGAATACCAGGAAGTCCTACGTGTTCCTCAGGAGCCCAAAATGGAACTATATGAGAAAAAAGCTCAGCTATCCAAATACAAGGTAGTGCCTGGCTGCCACTGGCAGATGTGGTGGAGGGCTTGTGGGTCCCCATGGGAGAGAGGTGATTCCAGGTGTGCATCTCCCCGATGGTGCTGATGGCCTCCCTGATGGCTCTGTTCCACTAGTGGCCAGTGATGTCATTGTAGTAAGTGAGTTTATTTAACTAAAAACCTTGCCTTGGAGCTATTTTTCCATTCAGGAATCTGATATCCAAAAGTTTGAACTATCAGTTTATTGATTGTGACAATCAATATATGGAGAATTATCTGGAGGATCCCTATACCTGATAGCGTGACCCAGGTATAGGGATCCTCCAGATAAATCTGCTGTCATCAGGACCCTGTACTTATAAATTTTACCTGTCCCCTATGAAGGCTGTCACTCATCCTTTGGTATTGAAGGTCTTGAAGCTGGCCTGTAAATTGAAAATGAGATATCATATCTGAAAAGAATAAGTTCTACCTAACCAACTGTAGCTAAATACCTTAGAAAATTTTGAAAAAAATATGTGATATGATATAGGTACAGACATTTCATTTGCTCAAATTTTTGAGCAATTGGCAAAGCTTGTCTGTAAATAGTTTGTGTTTTTGAAGGCCTGAATGAGTTAGTGATGGTCTATAAGAATTACAGAGTGTTAGCTTCCTGCCAAGCTTTGGAAGCTTATGCAAACATCTCCAACCAACATGTCTATTTCTATGGCGACCTCACCATCAAGCCTAGCGCTTCTCTTGGAAGATGCCACATAATTACCACAGCTCTTCCTCCTCCCCCATCCCCACACCAAATCCCTGAAATGTTTAAATGGCAATTTCAACCCGTCTCAGCATGGTCAAGGCTGGAATCCATTTCCCTAATGCCACATCTAAACTATGCTGGAACAGTCTTCATGACCTCAAAATCAAAAGATAGTAGGTCTCACTCCGTTTTATGTTTTGCTTTCTTTTGTGTTTTTTTCTTTCTCTGCTGAAAGGAATGAAGTAGGAAAAATAGAAAATACATTAAATTTAACCAAACTTAATTCTTTTCCATAATCTCTTCTCCACATTTGAAGGGCTGTCTGAGGTCCTGCTCTCCCTCTGTGTAGCCCTGTGTTAGCCCTGATGAGCCACACCCTCCTTGGTGATTTAGACTTCCTGATTTATAATGTGTACATCAGGTCTTTCTGAGAGGTGGGTCATGTCAAGTGTTCCGCAGGTATGTGAGCTGACTCTGGTTTTTCTTTCTTACTTGTTCAAGTCCCTACAGCAAATGGTGCTGTCCCATGAACCATCAGTCAACTCGGTGAGAGAGAAAGGTGAAGCTCTTCTGGAACTGGTACATGATGTCACTTTAAAGGACAAAATAGATAAACTTCAAGGTGATTACCAGGACCTCTGCAGCATGGGAAAGGTAAGGGGAGATCAGAGAGTCAGTAAGAATGTGTAATTGCCAAAATGTGATCCCTAGCGTCTCCTTCTCTGTTAGATAGCTTTAAGAACTAGCATGGGTAAGTATTTTTATCAGCTGCATTTAAATTGCATAATGTCTATTAATTTTTTCCATCCCTGGTAGCTTTCTTTTTACTCATTTATTTATTGTTTTGGAGCAGGGAATGAAACCCAGGGCTTTCAGGTGTTAAACATGCATTCCATCATTGAGCTACATCCCCAGCCCCACTCCTAGTCATTTTCTGATATAAGTAACTCTGCCAACCCTATGAATTGCCCTGGGGTTTTTTGAAATGCAAATTAGTTTTGAGTAGGTTTTCTCTTGAAAGTCATCTCTAATGGGCACCTGGTTTTACAGGAGCATGTACTCAGTCTGGAGGCGAAAGTCAAAGACCATGAAGACTACAACAGTGAGCTCCAAGAGGTAGAAAAGTGGCTGCTGCAGATGTCTGGCAGGTTGGTAGCACCTGACCTTCTGGAGACCAGCAGCCTGGAGATGATTACCCAGCAACTGGCCCACCACAAGGTACACCTGTTGTCTGAAGAGCTGACCACAGGGCACTTAACTGTCCTGTGTGTGTGTGTGTGTGTGTGTGTGTGTGTGTGTGTTTATGTATGCACACGTGCACACATGAACAAACAGGTATAGCACTGGATTATAATGACTGCACCTAAAGAATGAAGTCTGAGTCTGACTATTGAGGACAGTTGAACTGGATACTCGGGTGAATCAAGAAAAATTCAATCCTGGCATTCAACTTCTGAACAGATTGTTGAAAAGGCAGTGATGTTTCTAGCTTCTATCGTAATTGTTGGAATAGTCATAAGAGGTGATGCTCATGAAAGCATTTTGTGAACCACAAAGTACAACACTGAAGTGAGATGGTCTTATCTTCATTAATATGCATTTTGGTAATTACATGTACCCTATGGCATATGGTCACAATTTTATGGAATAAATTATTGGTGATCTTAATGGTGATCTGATTTAGCCATGATGTAGTCAATATCTGATGGTATGCTCTAGGAAAGCCAGTTAACCTCTCTGGGCTTTAGCATTCCTGTTAGAGGTAGAGGTTTTATTTAACAAATATGAATAGAAGAGTAGTTACTGTACATAATACATGCTGTTAGGCTCTGAAGAGGTCCAACCTTGTAGATGGTCTATCCTTTCAGCAGCCTTATGAATTAGTAGCTCTGTCCCAACTCGCTTCTTTTCAGTCAGGTGTGTGCAATCTACTGACCTAACACTATTGGAAAAAATGGCGGACCCAGCACTGCTGAGGAACCACTGGAGTTCCCCTTGGGCATATTGATGTATCAAACCAGGCAATACTGTGTTGGGGTGTGTCACTTGTCATTAGCATTTTGTAGCAATAAGGAAATTAAAATTGGATTTGAAAAAGTTGACTCACCATCCCCAAATGATCTGTGAGAACACTCACTAGAGAATATGTGGGAGTATGATGGTGTGAGGTAGAATCCAAGAGAATTTTGTCTGAAGCTAGGGATTCTGACAGTGACTGCTGTGTAACCTTAAGTGTGTCATATGGGGTCTCTGTGCATCAGTCTCCCCATCTGTGTAACAATGACAATACACAGTTACTGGGGCTTATAAATAATTCTGGGGCTATAAGAGGTGCTCAGTAAATTGCAAGTATAAGGGCTATTCTATTAATATAAATATTATTATATGTAAATTAGATACTATATAAATTTATTATTAAATATTAAAGATATTACATTATTAAATAAATTGCATTAAATAAGGGTTGAGGATGCAGCTCAGTGGTGGGGTACATGCCTAGCATATATGAGGTTCTTGGTTTAATCCCCAGTACCAAAAAATTTAGATTAAATAATAATTAGTTTGTTTTAGATAAAAATAACAAGAAGTATAATTGGTAGATTTGACAAATGGATGGCCATCCCATTATCTGTTAACAATACTGTGGAACAGATCTCTCTGGGACCACCCTTGAACACATTCTAGTCTTTAAATTACTTCTTCATTCCCTATGAAAGTATCCCTGCAGAAATACATGTGCTTTTTCTATAATTTGTTAATATGTAACCAAGATAAATTGCAAAACTCTTTCAAAAAGTTTATTACATGATGAAAGTAGTTACCTTAAACTTTCTTTTGATGAACAGGTTGTTTCAAACTAATACTAAAATTCTTTTTGAGTTTTATGTTTTTTGTTTTTTTTTGGTTTTTGCAGGCAATGATGGAAGAAATTGCTGGTTTCGAAGAACGTTTAGACAACCTTAAAATTAAAGGTGACACTTTGATCAGCCAATGTGCAGACCATCTGCAAGCAAAGCTGAAACAGAATGTGCGTGCTCACCTGCAGGGCACAAGGGATAGCTATTCAGCAATCTGCAGCACAGCCCAGAGGGTGAGCACCACAGAACGTTCTATGACAGTGACAAATAATGGAGAAGGGATGTGCAGCCTAGCGGTTTTCACAAATAGAATAGAAGCCCCAGTCCTTGGGAAAGTTTTGGTGTTGCCAGACAGGAAATTAGCAAACAGGTTTCATAATATCTGTGTGAAAATTTACATCATACATTTGATCAGTATTACTAAGTGGCGAATTTCAGACATTCAGTTTTATACAATCTCTTTATTACAATAATTATGAAAAACTTCTTAAAAGTTTTCTTGATTTTTTTTACTTGCATACATCAAAACTTTCTTCTAACTTGCAATTTATTCTGTAACACTAGAATAAATGTATTTCATAATTTTTGCAATCATTTTTTTGTGATTCTGTGCAGTCTGGGTTCTGCTCTAATACTCTAATATTCTTATGTATTAGTTTAGAAATTGACAAAGGGAGAATCAGTTTTGAGTTATACTTTTAATGGGCGTATTTTCACTAAAGCACAATCTTCAATGTTATAGAAATAAGTCTAAGATGGGTAAGAATTGTTCTTTTAATAAAAATTTAATATAATAAATAAATTACTTTCTATTATTTAAGCAATTTAAAATGATATGACAAAGATGTTTTTATAAGTTTTCTAAAGCCTTCCATATGCTTTTGCTACTGGGCTAGCCAGTAAAAACTAGTGAGACAGAATGATAGGGAAGATGATCTGTGTTTATCATGATAAAAAAAAAATGGTCCTAGTGATATTGACTTCTGAGACTTGAAGTAATTATTTTCAAAAAGTTAAGAGCAAAAGAGGGTAATTGCAAATGATGATACAGTAGGAAAAGGAGAGAGAAGAAAAAAGTCAGAGGATGGTATGTGGAAACTTTCTGATGAGTTCATTTACTCACTCATTCTGCAGGGACATTGAGCCCTGACTTTATAGCAGTGGTTTTCTTTTTTTCTTCTTTCTTTCTTTCTTTCTTTCTTTTTCTTTCTTTTTTTTTTTTTGCATTAGGGTTCCAACTTATGTTTTCAAAAAACACTAGTAAATGTTGGAAAGACAGACATAATTTTTTAAATGCAAAATGCTGATAAAACTATAAGAACATAGTCAGATCTGTACTCCATAATTGAAGTTTGCAAAATGATAGAGCACATAACACCTGTCCTTTTAATTTCTGTTTAGAATAAGAAGAAATAAGGGTACAACTCAGTGTCAGATGAAAATGATGGATTTAACTAATGACAGAGGAAAAATGGCAATCAGTTATTAGTTCCATTGTATCAAAAATGAAAGAAATTCCAGTCTAAGTTCATATTCTATTTTCCTTTTCTCTTTTAATAGAATAGTTTGCTCAGAAAACATCATAGATTTATTTCATCTTGATATCAAGGAGATACATAATTATTTCCCAATGTCTTTTTTGAATAAAGTGAAAACTGGTTAAATGGTTGTGAATTAATTAATTAGATGTGGTAGGAATGCATGAATGATTCTGGATTATAGTGGTTCTGGAACATAGCTTCTAAGATGAATTGAGGGCATCAAACTGCCTCCTTTCCTGTGTTATAATTTGTTCCAGTTTGATCCTGCCCCTATGCCAGAAGCCTCACATGATGAGAAATATTGGTTATTTTTTCTTAGGATGGTGTTTTATTTTGCTTTTAGTTCTTAGCTTAAATAAAAAGAAAAACAGTTGTACCACAGGGGGCAAAGCTGAAGAAACCTCTGACTTGTGTTTATGACAGTTTAATTCAATGACTGTGGGCATTCTAACACATTTGGATACTTACATGACCACTGCTCATGTTGTCTTCCCCTAATTAACACATTACATTGTGATTTATGGTTTGAGAAATGACAAACTGGGGGGTGTCCATTGTATTTTGAAACATTTTGGAACATACGCAACTCACTTCAGGAGTTGTGTATGGTGTCAGGAGTCCCAGGGAGAATATGAAACCTGATTCATGAACATCATTTAATGCCAATGGTGTTAGGCTATAGAAAGCAGCTCTCATACCCCCACATGACTTGTTCTATTTCAGGTGTACGGGAGTTTGGAACATGAACTTCAGAAGCATGTCAGCCGGCAGGACACCCTGCAGCAGTGCCAGGCCTGGCTTTCTGCAGTCCAGCCAGACTTAAAACCCAGCCCGCAGCCACCTCTTAGCAGGACCGAAGCCGTTAAGCAGGTAGTAGACTCCTGGAAGTTTGTTATTCTTATGAGTCATTCAGACATTCAATCAAAATAGATTAAGTGCTTTTATGTGACAAACTGTGCTGGTGCCGAGGATTATAGAAGTCTAGATAAGGTGTGATGTTGACTCTAGTTGAGTTTATGTTCCAGCCGGGAAGATAGATATAATGCTGATGTGTGGACCTGGCAGAGCAGAAGGGATATGGGTTCTGCAACCAAAGAACAACTCCAAAAAAATCTGTGTGGTGACTACGCCTAAGTCACTTTCTCTGAGCCTCAGTTTCCTTCTATGTAGAGGAATGATTACAAGTACAGTCATTCCTCAGTATCTGCAGAAGGATGATTTCAGGATCCCCATTAATATAAAAATCTCAGCTGTTCAAATCTCTTATGTCAAATGGTGTAGTCTTTGCATATCACTTACTAACAGCCTCCTATCCACTTCATCTCTAGATTCCTTATAAAATCTAAAGCAATGTAAATGCTTTGTAAACAGTTGTTACATGCTATTGTTTGGGATCAACGACAAGCCTGTACATGTTTCAACCACAACTGTACATGTTCAGTACATGGTTGGGGTTTTCCAATAGTTTTTAATTTGGAGTTGGTTGGATCTGTGAATATGACACCCTCCCACACAAAGGATCAACTTTGCACATATTTCTGAAAGTTTTCATGAAATTCAAATGTCATATCAAAAACGAATGTAAATGGAAAAATCAATGCAAGCTTCTCCCACGGGATTTTTTTTCCCACATAAACAAGGTGCTTAGTAAATGATTACTGGATAAAGAATGAATGGAATTTTAATTATCATCATGTGAAAAGAACATACTGCAAGCTTAAAATTGTACTGCTAAGAATTCATCAGAATATGGCAGAAACATTTTTGAAAGGTTTTTACTAAGCAGCTTTTCTATGCAGCATTAACCTTATGGGAGTATATTGTAGAAGAATTTTGTTATAAACATTATTGCTTCCAGATATGAATTAATGGTATTAAATCATTTAATTTTCTTACCACTAACTGAGATTAATGTAATACATTTATCCATTTAGTCCTGCAGAGGACTGTCTACCCATTTCATACCCAAAGTATTCTTTCTGGTTTAAATGATTTATGTTATTTAAGTCATGAAATATTCACATAAATTCACATATTATACTTTATAAAAAATGGTATCTGAGTAAATGAAACATGTCTTTCTTTGAGTCAAGGAGAGTGAATCAAGGACAGTATTCTTATTTTTCACTAGTCAGAGAGTTTTCTTGAGTCCTTCCTTGTCTTGTGGCTCTTTGTTACCAATGTATTTTTATTCAGAACAATCCAAAACAAAGGCTTAATCTTTCTCCTTTGTTGACCAAGTAGAAATAAAAGGGGTAGAAATAGACATTAATCCTAGTGAACTTTTGCTAGAACAGGATATGATTTACTATATTTTCCAGCATAAGTTGCAACCCCAGGCAGATACTGATCCTTTCAGATAATGAGGCCCTATGGTACACCATCCCTGCCCATAGTTTCTCTAAATACTCTGCCCCTCCCTTGAAAGCAGCCAGGGAAGGAAAGAGGCGATCGATACACATCTGCATCTCAGATGCACTGAAGGCAAAGAAGGGATTGTTTTGTTTTGTTTTCTGTGGTGCAGTCTTTGTTCTGTTAAAATTAGTGTTTCCCTTGACAGCTACTGTGTTCATGAAAAACTGAGCAGGCTCTTAGTGGTTGGCTAGTGTACAGAGGTAACTGGAGATCGCTGCTGCTCAAGACTTCAAGCAGAGGTAGCCTGGCCGCCTTTGACTAGTGGCATCACAGTGGCCGTGGTCCCAAGATGTATTTTGTATCCCCAGTACCTCTTCTGTGCAGAACACTCCACAAAGTGATAACATGCTCCACGTGACCACAAGGAATAACACAATGACTTGATTTCATTGGGAGTGCCACATGATTTTATAAGGCATAAAATGTGAATTTCAGGGATGGGGAAAAGTACTATCAGATGTGCCTTTTGAAGTTAATTTTAGCAAAATTCCTTTGTAACTGTTTCTGCACTGATAATTTATATTCTATGTCCAGTGCTTTTGGAATTGGGCCAACCATATAAATCCCCAAATAAACCAGTATTCCTTTAAATTAAATATATTGACAAAAATAAAATTCTGATATCTTATACTTTTCCCATTTGCAAACATTGCTGGGGATATATAACTGTCCCTGGATCATAGGTCCATGATGTGCTTTTACACACTGGTTAGTGACTGATGATAGCACTTGGAAGTGAAATACAGTTCATTTATACATTGAACTTAAAAAGGTGCTACTTCTGACTGAGTAGGAAATGGATCTGTCTTTGTTTTATCTCCATGAGAATTGTCTGTTCGGGGAATCCTTGGTGTGCAAAGGAAAAGATACTGAGATGAAAAAAAAATTATGCCCCATTATTGACATCTAATTGTCTAATGTTTCTATGGGCAGAGCTTTTACCATACAACCTGCTGTCAGTATTGCTTTCCTTCTTTATCCCTTTTTATGGAGTGACCAAGAGTCACCTCCCACCATCTCAGCCACCACATAACCTCATGGCCTAAGAATAGATGGGTCATATAATTTGTTTTCCAAAAAGGAACTTTTTTAATAATAAAAAGTTCTCTCTTTTTTTTTTTTTTTAATCCAGTGGAACTAGAACAGTGGTTCTTGACTTGGGGAAAGTGGTGACTTTGTTCCCAGGGGACATTTAACAATGACTGGACACATTTTCAGTGGCAAACATTGGGAATAGTGGGGGTGCTACTGACCTATATTTGGCAGAGGCCAAGAATTCTGTTGAACATTCTGCAATGTACAGGATGCTACCACAAGGCAGTTGACCTCAAATGTCAATAGTTCTGAGGTTAAAAACCATGTCTCTGGACTAGAGGCCTAAATCCAGAAAATTGGGATGTATGGTCAACTCCCCTGTTACTTGGGCCCTACCCTCCTACCTGACCTCTGCTCCTGCAGATAACCTGGATAGATTAAAATGGTGTCTGGTTTCCCCCCTTTCCTATACCATGCAAACATCTCTAATTACAATGAGAAGCAGATGGTAGGCAAATAGAACCATCAAGGTGTTTGAATTCTCTCCTGTGAATCCCTAACACATATCATGGCTATAGTGAAGACGCTGAGTATAGCAAGATTATTTTGGAAATGTCAATTAAACATTAGCAGTGATCCAAATATTTGTTCCCTAAGAGTGCACAAGTCTGTTCCACTCTGACAGTTGCCTTTTTGCAGGTCAAACACTTCAGAGCTTTGCAAGAGCAGGCAAGGACCTACTTGGATCTCCTTTGCTCCATGTGTGACTTGTCCAACTCTTCAGTGAAAACCACAGCAAAAGACATTCAACAAACAGAGCAAATGGTAAAGAAAATAAAACTGCATTTACTTGTCTATTTTATTGCATTCTCTTGCTTGAATGGTAAACATGGTTTAAAGAATATGTCTATTGGGTTATTCTTTTATTGGTGCTCCTATACATTATAGATATTTGAACTTCGATCAAGTCATAGAATGTAAGCACACTTACCTGATGACACACAACTCAATCATCAGTTGGTGCCATTCAGCTTCTATCCTTAGCTCCTTCTTCTCTGTTCCATCCCTTCTCTTTTTCCTATTTTCCCATGCTTTTTGTCCTTTTCCATATATTTCTTTAGGAAATATTTAATATGAAGGGCCTTTTGACTTGACTTTAATGGATCAGGGATGCCAAAGAGCATGCCATCTGTCCCAACCCTTCTGACTTATTGGTAATGGCTATCAGTAGTGTGAGAAGGATTCTAAAACTGTGTCTGGCCAAAGAGGAAAGTACTGTGATGAGTTAGCAGTTCCAACCACAACAGAGAGAGGGCAGCACAGAGTCACATGCTCATGGCCACTGCCCCTGCAAGCCTTCAACACTTCAATGCAACACTTTCAGGGGAAAGAGGAAAATAAGACTTGCTTTTTGTACTTATTAAATATTCAGAGAACTACAAGATAATTCAAATTAAAAAATCTTAAAACAACAAGTGTCTCTTTGTAGTAAAATTAACCTGTCTTTAAAGCCTTATGAAAGATATATAGCTCACATTTTTAATAGAAATGACTGATTGAAACTAATTATACAATTTCAAAAACCAGCAAAGTGAATCTAAAGAAATATCCAAAATATTAGCAACTCAGTGTTTTGCAAGGTGGAAAAAAATGTACAATAGATAATAATATAAATGTTTTCTAATAAACCCCAACACTGAATTCATGAATCAAACCCATGTGTCTACTGAAAGGCCCAGTGTGAAAACCCTGAACACAGCTTTAGAGCTAATAAATTCTTGGAAATTTCTTGGAGCTTCACAACACTGACTAAAATCATGTGGCATAACTCTTGGACATTTACATTCTTTAGAAACTCTAAATCTAAAAGAAAATCTGCTTTTCTTAAAGCAACTAAAGAAGGCTTTTGGGTTTATCCACAGGTGAACATACATGCACACACAAGTCTGTGTGGCAGGCTCTGCACATACACCTGTTGAGGACTTGCCACTCTGGTTCTTTGAGCACATGTGACTATTTATAACTGCTGACTTGTAACCATGTGTTTTCTCGAGATTGAGCAAAGACTGGTCCAGGCACAGAACTTAACGCAGGGCTGGGAAGAAATCAAGCACCTGAAAGCTGAGCTCTGGATTTATCTTCAGGATGCTGATCAGCAACTGCAGAATATGAAGAGAAGGCACTCTGAGCTGGAGCTCAATATTGCACAGAACATGGTTTCCCAAGTAAAGGTGGGAATTGATTTGTTTCCAGGGGAGATTAAGGAGGCCAAGATGGTAGAAAGACAAAATGTTTAAACATTCACGTCAGTATGCCTTGGTATCTGTCAATCCTTAAATATCACTACAGCTACTTAAGGAATAAGACAGAGTCAAATAGCCTTCCTTTGGTGCCAGGGACAGGCTGATCAGAAATTTTACATTCATAAGATAGACAAGGTGGTGGCATCTGTGGTCCCAGCAAATCTGGAGGCTGAGATGGGAGGATCACTTGAGCCCAAGAGTTTGAAGCCAGTCTGGGCAACATGGTGAGACCTGCCAAACTCAAAAAGGAAAGACAAGAAACAAAACAAAAAAAAAAAAAAAAAAGAAAGAAAGAAAGAAAGAAAGCAAACATTCACATATACTCTTGCAGTGAATGGCCATTTCATCAGGAGATGTTCATTCTACACCTTCCTCCTAAGTTAAACATCT
This sequence comes from Callospermophilus lateralis, assembly GCF_048772815.1. Lineage (NCBI taxonomy): Eukaryota > Metazoa > Chordata > Mammalia > Rodentia > Sciuridae > Callospermophilus > Callospermophilus lateralis. The sequence goes on from NC_135310.1 coordinate 14,964,184, forward strand.
GTCATTCAGCCTGGAGAGCCAGAAGAGTTCACTACTAAACAAACAGGAAATTGTATTTTTTTTTAATATTTTCATCACAATATTGCTAAAGTCGTAGGATAATAAGCCTATCAATTAATTAAAATGTAATATAAATATCATATTTATTATGTATGATTTAAATTATAATAGAACATTGTTATAAACTTAGTAATTAATTGGAAGGGTCAGCATCTCTACAAACTCTAAGACTTATTTTTTCTTTATAACTATGAATCATACATATATTCTGCTGGAACATTGTTTGCAAATGCAGACAAAAGAACAGGGATAACATCAATTAGATTTTTTTTTCTCCCAAAGCACAACTTTCAAAAATTTATATAAAAAAAACTAAGGTCTAAGTTCAAAGTAAGGTACTTTTCTCTTTAGAAATGATAAGATTGCTTCATTTTTATCAGTTTTTCTTTACACTTCTCAAAACAACACAATAAAAGAAAGTAGCACAGTGACTGATTCCTATACAATTGGGAATTTGTGTTCATAAAGAGCTAAGGTACGTTTCAGATTTTATCTCCAGTTTTCTTCATATTAAAGAACTTAAAATGCTTAGAGGTGTCATGTCCACATTTAACTCTGATATTTGGGAGGGTCTGTTACACACAACCTACTTTTTCTGGTTTCCTTTAGGATTTCATGAAGCAACTGCAGTGCAAAGAGGCATCAGTGGGTGCCATCTTGGACAAGGTGAATAACTTAACAAAGAACCAGGAGTCTCCAGAACACAAAGAAGTCAGCCACCTGAATGATCAGTGGCTGGATCTGTGCCTTCAGTCTGACAAGCTTTGCACGCAGAGGGAGCAGGACCTTCAGCGGACAAGAGATTACCACGACCGTATGAATGTTGTTGAAGCCTTCTTAGAAAAGTTTACCACGGAATGGGATAGCTTGGCCAGGTGACAGGGTGCTCCTTTGGTCTACCGTAATGCTAAATCAGAATTTTCTTAATTTCTATAAACACTTAAAATGCCTTATTTATGTTTTTAACATCATGGTTTATCATTATCAGTATTGGCAAAACATCGTTGTGAACCTAACATTGTCATATGGATATAGACTCACAGCTTACTAGGTTAATATTAATTTCTTATGAGCAAAACTTAAATGTTTTGTTGTTTAGAAAAAACATTGCTTTTCTCAGTGACTTCAAAGAATATTTGTCTGTGACCTTATGAAATATTCCAAGAATACTTCTAGTTTTGTCTAATTACCAGTTGTGGGGCTACTATCTAAGAATTTATGAAGTTAACACTTCTTGAAACCTGTATGCTCCAGAGCTTTTTATTCAAGTCTGTAAAGTAATACATCTACATGAGTCAGTCAAATTTGGTTACATTGTAGAAATCAGTTAACAATCAAAATTCACTTAATTTGTGTCCTTTGAGATTCTGAAGTAACTGAACTTCTCTTAGTTTTTTTTTTTTTTTGTGTGTGAAATATAAGACTCTTTCCTGCCAGACACTTTGTATTGTTATATGAAAACCATTCCCACAATTTTGAGGAGAGAATACTGGGGATTGAACCCAGAGACTCTTTACCCTAGGCTACAAAATTTTTCATTTTGAGACAAGGTCTTGCTAAGTTGCTTATGGCCTCACAAAATTGCTGAAGCTGACTTTGATGAACCTGGGATCCTCCTGCCTCAGCCTCTCGAGCCATTGGGATTACAGATATAGGTCACTGCACTTGGCTTAAACACTTTTGATCACTCAAACTATAAAAATTTGTACTACTTCTGTCAAGATTTGTTGGCTCATGAGAAGGAAAACTGCCAACCTTATTCTATATCTACTTAAATCAGTGGGGTTTTCTTATTATGCTTGCTTATTTATTTTATTATACTGTTTTCTGATTTGTTTACTTTTCCCTGATAGCACTTTATTGGACTCTGGGATTATATACAATCGATAGTAGCAAAAACCAAAAGAAAAAGCATACACACATTTCTGAGTTGCAGGGGGCCTACAGGTGCCTCAGATCTGTTGTGTCCAACATAGAACTTTCCATACTGCCTCCCAACCCCAGCATCTCATGTTTCAGAGCTGATCATTTTATAAGTAAGATTATAATTATACCTTCTTCTATATGCTTTATAATCAAGAGGAAGAGACTTCTTCATATTTTATACTTATTTTTAGAGACTTTTAATATCTAAGTACATAGCTGTACAAAAATATCTAAGTACACAACTAAGTAGCTCTAAGAGCTGCTGGTCAAATCTAACAGAGGGTACCATCTAGCATGCTTTTGTTCTTTGGATCACTGAATCTTATGCTCATAAGAAAGTAAATAAATCATGAATCACTTGTTATTTTTCAATGCCATTTTCAAAAATGCAGCATATTGGTGTGTCTTAATGTTTAATATTACACATATCATCTGGTTACTATGCAAATTCTGCATAGTTGATAAGAGAGAGAAAGCTACAAACATATGGTGCATACCTGTAATCTTATCAACTCTGAAGGGTGAGGCAGGAGGATTCTAAGTTTGAGGACAACCTCAGCAACTTTGTGGGATCCTGTCTGAAAATTTAAAATAAAAAGAATTGGGCCTGTAGCTTAGTGGTAAAGCACCCCTGGGGTTCAATCCCCAGTACCAAGAGCAGGGAGGGTAGGGAATACATATGGCAGATGTGATTGGAAAAGGAGAGTGGAGAAGCACTTAAGAAACTTGATTGGACTGAAGTGTTGACATAGAAAAAGATGAATGAGACTTCTCTTCCAAAATAAGTATAGCCCCTCTGTGGATAACCCTAAACTGAGTACTCCCGATGATCCTAAGAACATCCACTTAGAGAAAATGGTGAAAGATAACTTAACAGGTGTGAAGAACTTCACTCTTAGATCTTTCCATGTATTTACAGATCCGACGCCGAGAGTACGGCTGTCCACCTGGAAGCTCTGAACAAGTTGGCATCGGCACTGCAGGAGAGAGAACACGCCATCGGGGACCTCAAAGAGCAAAAACAGAAGATGATAGAGCATCTGAACTTAGATGACAAAGAACTGGTCAAAGAACAGACAAGTCACTTGGAACAGCGCTGGTTTCAGCTCGAGGACCTTGTTAAGAGGAAAATCCAAGTGTCTGTCACCAACTTGGAGGAGCTGAACGTGGTGCAGTCCCGATTCCAGGAGCTAATGGAGTGGGCAGAAGAGCAGCAGCCCAACATTGCTGAGGCCCTGAAGCAGAGCCCCCCTCCCGACATGGCTCAGAACCTCCTCATGGATCACCTGGCCATCTGCAGCGAGCTGGAGGCCAAACAGATGCTCCTGAAATCGCTCACAAAGGATGCCGACCGGGTGATGGCTGATCTTGGCCTAAACGAGCGGAAGGTGATCCAGAAGGCACTTTCGGATGCACAGAAACACGTGAATTGTCTGAGCGACTTAGTAGGCCAGCGAAGAAAGTACTTGAACAAGGCCTTGTCTGAGAAAACCCAGTTTCTCATGGCAGTGTTCCAGGCGACCAGCCAAATTCAGCAACACGAGCGAAAGATCATGTTCCGTGAACACATCTGCCTGTTACCGGATGACGTGAGCAAACAAGTTAAAACATGCAAGAGTGCACAAGCCAGCCTCAAAACCTACCAAAACGAAGTCACTGGACTTTGGGCACAGGGTCGCGAATTAATGAAAGGAGTCACAGAACAGGAAAAGGGCGAGGTACTGGGTAAGCTCCAGGAATTACAGAGTGTCTATGACAATGTTTTGCAAAAATGTGGTCATCGGTTACAAGAACTAGAGAAGAATTTAGTTTCAAGGAAGCATTTTAAGGAGGATTTTGATAAAGCTTGCCACTGGCTAAAACAAGCAGATATTGTTACATTTCCTGAAATCAATCTCATGAACGAGAGCACAGAGCTTCATTCACAACTGGACAAATACCAACATATTCTTGAACAATCTCCAGAATATGAAAATCTTCTACTTACACTCCAGAGAACCGGGCAGGCCATGTTACTATCGCTGAATGAAGTCGATCATTCCTACCTGAGCGAAAAGCTTAATGCTCTGCCCCAACAATTTAACGTCATCGTTGCCTTGGCTAAAGACAAGTTCTATAAAGTCCAAGAAGCAATTCTCGCTCGGAAAGAATATGCTTCCCTGATAGAGTTGACCGCCCAGTCTCTGAATGAGCTGGAAGATCAGTTCTTGAAGATGAAGAAAGTTCCCACAGACCTGGCCTCTGAAGAGTGTCTGTCTCTTCAGGAGGGCTGCAGAGTCCTGCTGGGCGAGGTGGCAGGCCTTGGGGAGGCGCTGGATGAACTGAACCAGAAGAAAGAGAGTTTCCGTAGCACAGGTCAGCCTTGGCAGCCAGATAAGATGCTGAACCTGGTCGCCATGTATCACAGGCTGAAGCGACAAACAGAACAGAGGGTCAGCTTATTGGAAGACACCAGGAGCGCTTACCAAGAACACGAAAAGATGTGCCAACAGCTGGAGAGACAGCTGGAGGTTGTAAAAACAGAGCAGACCAAAGTGAATGAGGAGACTTTGCCTGCAGAGGAGAAGCTCAAAACATACCACTCGTTGGCTGGAAGCCTGCAGGACTCAGGGATTCTGCTGAAGCGAGTGGCCTTGCATCTGGAGGACCTTGTTCCACAGCTGGATCCTTTGGCCTATGAGAGAGCCAAGCAGCAGATCCAGTCGTGGCAAGAAGAGCTGAAACTCCTGACCACTGGCATTGGTGAAACCGTGGCAGAGTGTGAGAGCCGAATGGTGCAGAGCATCGACTTTCAGACGGAGATGAGCCGCTCCCTGGACTGGCTGCGCAGGGTGAAGGCTGAGCTCACTGGGCCCGTGTGCCTGGACCTCAGCCTCCAGGATATCCAGGAGGAAATCCGAAAGATCCAGATCCACCAGGAAGAGGTACAGTCCAGCCTGAGAATCATGAGGGCCCTGAGTAGCAAGGAGAAGGAGAAGTTCACAAAGGCCAAGGAGCTGATCACAGCTGACTTGGAGCACACCCTCGCCGAGCTCGCAGAGCTGGACGGAGACGTGCAGGAAGCCCTGCGCACCCGGCAGGTAGGAGGACGCCGCACGCTGCTCCTTTGTAAACTGGTCTGAGAAGCGTCTTTTTCAGTTGGTTTTGTTAGTCAACATTGCTCCCTTCAATATTGCTTTCTTGATACTACAGAGAATCATCTTTAAAGGTGACTTGAAAGGATGTTTTTATTGCTTATGTCCATGCTTTTCATGTCATAGGGTTTCTAGGTCTACTTCCCTTTGTTTATATGGGTGTAACAACTCAGTGATCTCTCAACTTTAGGAGTAAGAATAAATGATTCTAATAATAGAGTTCACAGCAGATTCAACCAACCTCAGACAGCAAATATTTTTTAAAATTCTGAACATGTTAGACTTTTTCCTTATCTTTATTCTCTAAACAATACAACATGATCACTATTCACATGGTATTCACATTGTATCATGTATTATAAGCAATCAAAGGTGATTTAATATATATGGGAGAATGTGCAAAGGTTATGTGCAAATGTTATGCCGTTTTATGAGACTTGAGCAATTGCAGATTTTGATGTTCTGGAGCTAATCCCCCATAGAGACCAGGGTAAACCATATTAGGACATAGACAAAATTAATTAACAACAAATAGTGAAAAATGCTCTTTTAAAAATTTTTTTAATTGATTTTTTAAAAAATAAATGACAGCAGAATGCATTGCAATTCTTATTACATATATACATCACAATTTTTCATATCTCTGGTTATATATAAAGTATGTTCACATCCATTCGTGTCTTCATACATGTACTTTGGATAATGATGTCCATCACATTCCACCATCCTTGCTAATCCCCTGCCCCCTCCCTTCCCTTCTCACCCCTCTGCCCCAACTAAAGTTCATCTATTCCTCCCATGCTCCCCATCCCTACCCCACTATTAATCAGTCTTCTTATATCTGAGAAAACATTTGGCATTTGTTTTTGGGGGGGATTGGCTAACTTCACTTAGCAATATATTCTCCAGCACCATCCATTTACCTGCAAATGTCATGATTTTATTCTCTTTTATTGCTGACTAATATTCCATTGTATATATATGCCACATTTTTTTATCCATTCATCTAATGAAGGGCATCTAGGTTGGTTCCACAGCTATTGTGAATTGTGCTGCTATAAACATTGATGTGGCTGTGTCCCTAGTATGCTGTTTTTAAGTCCTTTGAGTAGAGACAGAGGAAAGGGATAGCTGGGTCAAATGGTGGTTACATTCCCAATTTTCCAAGGAATCTCCATACTGCTTTCCATATTGGCTACCCCAATTTGCAGTCCCACTAGCAATGTATGAGTGTACCTTTTTCCCCACATCCTCACCAACAGTTATTATTGTTTGTCTTCATAATAGCTGCTATTCTGACTGGAGTGAGATGATATCTTAGAGTAGTTTTGATTTGCATTTTTCTAATTTCTAGAGATGATGAACATTTTTGCTGAGAAGAGTATTTTTAGTTTGAATCCCATCTATTGATTCTTGGTTTTAATTCTTGTGCTACAAGAGTCTTATTCCTTAATAAGTTGGGGCCTAATCCCTCATGATGAAGATTAGGGCCTACTTTTTCTTCTATTAGACGCAGAGTCTCTGGTTTAATTCCTAGGTCCTTGATCCATTTTGAGTTGAGTTTTGTGCATGGTGAGAGATAGGGATTTAATTTCATTTTATTGCATATGAATTTTCAATTTTTTCAGCACCATTTGTTGAAGAGGCTATCTTTTCTCCAGTGCATGTTCTTGGCCCCTTTGTTTAATATAAGATAATTATAATTTTGTGGGTTAGTCTCCGTGTCCTCTATTCTGTACCATTGGTCTACCAGTGTGTTTTGGTGACAATATCATGCTGTTTTTGTTACTATTGCTCTGTAGTATAGTTTAAGTTCTGGTATAATGATGCCACCTGCTTCACTCTTTCTGTGGAAGAGGAATAATAATTTCCCCTTGTTAGTTGAATCTTCCTGCATAGTTCCTGATGGGAGGTAGCCCCTGAGGAATTTTAGCTATCAGTTACCTTTATTTTCCACATAATTAGGGTTGACACTTTAAATAGTCAAACTTCTATCTTAATATTAGGCTATAATCATCATAAACTTCACCAGGTAAAATTCTAACTTCTTTAGCCTAAGTCCATTTAGGTTTATTTATACTTTTACCTTTCATATAATTCAAAACCATTGTTAAACATTTTTTAAAAATTTCCCTATAGTTATACAAATAGAGACAGACCTAAAGTGAAGGGTTAGAACTGAAGTTTTCATTCTTGAAAAACATCTGTCATATAAGCTTGCTTCTTTTATTGGTAATTTTTGAACCAAAATCTTAAAACTATTAAGATGTCTCTACCTCTGCCATCCTGTCTTACTTATTACCTTGGCCGAGGCCACTGAAGTTCATGCTCCCAGGAGCATTTCCAGTCCCCACTGCTAAATCTCTGCTCTGCCTACCTGTGCTTTCCTTACTTGATACTAATCATCCTTGTACTTTCTCAACCTCTTCTCTATATTTGCTTACACAGCGTGGCTTTTGGGTCCATTCATTAATGACTGGTCAGTGTTTCCTTTCTCTCTGGCTTTGAAAGGGCCAGGCTTCCAGACTTATACTTTTCTATTTTAGTTTCTATTCAAGACTCATTTCCAGACATAGCTATTTGGTCTGGTGAATGCCAGTTTGGAAGTTTGGTGGCAATGCACCTTTAACCAACTTGCTGAACATTCAGCCTGCCACCTGATACTAAGCAGTGTATATTTTCTTTAGAAAGCAAGGGAAATATTAGAACTAGCTGAGATACCAACACACATTTCTATTCCATTTATGTACTTATTTACTTTTTTATTTTAACTGCAATGATAAAATTATAACAAGAATAGCAGAAGGCAAAATAAAGAATAATAATGGATTGCACTATTAAAAAATTCCACTGATTAATCAAGTCATTTATTCACATGTTTACAGACTGAGGACTAGAAAATAAATGGAAAAAATGAAACTATTTCCTGCAAACATTTTGTAACTGGGAGTTGATTCTATTTGTGCTTACTGTTTTTCAGGCTACCTTGACTGAAATATACAGTCAGTGTCAAAGATATTATCAAGTACTCCAAGCAGCTAATGACTGGCTTGAGGATGCCCAAGAAATGTTACAGCTGGCAGGCAATGGCTTAGATGTGGAGAGCGCAGAGGAGAATCTCAAGAGCCACCTGGAGTTTTTCAGCACAGAGGATCAATTCCACAGTAATCTGGAGGAGCTCCAAGGCCTGGTGGCCAAGCTGGACCCACTGATCAAGCCCACTGGCAAAGAAGATCTGGCACAGAAGATGGCTTCCCTGGAGGAGAGGAGCCAGAGGACCATCCAGGGCTCACATGCCCAGTTAGACCTCTTGCAGAGGTATTTAGAGTGGTTTTATACCGTATATTTTGACGAAGTGAATTTTCACACAGAAAATAGTAATATACTATTGACACACATTAGTGTGTAAATTTGTTCTTCTCTCTTAAGTATCCTTAGCCATATTGACACCAGAACTCTGCATAGGAATGTGTGATTTCACATTGCTTATTGATTTCTGTTGAAATCTTTCAAGATGTACAGTTCAATGGCAAGATTATCAGAAAACAAAGGAAGAGGTTATTGAATTGATGAATGATGCAGAAAAGAAATTGTCTGGGTTTTCTTTGTTGAAGACTTCTTCCAGTCATGCAGCAGAAGAAAAACTGTCAGAACACAAGGTCAGCGTCTTGATGGATATTTTTTTAAAAAAATATATCTTTCAATTATACTTACAATGAGTTTTTGTTTGTTTGTTTGTTTGTTTATTGGTGCTGAGGATTGAACCCATGTCCTTGTGCATGTGAGGCAAATACTCTATCGAATGAGCCGTGTCGTGTCCTCTGTCCCTTATAATAAGTTTTTTGACCCATGATGATTCCAGATTGTTAAATCTTCTTTTTAATTGAGTTCCTTAAATATAATAAAGAGACAACCATATTCCTTAGAAGTTTTAAGCTAATAAAATGTTGCCAATATTTTTGGATTTTCGTTCCAAGTGCATAGTTAAGATTTATGAAGAATTCAGAGCAATTTGATTCTGATAAGATGTGGTACTTAATAAATGTCACTAAATAACTTCCTATGGATAACTTAGGATAATTCAAACAAACTTTAGAAAATCATAACTGAGCCTTTCTCATCTATAGCAGCGATGTAAGGAAGACTGTAGCATACTAAAATATCCCATTCAATTTGCTTATGTTTCTGTTGCTTTTGAAAAATGGGAGAAATGTCATTTCAAGTAGCAAAAAGAATTTTTTACTTAATAAATAATACTTATCTCTTAAAATATCCAAGTCTAACTCAGTCAAAAATATAAATAAAAAGTAAGAGCTATTAGAGGAAAATAAATTTAAGTGAAATATTTCTATCAGCATGTAATTTTTTTATTTCACCCAAATCCATAGAACTTAAAAAATTATGCTCTCCCCCATTGATGTCTTTTTCTCTCACCTGCTTCCCCAGGCTTTAGAGTCAGTAGTTAACTCTTTCCGTGAGAAAATTGTGGCCCTAGAGGAGAAAGCATCCCAACTGGAGAAAATTGGAAATGAGGCAAGCAAGGCCACCCTCAGCAGGTCAATGACCACTGTCTGGCAGCGGTGGACCCGCCTTCGTGCTGTAGCCCAGGACCAGGAGAAGATTCTGGAAGATGCAGTAGAGGAGTGGAGGGGCTTGAATGATAAGGTAATTTTCACTATTGATGGGTTCAAGTTAGTATTTTCCTTACTACTTGGAGTGTATTTTGGAAAACAGTATTTTGCTCCTTTTTGAAATAGACATTATGGAAGTAAAAAGTTGTTTTTGTGTGTGTCTTTTTCAGTGATGTGAAAACTAAATTGTGAAACAAAACACATTGTTCAATATGCAATGTAATCCCAAGTCAGGGTCAAATTATTTCGATTAGAAAGCCAAGAAGCAATTACGGTTTGAAAGGAGGAGAACTCACATTGTGCCCCATTTCCTTTCTTACCTGGTCTTGAAAAAATACATTTAAAATACCTTATCTCTCTCATAAGAATCATCAAGAAGTCAACTCATACACCAAATCCTATATTTAATGTCTTCCATCTTTTAAGCAGGGTTCAGTGCTTTAGCCTTTTTTTTACTAACTCAAAGTACCCATTCCTGTTAGTTTAAATATTGGAAAAGTTTTTCATTTGTCTGGATTGTTAAAAATAAACTTTTTTCTATATTTTATACAGTCTCTGTTCCTGATATGATTTTGAGATTAAAAATTTACTCCCAGAATTAAAGAGGTGGCTTTTCTCTCACGTTAAGAAGATTGTTCTGGTTTTAATTTTCTGAAATTCAAAGAAAATTTAATGTGTTTTGATGGACTAGTGTCAAATGTGGCATTTATTGAAATTACCCTATTTTGTTTCAGTTTATTTTTGAACTTTATAATATATACATTTGTCATTAGGTTAAAAAAGCCACTGAAATGATTGATCATCTGCAAGATAAAATGCCTGGAAGTTCAGCAGAGAAAGTTTCAAAAGCAGAACTCTTGGCCCTTCTCGAACACCATGATACCTGTGTACTGGAGTTGGAACAGCAGCAGCTGGCCTTGGGCACACTGCAGCAGCGGGCACTGAGCATGCTCCAGGATGTAGCCATCCCCAGCCCTGAAGAAGAGCCACCCATCCTGCAAGAGATCACAGCAATGCAAGATCGGTGCCTCAAGTAATTACAAACCTGCTCTCATTCTCTGTTACTATACTTGGCCTTGACCCAAAGGGTCATCTGGGGTACTTGGGTATGGATGGGGGTCAATGCCACAGTCAAGATATGGGGATCTGTTCCCATTATCTCCGTATTTCAATATTCTATCTGGCAAATGCATTTCTGATCATACTTAAAAATACAGTGGTGAACCAAACAGGCTCATCGCCTACTTTCATGCAGTTTGCAGCCAGATAATGGAGATGAATGAAAGGAGCCATTTCAGGAAACTATGAAAAGTCTGCTAAGGGAGTACAAAGCCCAGGCAGCTACTTTCAGAGCGAGTGCTGAGCAGACTTTCTTGTAACACTCAAGACTAAGTGGTCCTGAGCTACTCATGAGATGGGGATGATAAGTAAGGAAGCTTGGAAGGACATACACACATTCAAGGAGCTCTTTGGGTGGTATAGAGGATGTGGTAATTTAGGAGAAATAAAGCTTGACAGCTAAACAGTTGAGAGCTATTTAGAGCTTGGCTTTGATGAAGTTTGACAGCTCCTTGACTATATAGGGTGACAGGGAGTTAGGAGCTATGATGACACCAAAGTCCAAATATCTAATAGCCATTTGCTGCAGTGAGTTTAGGAGAAAGTTAATCTTGATGATACGTAACCAGCCTGATTAAATCTTGGGCCAGGAGAAAACATGTCATTAAATAATTTAATTCCCATATTAACTAATATTATCTTATATATATACCTCTTTAAGTCATGGATGAAGTCAGGGTGATCTGACACCACTTATTGAAACTTTTTTTTTTTTTTACTGAATTTACATTAATTCAAACAAAGAATTCAAATGTGGCATTATTAATGTTAATACCTGTGAAATGTTCAAAGCATGATTCTTTCCGTAAAGGCTATTTCTAACAGCCACAAATATCCACTATACACTACTTTTAAATGCTGACAATTCTGTTCCATTTGAGTAGATTTCCAAGGGGGTAAATAGTCCAAGAGTCTCTAACTACTCTAGCTAGGGAAGTTGGTTGCCATTCAGTGCAGGGAAGAAAGTCAACTCAAGTTTCCCAGGAATAGATTTCTCACTTCAGATAACACACTTTCTTCTGTCCTATATGAACTTAAGTTCTACTGAACATTATCTGACAGTTTCAGGGAAGTGTACTTGCAGAAAAGATACAAGGTTTCTCTCTCTCTCTCTCTCTCTCTCTCTCTCTCTCTCTCTCTTTGATAAAATGATGTCATATATGAGGTGGTTCCCTTCATAATCTACTTCTTCTTCCTCCCCTGATGTTTCTGAAGCATGCAGGAGAAAGTGAAGAATAACGGAAAATTGGTAAAGCAGGAGCTGCAGGATCGAGAAGCAGTGGAAACTCAAATAAATTCTGTGAAATCCTGGGTTCAAGAAACGAAAGAATATTTAGGGAATCCAACAATAGAAGTTGATGCTCAGCTGGAAGAACTGCAGGTAGAGAAATCTGCTCATTCTGTATACTCTTCATTCTAAAAGACAGTTGGCCTCATTTTAATTAGACACCCTCGCTTATATGTAATAAAAAAGAGAATTTAAAACTTACAACAGGAATTATATGAAAGGCCATTAGTATGACTTCATGGGATTTTTTTTGCTTATCTTGTAAAAGGGGACAAAGTTCATATTCAGAGATTAAAAGAAAGTTTTTTTCTTATTTTTTTAATGTATTTTTTTTAGTTGTAGATGGACGCAGTATCTTTATTTTATTTATTTATTTTATGTGGTGCTGAGGATCGAACCCAGTGACTCACACATGTGAGGCAAGTGCTCAACCACTGAGCTACAACCCCAGCCCAGTTTTTTTCTTTTCTTTAAGGAAAGCTTGCTTTTTCTTTCTCTAGTTCTAAGCTTAATCATATTCTATTAGGGAGCAATAGAGAGCCTTGTCTCTATACCCATAATGATCACGTTTCTTACCACACAAATTTCTTATTTCAATCTTTTCTTCAGACCCTCTTGACAGAAGCCACAAATCACCGGCAGAACATTGAGAAAATGACTGAAGAACAGAAGGAGAAGTACTTGGGTCTTTACACAATCCTGCCTTCTGAAATCTCTCTGCAGTTAGCTGAAGTCGCACTTCAGCTAAAGATCTATGAGCAGGTACATTTGCCATCAAGGAAGAGGGGCTTTCTATTCTTCTATGGGTCAGTCCTTTTGTATGAGAGTTAATGATTTTCTTCTTGGATACAAAATTAAATAATAGATTACTATACAACAATAATACCAAATTAGAAGTCCTACTCACAGGCAAGAACCACATTAGCTGGTCATAAATATGAATAACAATGTTACACCATTAAAGAAAATTTATCTGCTTCCCCTCAGTTTTGAAACAATGGCTTAAAAAAACAAAAAAAAAAAAATAAGGTGTACTACATGTGTTTAACAGTATTTATTGAATACCTCCAATGTGCCAGGAACTCTTTAGCTGTAGATTTAGTTCAGCAAGATGTAGGTAAAGACATTTGAAGGAAGAAACAATCAAGGTTAAAAAGAAAAAAGAAAAAGAAAATGGAGCGCATGCTGGTGGATGTGTGCTGTAAGAGGAGGGGCTTCAATTTGGTCCTAACTTCCAAACAATTGAGGAAAGAATGGCAAGACACATCCATGTGTACAGATTTTAAAATAATTTTTTACAAAGAAAGACATAGTCTTTTCTGGTACTGAGACCAAAAGGAGGTTTCTATCTTTGATCTCACAAAGAGCGCACTCTTTCATGTCATGAAAAGTGCCTCATGTAATGTTTGTGTGAAAATAAAATGGATTTTTAAGAGTGTCTTAATGATTGAATACTAAAGTCACTAAGGTTTAGTTAAAACCATTCTCTGTGAAACTGTGAAATCTAAACTACCGCAAGAAGTGAAAATACACAGCACAAAATTCAATCTTAAGAGGCAGAGTGTTTTAAAAATCTCATCAAAATCCAATGCTACTGCATCATGATTTTGATCTACACTAATACATACTATTTTCTATTTGAATTTATTTGACCTATTGGATTTTTTAGACATTAGAAGGTCTATTGGGAAAGATGACTTGGCTAGCTCGTATCTTTTTAAAATATTCAAATTTTTCCTTTCCTCTGGCTCTATTTACCTATAATAGTTATTAATATACCTTCCTGATACTTCATCACTCAACTAAAAAATAAGTAGGCTAAAATATACTCTTTTGGTGGTGTGTTTCTTCTCTACAAAACAGGTTTTATTAAGGCCTTTTATGTGGGAAACATTCTCCTCTTTACCATCTTCTTTTCAGTGTTTTATTCTAAGCAAATATATGATTATTTTTTATCAAATCCAATGAGATCCATTAGAAATTTGTAATGTTAATTTGTCTCTTCACCTTCCTTTCCTTTGAGCATACCTTTATACTACATTAAGTGGATATAACTGGAAAGTTAAGAAAAGAGATCATTACTGGAACCTTCTAAAACAAATTTGTTAATTTGAAACAAATCTCTTTGCCTTCCCCTTATTCAGAAGGGGTTTTCTATTTTATAAAGAAAAATACTTAGAGAAGGTTGTGGGCCCAAAGTAACAAAGTTAGTAAGTGGATTAGATACAATTCAACAGTCCACACAGCCATCCATAATGAGTGTTTTGCAAATATTTAATCAATGAATCACAGTACATGCACTGATTATCTTCTTGCTGCAACAGCAGGAGTGTAGTAAATGCAAGAAGATAGTGGGAAGTGTGGTCTACTTGAAATCCAGGGGAGCTTGCAACTAACTGCTTTGACTAAGTGTGTCTAGGTCAGAGTAGCACTGTCCACCTGAAATGTCCCTAGTCAACATCATTTGAGAATTTTAGTATCTATTATTACATTTTAACTATGGTTAGTTTTGCTTTTCTCATTGGTTAATTAGATCCAAAACAAGGTGAAAGAAGTTGAACAGAGTAAGGCCATGAGCCAGGAATATGGCCGGCAAATTCAGAAGATAGCCAAGGATCTCACAACTATTCTAACGAAGCTGAAAGCAAAAACTGAAAATTTAGCTCAAGCTAAAGCTGACCAAAAGGTAAGGAGGAAGGAGAAGCAGAAATATAAAGGGTTCTACTGAATAAATTAAATAAATTTTTGGAGCCAGTTTTATTTGTCAATATGGAAAAAAATTCAATAAACTTCACTAAAACCTAATAGTAAAAGTAAGTAGTAAAGATATTTTATACATGTAATAACACAAATCTACTTACATAATTTATCTCTGTAATTGGGCTTATTAATAAGTAAACACATGTGTGTGTATGAGAGAGAAGGCTTACCAAAGATTAAATGACAATCTAGGAATACAGGTTTGCAAATTCCAAAGCGAATTAACTATTTTTGGTAGTCGATTCTGTGTCTGCACCTTGTTGATGAGTTAAGTCACTCCAATCCATTTGGGTGGGGCAGAAGGAAAATGTTATCCCTCTCACTCAGGAAATAAACACCAGGATTACAACATATCCTGATCCACCTTCCCCACCCAAGAAACAGAAAAGAGTAGGTTGCAGTCGAATTATTACTTATAATATTTGGCTTTAAAAAATATTTAAAATATTCTTCTGATCTTAAAAATTCTTAAGAATCTTATTTTCTCTATCTAATCATCTTTCATTTTGATTTCATTGAGGTGCTGGGAGAGGAACTGGATGGCTGTAATTTGAAGTTAATTGAATTAGATGCAGCAGTACAGAAGTTCTCGGAACAGAACAGCCAACTGGGCAAGCCATTGGTCAACAAGATAGGAAAGCTGACTGAACTCCACCAGCAGACCCTCAGGCAGGCTGAAAATCGGTTCTCCAAGCTCAACCAGGTATGTTTTCCAAGCCAGTAATTGAAATGCTCTAAGACAGAAACTTCGGTCATCTACCTTTCTCTTTGAAAATAAATGAAAAGGTAATATTGGCAAGGATGCAAAATGAAGTTTATTTCATACCATGCCTGTGTTCCAAGGTTTTATAGGTGAACCCATGTTTAGTTCATATCAAACCATATTTTACATTCACTGTCACAGGTAGTCATATAAATGGATTTTGGGGGCAAATATTTTGCAAATTGGAGAAATACTTAACAAAATGAATACATTATCCATTAGCAAGTTTTATAAAGTTAGTTTGGGACAAAATTCATTGATCTTAAAATATATATAATATATTTATAATAAAATATATGTAATATATATAATATATTCATTTATTTTGTGTGTTCACTTTTACTTGATAGAGTCAGATAGCATATCCATCTAATTTCTTGATGGTAGATTGCAAATCAATTAAGCATTATTTCTATAATCAGGGTCAGGTTAAAAACAGGACTTGGTACCCAATGAATTGTAATATTGGGATTTAACATGCTGCCATTCCCATCTGTCACCTCCTTATACAGTGAGATGTGGAAAAGGGATAGAAAGAATCTAGAACAAGTGAGATGAGGATGGAGAATAAGGAAAAGAAAAAACATCCCAACATATGAAGGACTTAGATTGTATCCTGAGGACTCTGGGAAACCTTTGACAGATTTTTCACAGGAAAGTGATTTTTCATGATCCCTTAAAAGTGATTTTTCATGATCCCTTTCAGTCTCACAGAAAAAAAAAAAAAGAAAAAAAAACCCTAAAATTGTTAACCTCCAGGGCTGTTGTATCCAAAGAGACAGATCAAAGGTTGATGTCTAGCTCAAGAGGTGAGTTTACATTTGTTATCTGGATGTTAATGATTTTTCAGGCAGCATCACATTTAGAAGAATACAATGAAATGCTTGAATTCATTTTGAAATGGATTGAGAAAGCTAAAGACTTGGTACATGGAAATATTGCATGGAATTCTGCAAGTCAGCTTCGGGAACAGTACATTTTGCATCAGGTAACTTTAGGAAAAAGTTTTCAAATAGTAATAAAGAGCAATCTGACTTAACTAGCAAGATTAGCATGAAATATAGATAGCTGTGGTATAAAATTATGGTAGGTACCAGATAAAGAATGACAAGTGTTCAGGTTTGACAGAAAGTAGCTACCTGTGAGATTTATAAGTAAATATTCTCTGTTTTCCCAAGATCTCCCTTTCCCCAAGACCAAAAACAATCAGCCTTAAAGAACTCTTTCTTTGTAGCTTCTTTGAAAAAATTATATGCAGGGAAATTCTTCCTCATGAAGAGATAGAGTAGAGTATGGAAAGATTATAAACGCCACAGTCAAACTGAGGGGGAAACCGAGCTCTGCTGTTTGGGACTGTGTGATTATTTTGAGCAAAATACTTTGCCTCTGTTAATTCTGTCTTTTCACCTACACTGTGGGGATGTAGATAATATTCATATGTCAGACTTGAGGACCAAATGGTTTAACATACCTGCCAGCTCCTGGCCCTCAACCTGGCTATACAGGTGTCTGTAGGAGTTTTCACACCTTCTTCCTCTCACCCTCTGCCAAGTCTCAGTCATCTGACTTTCCTCAGGAGTCAAGGTCAGCTGGGAACAAATCATGAGTCTAATCACATGGCCGTATCACTTCATTTCCTCTTAAGTTATGTGACAAAAATATTCCTTTTCTTTTGGTATTATTATTCAGGAAATGACTTCATCCTTAGGTTTGAGTTAGATATAGATATCTAGTGGGTTAACAATCTTGCAATAAAATATAGACTAACTGAGGTTACACAGATATCCTCAAGTATTCTAGAATTTCTCTTGTGTCTTTTAAATTAGTCTCCTTTTCTTTTCCATTTGTTATGTCATTTACTGGAATGCTTTAACAGGTCCTAATTTTTTCCCTGTGTTCACAATCTTGCTTTTCAATCTTACACTCTCCTCCCAGGCTGTCCTCCTTAACTACATCATTGTTCTGTAAGATATGCTTAGATGTTAACAGATAAGACTTAAGTTACAATTCAGTCATTAACCATGAAAACACATGCTAAGCACAGTATAAGTAGCTGTAATTCCAGCTACTCATGAGTCTGAGACAGGAGGTTCAGAAACTGAAGGCCAGCCTTGACAATTAATCAAGACCATGTCTCAAAATAAAATAAAAACTGCTAAACATGTAGCTAAGTGATAGAGAACTTGCCTAGCAAACGCCAGGACTTGGGTTCAATCCCCAGCAATGAAAGAAAAAAAGAAGAGTCTAATCACATGTAAGGCCATGAGCCAGGAATATGGCCGGCAAATTCAGAAGATAGAAATATTCAACTTCTTTAGAAATCTAGAAATGCAAATTTAATTAGAAAAGAAGGGAGAGAATTTTAATTGTCAAGTTAACAGTATTTTTTCAAAGTTTATACTTAAGGAAGTAAGAGCTTTCAAACACTGTTGGTAATCTGGTAAAAATCATTTTGAAAACAATTAGCAAAATATATGATGATTCTTGGACTTATTACTAAGGCTGGAATCCAAAATGTAGAAAATATTTTGTGCAGTATTAATAACTGTAGTGGAATCTAAAGAACACTTAGCTGTCAAACAACATTTCTGAATAAACATTTGCATACAACATAATATAATGCAATCTTTGAAGAGATCATGAGTTGTTTTTTTTTAAATTTCCTACACTCATTCATTCTTTTATTTTTATTATTTTTTTTAATTCAACAAGGACTTAGAAAGTCCTTTCCCAATGGAAGAATTCTGGTAGGTATTTGGAATACAAAGAACATTCCTGTCCCTCCTCCCATGGAGTTTGTCAGTGAGGGGAGGGACAGAAGGTAGATCATCACAACTCAGCTTGGTAACTACAGAGAGGGGACTCAGGGTGCCCTAGAGGCCTGCAGGAGGTGCTCAGGCCAGACTGCCTGGCTGGGCAGGAAATGTTTGAAGTGACACTGGCTGTCCTGAAGACTCCACACCCTGCTTGTGAAATGTGTTTTCCACAGAAACACATTGTCTTGCTCTAATCCCTGCAGTCAGAGTGAAAGGTGCTCTTTTTTAGTGCAGAAGAGCTGGAAAGAAGAGGGATAAGAGATAAGAACAGAGAGATAAGAAAAGCACAGATAATGAAAAGCCTGTTAAGAATTTGGACTCCCTTCTAGTCACTCCCAAGCCTTTGACAGGTTTTCTGTCTGCAAGAGAGGGGTTCAGGCTTGTTGAACCTGTGGAGAACAGAATTGGGTGAAAGGAATGATCGAAAATTATTGGTACATTGTGATTTTCTCTGTTAACATTATCTCTGGGCTGTGACATGATAGGATATTTTGTTTTTGTCCTTACAATATCAATATTTTCCAAGCTTTGTTTTTTAATAATACATATGTCTACATTCATTGTGGGAAGAAAATGTACTTCATTTTTTTAAAATGGAACTTAGCCCCTAACAGTGATACCCCATCCCAATTCCTGCTGTGATTTCACATTCTGTACTCCTCTACCTCTGTGCCTCCACATATGCTGTTCCCTCACTGTGAAAGGCCTCTCCCTTCCTCCTTCTTTCAAAACATGCTATCCTTCTGACCTAGATCAAACATCACTCTTCTCCCAAACTTCCAGCAAGTTGTAGCACATCTCACCTGAGGCATCTCTCAACATTTGGTCTCTCTCACTCTCCTTCTCATTTATTGCATATTTGTATGCATATATGTATGTGCATGAAATATCCACTTGTATTATTGTTAGTCCCAATAGATGACACCGTCCTGGATGATGAGTCTCTTGATATTTCAAGTCCACTTCTATCTTGTCTCACTTAACACAGGTGCTCAGAGTTTTCATTTGTAATGTTCTTGTCTTGTTTTCAAGTCTTCGGGCAATATGCATCCAGGATTTATCTGTAGAATATGAATGTTACTGCACAGTAGTTGTGTAGTGAGAACCACACAGTGCTGCCTGCAGGTAGTATAA
This sequence comes from Callospermophilus lateralis, assembly GCF_048772815.1. Taxonomy (NCBI): domain Eukaryota; kingdom Metazoa; phylum Chordata; class Mammalia; order Rodentia; family Sciuridae; genus Callospermophilus; species Callospermophilus lateralis. Next base: position 14,983,815 of record NC_135310.1, read on the forward strand.
ATTTCCACTTAGTTCTCCTTACTCCTTCCCACACTGCACCATGTCAGTCACTGACCCTCTGCCTGCCTACCTGCCAATGATAATAAATATTGTCAATTCACTCTAGACCCTGCTAGAAGAGTCTGAAGAAATTTACACTGATCTGGAAGCAATGACGGAGAAATTGCAGTACCTCTCTAGTGTATACTATACAGAAAAGATGTCTCAACAAGTGGTGGAACTGGGACGGGAGACTGAGGAGTTGCGGCAGATGATCAAAATTCGAATGCAGAACCTCCAAGATGCAGCCAAGGTAAAAATAAATAAATAAATAAATAAATAAATAAATAAATAAATAAATAAATAGGGGAAAAAAAATCTATCACACACACACACAAAAAAAACACCAGTATTTCCACTGTGGAAAGATGGTGATGTTGTTTCTTGACTATGATGTTATTTTTAGGAATTTGGTCTGTAAGTGCAATAGACTGGTATTTATATGGATTTTCCTCTCCAGGATATGAAAAAATTTGAAGCGGAGCTGAAAAACTTACAAGCTGCTTTGGAACAAGCCCAGACCACCCTAACTTCTCCAGAAGTTGGGCGTTTGAGTCTCAAGGAACAACTGTCTCATCGACAGGTAAGCAAAAATACTTCAGGGCCAGTGGGCGAGGACCTATATTTTAAAAAGAGCCAGGCAAACTACTTTCTAAATTCAGTTATGGTCTTAGCACTAGATGCATTATTTGAAAACATACACATTCATAACTTGTGTCTAGAATCAGTCCGTGTCTTTTGCTTATGCACTAAATGATGGGAACATTAAATTTTTGAACTATGACTTTTCAGCATTTGCTGTCTGAGATGGAGTCACTAAAACCGAAGGTGCAAGCTGTGCAGCTCTGCCAGAGCGCTCTCCGGATCCCCGAGGACGTGGTGGCCAGCCTACCGCTCTGCCACGCTGCTCTGCAGTTGCAGGAGGAGGGGAGCCGGCTGCAGCACACAGCCATCCAGCAGTGCAACATCATGCAGGCAGGTGCAACTGTACCCCCAGGCTCCACGGTGGTGCCCACACCCACAGAGCCATGGCGGATGAGTCATGGGCTGCTTTTCTTAGCATTGTGTGGGTTCAGCCATCCAAACACATCCCAAATGTTAAATTTGACAGACTGTTTTGATTATATAAAACAAGGAGATTAAACTGCTATTATTTGGATCACCCACAAAAGCCTGAGAAGGCACTGTAAAAATATCTTTGGGTGAAAATCATCTTTTGAGGCTATTTTAAATAAAGAACAACTTGTGTAGGTTAATTTTGTATGCAATGATGTAGTTTTTGGCTTTTATTCACCTGAGAATCACCCAGAACCAGGAATATGGACTTACTGTTATCATATGCTGTAGAATTTTTTCATATTTCAGTTTATTGATTCATTAAATTCATTTTCTTGCTTAAGAAGCACACCCAAGCATTAACTCTTAATCTCTTCACCTAATAAGAAAAATAGCATTTTCCACCATAAAAAGGACATTAATTGCATAAATAGCCTCTCATTAAAATCTCTAGTGGTCCATTTGATCAGCTATCTTTGCTCCTTATACTACTTTGTAATTCCTTAGACATTCAATTCCTGAGGTTAGAAGTCATGCATAATTCATATTTTAATTCCCTACTGCAACCTTTAGCTGAGTGTCTTGTTATTCAGTATTTCTCAGGTGGAGAAATGAAACAATTCCATTTTACATGCTGCTTCTACCTTCTCACCATTACTTTTAATCTTCAGGAAAATGTGAAAAGAAAGAAAATTCTGATTAATCAACTATTTTTACTCCATTCATAGTTTGATTACAATATTTTAGAGGAAAAAAAAACTTGAAAATATCTGAGAATTTGGACCATCTAGGGATTTCACCCATCACTTCTTGTGTTCCCTAGAAACACAAGGAGACAGAAGTCAACCCTATCATCTGCAGACAGTGGTACAGTCACTTACTCAATTATTAATAGAGAAAGAAAACCATTTGTTGGTTATTTTTTTCCTTTCTAAAGGAGGCTGTTGTGCAGTATGAGCAATATGAGCAAGAAATGAAGCATCTCCAGCAACTGATAGAAGAAGCGCACGGAGAGATTGAGGACAAACCTGTGGCCACCAGCAACATCCAGGAGCTGCAAGCCCAGATTTCTCAGCACGAGGTGAGATGAAAGTGGTGGCCAAACACCAAGGGGAGGACACTGGCTTGATTGAGGACTAGAAGAGAATGCTTTTTTTTTTTTTTTTGTCCTGCACACAATGTGTCAGTTCCTGGGTAGCCAGTTTGGCTGTCTTTGCATTTTGAGTGCAGTTTTTGCTGACCCAGTAACACAAGTCTGCCCCTTGAGTCCACAGCCTCTGTGTTGTTCATGGCAGTTATTGACCAGGACACACTATTTCCTGCACCCAAAACAGTTAATACAAGTTAATACACTAAATATTTATATCTGAAAACACAGTCTGCTTCTGATTTTAAAGCCCATAAGAAACAACAATGCAAATGCTTTGCTGCATTGTTCACCCTTAAAAAAAAAAGTATTTCATATTAAAAAGAAAATTGTTTGCCCTTTAAAATATCAGCCATTTCAGTTCCTTTCACTAAAATCAGAAAATCGTCTATGTCATTCGTTTTGCTAATTTTTAGATGGGGCTAGTCAGCCTTTTCTCCATTTTCAAGTACACCTCCTTTTTGTCCTTCAGCATCGTGACGATCTTAGGCCCTGAACCCCCTTCATGCAGACCTCAGAGATTCTAGCCCTACAGTGATTGAGGCATTACACTTAGCAGTGCATTTCCTTTCCTGGCCAGTTAACTTCTATATGGGTCAAGTTCACTCTTTCCCTTGGGGGTTGGTTCTTAGCACCATGAATTTGGGTGACTTATTTCTCTGTGCCTAAGACATTTTATCCTTCTGTCTGCTCTATCTTAACTTTGCCATAAGAACAACAGTTTTAACAAACCAAATATCATAGTAAGATTTTCAGAAGATTCAAATGTTGCCTCTTAAGCTTGGAAAATCTTTCCATGCCCATTCCTAAATGTGATTTTTAAATTTCTTGATACTCATAGTATACTAATCACTTATGTTTATATATGATTTTCCAAAATAACTTAAATAAATATCCCACCTATATTTGCTTCTACAACTGTAGACTTCTTCTGTGTTTCTCTTAAGCATTGGTTAAAAGAAAACATACAAATTCTTGAGCCTATTTATGATGTGCAAATTACATTATATACTATAAATTTATCTCAAATCTATTCCTGTCTTGTAAGATGCAAAATTGTGTTACAATAGCTATTTTAATATGATCCTGAAAATATTTTTATGCCTTGCCTTGGAATAACAATTACTATTATTACCAAAGATTTTTTGTTTTATATTTTCAAAAACAACTTAAAAATTTTTACATCTTAAAAAAAAAAAAAAAAGATTAACTCTGTGAGGATTGGCTTCTTTAAAAACCTTTTTACCAATAAGAAAGCTTTTTGTTCATTGAAACTAGACTCAAACCCAGTATCTTTGGCTACAAATTCCATGACTTTTTCGCCATAGCAGAAACTATATAGTCTACAAATTGCAAAAGAAAAACGATGATGTCACAGGAAAGTCAATGACTTGCCCAAGGCCACAGAGTGAGCTCTCCACAGTCAACACAGACCGTGTCCTCCTGGCTCCCCGCCCAGGAGCCAGTTCATCTTGTCACACTTTCTCCTCACAAGTCTAAATATTCATGTGGATATTTGCCAGTTTTGTGATTGGGAACACATTTATAAAAATGTTTTATATATTATTTCATGAAAATAATGAGGTTTTATACCTGAACCTGTTTGAAGTTCATAGAATGTATAAAATAAACACAGGAAGGAAAGTGCTGAATGGAGAAAGGTCAAGTGATGATAATGTCAACATTGGGCCCAGGATTAGTTTTCTTGTGTTCTATGTCTGCTTTTAATTGAATTTCAATCTTAAGGTCAATCTGCTTTACCATATGGAAAACTTCCTTCAGCCCCCCAAAATTCCTAAATTGATTCACCTTTAAGGAATTCACATTTTATTTTATACAGTTTTTCAGAGGTTGCATTTGGTTTGAAAAGGATGATCCTGACACTTTTAAATCAAGAGAGAATACTCTTTCTGTTCTCTCCACCTAGCGCAGAAGATGTGCTCCAGTCCTGAACACAGAGGTCTACTGTCCTTTGCAGGCCACCATACCTGAAATCCCCAGTTTTGTATCATTTCCAAAAATACCTAGGGCAAATTAAGAATGGATGACACATTAACATTTTAGGACTCTATTTTATTTCAGCAGATTTGCCATAGCGTGAATATCCGACCCACAAAAGTCATATGATACAAGCAGGTTTTTCCTTAAGGAAGAAAGTTCTGGAATCACATGGGTTGATTGTGAAACAGATTCTCATAATGTTAGTAAATCAAACTCATTTGAAATGGTGACAGAGCTGCATTTTTAACAAATAACCCATCTGAGGTTTATCTACAATACAGCTGATATTCCACCTTAGAAAACAGGCACTTGCTCTCAGCATGGGCACACCTGTCTAGCCAGAGTACTGCAGTATAGAGCTTGACCAGCCATGTGGATACCACGTGAGTAAGGGATGAGGCTAACTTTGTCTACTTCACAATTTTCCTTACATTCACTATCATAGGGCAAGCCATTGTAAGCTCAGTATTCAGTAAGCCAGAAGATATCTCTTCTAGGTGCATATTAACTAGGAATAATATGTATCATTTACTGAGTACCCATGTGCAAGCCACAAGACTAGATGAAGAAAATAGCTATTTAATCACGAATTTCAAAATGTATATTAGGTTTAATTATCTGCAGCCACAAAAGTAATGATTTCTATTTTTTAAACTCTTGTTTTAAAAATTCCTACACTGCACTGTAAAAAGTCAAGAAGACAGTCATTGACTGAGTTCTGCTGGACTTGTTCTCCCTCTACTCTGTTTTGGTCAGGAGGAGAGAAACAGAACAACAGCAATAACAAAATGTTGCATTTTTGTATGCAACAGATACTCATATCTATGAATGAACTTATATATATACAAACACTACCATTTGAAGAGGTTGATGTTTATTATCATGGAATGTTTTCCATGTGAAACACTAAAAGTTTCTCAGACAAAGAAACCAAATAAAAGGAATAAAGAAAAAGCAGCAAAGTATTGTTTTAATATTTAGAGTTACCATGCTCCTAAAATGGATGTGGGTTACCTCTTTAAGAGCTATGTACTATATCCAGCATATTATTCCAAAAAGCTCTTAATAAATAAGCTCTTAGTAGAAGAAACCTGTATCTCTCTTAATTTCTTTTTCAAAAACAGATGTTAGAACAGCACTTTAAATCTAGTTTGAAGCATCAGAAACATTTGAGGCTTGGTGGAGTGAGAGAAAATGTAACACACGAACTAAACTGCAAACTTCAATCTGCAGAAATATTATTTCCCATGTAATATCCATCTTATCTAGAGGCAAAATAACTCCCTGTGGCCCCAGGAAGAGATTGGCAGTTAACTTGGTGACTATCATTGCCATTTCTTTTGGACTTGCTCAGTGGATGTAAAAGCTGAGCATTGCTTTTTTTTTTTTTTTTTTTTTTTGTAGTTATATTCATCACATGACCTAATTTCCATGGCATGAACCATCTGGTAAATTTTAGATGCTTTAGGCATTTTAAAGAAAGTTTCCGGTTCCCAAGGTGGGGAGTTCCTGATTGCACAGGGAGCGCCTCTCAGGAAAGTCCTTCCCTTGCAGCCGGTTCCCTGCGTCTTGCGGGTGCTGCGGGGCGGCGCCGTGGCCGCGGTGGGGCTCGGCGGGGAGATGCAGGCGGCTGCTGCTGCCACAGTCCACATCCTGCCTTGCAGGCTCTGCCATCCCATTGGCCGGCGCTGCAGGAAGATGAACGCCACTGCTTGTGTTTCCTTTTGATGCTGCTCTGACAACACCGGGGGAAAATGTTTTCTCAGGAGCTGGCGCAGAAAATCAAGGGCTACCAGGAGCAGATCGCCTCGTTGAATTCCAAGTGCAAGATGCTGACGATGAAAGCCAAGCATGCCACCATGCTGCTGACGGTGACCGAGGTGGAGGGGCTGGCGGAAGGCACTGAGGACCTGGACGGGGAGCTCCCCGCCTCTTCGACCCACCCCTCTGTGGTCATGGTAAGGATCCCGTCAGTCCCCACTGGCTTTTCCCTTTGGAGGGGAGCCTAGGTGCTGTTCCCAGAGCATTCCCAGGGCTTATTTTAGGGATCAGCTTTAGATCTTGCAGATTCCAATTAAGGAGCAGTTTCCTTAACTCCCTTTTGACTACAGTTGGGCCTGAGCCAGTCTTTGACACTGTCAACAGTGCCTGTTGAAATGAAACTATTTGCTTGAGGCTGCTGAATTACTTCACCTTGTCTAAGATCTGCCCTGCATTTATTTACAATTGAGCAATACTACAGAGAGGCTCTGAGCTTTATTTTTTAAAAAAGAAAAAGAAAAATCCTCTGTATATTGTTCTGGTGTCCTGAAGGATGGGAAAAATAAGATACGTATTTTTAATGATGTTCTTCAAGCTAACTAGTTGATTAGATGTGTGTGTATATTTGTTGTATAAATTTAGATGAGAAATTATTATAAGAAAAAGAAGAAATTTCAATGTTTAGCTTTAAATTAAAAGAAATACTCCATTAATCTCTATTTTGTATCATGATATTCCCATGCACTTTGCATTCATCTAAAATGCATTGACTGTTTTGGTAATGTCAGTATTTTATGGTGCTGTGTATTTCCCCTCCTATGTAATGTATAAACATATATGAGTCCATTTAGCAATATGCTACTGTGGATGCATTTATCTCCCTAGGACATTTGGAACGTGAGTTGTCATGAAAGGCCCTTTTCTCGTTTGTAGGATTTGTGATTTTTCAAGTCTTTTATAAAGACAAAATTTTTAAAAAATTAAGTTTTTAATTAGCAAAACTCTTGAATGTGGTATACATCTTTCATTCCTGTACTAACATAGAATTAATATGCAAATTGGAGTCTCAGTCATTCTAACCTTTGTTATATAATTGTTAGTTTTGACCTGTGCCAGGCCAGGTCTTTTGTTAACATAGCTAACTGATTTTCATGTCCTCTGGGATACATTTTATGTGGCAGATGACTGCAGGTCGCTGTCACACTTTGCTGTCACCTGTCACTGAGGAGTCTGGGGAGGAGGGAACCAACAGTGAGATTTCCTCTCCACCTGCCTGTCGCTCCCCTTCACCTGTGGCTAATACAGATGCTTCTGTTAACCAGGTACCTCCCCCTTGGTGTTCCTCTGACTGTGAACTCTGGGCAGATGCAGGACTCCATTCTCTCTCTTCCTTAGACTGTGGGTGTGAAGCTTGGATTTCATTGCATTTAGTTCTGGGGCCTCACCATTAGGTGTTATAGTCCCACAAACCATGATTGTCATGGGAGACTACTGGCCCAGTATGTCATCTCCTCTCCTGGGCCGCTGACAGTGAGATAAGTAAAAACTAGGTCATACAAATTACAACCTGGGAAGATCTCTTTTAAGATATGATGGCCTTTATTACTAATAATCATGTCAATGGGGTACTGCATCCTAACAGAAAATGAAAAGTCTCTGTCACTATTGTAAAATAACATAATTCTATGGCTATGTTAACATTCATTGAACATAGTGTTGATATTTACTAGCTCAGATTTTGATTATGGAAAACTTTTGTTCCTTATGTTATACTTTTTAAATTCCCTAATTGTGAAGAAATTTAAGGGATTTTTTCCAGGATATATTTTGGAATGCTTGGTAGATTTTAATTTTCTTATCTTTCAATAATCTTACAGTTTATTTCCTATAAAATCAGGCTAATATCTTGGTATGAGGTGGGTTTTAGCATTTACTATTGTAAAAATAGATTATATATAAATTAAATGTCAAACATTTTAAGAGCGATATTGGATAAAACTAAAAAAAGTACTTTTACAGTAACCCAGACCTTTAATGCATGTTAACTAAAACTTATTTTTTTAGCCAGAACAATTAAAAATAGTTTTAATCATGTTACTATGAAATTATGTACATGTTCGAAAGAGTAGAGATGTATTACCAAGGAAAAGCATGAAATAGAGCAAATGTTTTATAGGATATACTATAAATAATCATATTATTTTTATTTTAAAACAGAAACGTTCCAACAGAGACTTCTGTGATCAAAAGAACTCCCCTCCCAATTAAAAGAGAATATAAAATTGGCAAAACCTTTAGATAATACAGGGTTTTTTTTTGGTTAAAATCAATATAGCTCTGGGGAAGTTATTAACTCATTCTGCATCAAATATATTCTGAGCACCTGCTTGGCACAGATGAGGGGGCAGTGACCTCATGCACAAAGACTTTACCCTGGAGAGAGAGAGGTAAACACTGGTCAAATAAGAACAGAAGTAATAAGAGGAAATAAAAAAGAACAACCCAAAAGGAGAAGTTCAGGGGACCCTGGGTTGTTAGCAAACTGTTCTCTAAATTCTGATATAAAAATATATATTACTCATCTTTGATGAAATGTTCTTCCCTATAGTCACAGATGTTATTATAATCAGAGAAATTGGGCTCTAGTCAGCTGCTTATTGTATTCAAAAAAGTTTATTCTATATAATGTACTTAGAATTCTTAAGTTTTTCAAATTGGACAATTGTGATCTTGAGATGAACACTGTGGAAAGAATATATCTTTTCTAAAATTGAAAGTCTCCATGCTACTTAGCTCTTGTAAAGTGCCTTTTAGTGTACACATGAATGTGCCCCGTAAATGATAAAATGTGAAAGCATTATTATTATTTCTTGACTTAACTGTAAAGCTTAACAGCATCCTAAAACTGAGTGAGGTGAGATATTTTTGTTGGTTCCATGTTAAAAATTCTCCCCAATCACAGGAATATATCAATTAAATCACATCCTTCATCTAATACACTGATTAAGGGATGCTGTGAGTAATACTGGAAGGGTCTTTATTTAGGTTAACTTAGTCCCTTTACTCTGTGAAGCTGTTAAAAAGCCATCATATTAAGCTTGGCATTACTAGAACAAGTGAATGCCATTATTTTGGCCACACGTTATTCTTGCACAGTAGTGTAAATCAGAGTACAATAACAAACATGACCATGTAACCAGTGGTGCATTGGGTGACATAATTGTCTCTTGAAACTGAGGAGTATGTTTAGGATCCCCTTAAGTTCCAATTTTCAGACTCTAAGCCCTGTACAGAATGTGCACAGAGGTTTCAAGAAGCAGCCAAATATAACTGCTTTATAAAATCCCAGCTGTTACAGGTTTTGTGGTTGCTGTTTCTGTAAGTACATCTCCATTACCTAACTCCGTCTGGTTGTGCTTGTTGTTTCTGTAAGTAAGGCTCCATTACCTAACTCAGTCAGGGTGATCTGTCTGTGACAGTAGCTCCAAGGTAAAATACAATAACTTAGCTCACTGGAGAGAGAAACAATGATGCATCCCCAGAATTTGCCTCAGGCTTCTATGTCCCCTTAGATGCAGGACTTAAAGAGGTCACAGAAGAGGTAAGAGAAGTGAGTTTGCAAAGAGGGATAGCATAAAGGGCAAGCCACTGGCCTCTGGGTCAGAAGTGCCCATGAGTCTCAGTCCTTCCTCCACTGAGCTGAGTGCATCTGCCAAGTCCCTGCACACTCTTGTGTGTAAGTGTGAAACAATATTTCTTAATTTACAGAATTGTGAACATCAAATATGTTTCTAACCATCAAAGTACTTTTAAAACTGGAAAATGCAAATCAAAAAGTAGCTATGGCTACCCAGGTTTATTTCCTTAGCGATCTACTGGGTGATGATTCTCCTAACTTAGGTCCATAAGCAATGAGAGATATATTTCTAAGCATGATCTCTCACGATAGTAAGTGCTGACTTTTGTTTTTATTGTATCGATTTATTTTATTGAATTTATGTAGTTTTCAAACCAATTTATTCATCTATAAAAGGTGATATATTTTCAAATCCTTTTAAGAAACTAGTTGTCATTCCTGTCTTTAGGCCTGAGCCATATATACACACAGAGCCAAAGTTTTTTGGTGTGTGACAAGTTTATTTTGTTCTTGTTCTTTTGGAACCTTCTTTATTTATAATAGAATATTTAATTTAAACATTCTACCATATTTCAACCATGTTTTGCTTTTCCTTATCCATTTTATAAGACCCTTAGTGGATGCCTGAAACCATGTATAGTATTGAACCCATCTGTGTTTTTTCCTGTATATACCTACCCACAATGGAGTTCATTTACAAATGAGGTCCAGTGAGAGATTAACAATAATAACAGATCAATTATAACAATATACTCTAATAAAAGTTAATTGAAATTTATGAACTGTTTATTTCTGGAATTTTCCATTTAAAATTTTCATACTAAGATTGACTATGGGTAAATGAAATGGTAGAGACTTAAACCATGGATAAGGGAGAACTCCCGCCTTACTTTCCATGTGTATAAAATAGAATTGACAAAAGTGCTGTGACATGCATGATTTATTATTAGCATACATGCCTGCCTTTTGTTTACCAAACTCTCTAGTGTCCTCAGGAAAACTGTCACAGTCTTTAAAGAGCCCACAGTCTCTGTGAGAACAGGCAAATGATGAGACAAGGGTGGCAAGTGACCAGACAGGGTGAGATGGAGCAGAATGTGATAGGAGGCCATAGAGGAAGCACCTAAGCCAGATGGGCTTCAGATACAGGTCAAAGAAGGGGCCCCCTGTGGGAATCCATGGAGGCAGGAAGAAAAGTGACCCATCAAGGCAACTACAAGTAGTTTTAGAGAAACAAAGGTTTGGAGAAGTGGGGGCAGAAATGAGACTGAGGGGATGCTGGAAGCATACATCACCAAGGCCCTTGGAGGCCACACAAGTGAACTGGACTTCATCTAGAATTTAATAGCTAACTATCCAAGGGAGTTTAACAAGCAGCTATACACAGACTGAACTTCATAACAGACCACTCAGTAGATAGAGGTGGGAATAGTCAGTCAGGGAAGCCAGTTAGGGACAGAAGACACACACACTCATGCCTGGCTCATCTAGGTGCTAAAAATGGGAGAAACAGGCCAGAACCTCTGTGAAGGTTGCTGTGGGCATGTAGACACGGGGTCTAGTGACAATGATACATACCTTCAGGTTTGCAAAGGAAGCTGTGAGTCTGGATTTTTAATACAATCTATTTTAATGAGGATAATTAAAAAAAAAAAAAAAAAAACTTAAAACACCGTATGTACCAAACTAAAGGCATGCAGACCAGAGGCAGCCTGCAGGCTATCATTGCAGTCTTGGAGTTAGGAGGGTAGTTGCTGTAATGAGAATTTGAACCTTGATTCTGGGAGGGATATGCGTCAATAGAACTTTATCCTTACATAACCAGTGACTGGTGAGGATGAGAGGAAATTTATAGCTTAGATGGGTATAAGTTCCATGTATTGAGAGAGAGAAAAGCCTTTATCACTTTTTCCTGAATTCATTTCTCATTTTTGTGAAAATATTGAGTTTGAAGAGCCTGTGAGATATATGTGAGCAGCTGGATGTGTGAGCCTGGAGCTTATAAATTACCAATATTAAGGAGTTAGTGGAAAAATAAATTACAAAAGAGAAATATTGAATGACCAGGGAACTGAGAAGAGAACAGAGGAGTAAGTGGAAAGTATTTCCGAAAGACAGTGGTCAGTCGGTGCTATTGAATGCTGCAGAGAGGTCAAGCAAGGGCAGGACTGGAACACGGCTATCATATTTCAAGGGAAAGAAGCCACTGATGACGGTGGTAAGAGAGGCCTTATTGTGGTCATCAGGGCTGAAGTTCATTTGGGCATTGAGGGGTAGGTTGAGAGGGAGAGAGTGACATTGCTATATATACTGCCATTTTCAGAAGCTGGATTATGAAGTGACAGGTCAAGCCTGTGGCACAAACGGATCCATCTGCGATGATCCATCAAAGTGGGATGTGTGGACATTTCTAGATTGGGATATCAAGAAAAACAAAATTATAGAGAAAGAGCATGTCTAGGTATTTTTAGATGGGAGAGAGTTGTCTCTATATGCTGAGGAGAAAATCAACCAGAAGGAAAGGCCATTAATGAATTGGGGTCCTTGAAAAAGTTTATGGGACTCTGAGATCAGATGGGAGAGACCTCCTTTAGCAAGCCAACTGGCAAGCATGAGGTAAGGGTGAGTCCAAACAGAGCCAGATTTGTGAATATTTGAGCTGATGGCTCTGATTATGTGTATGTGTGTGTGTGTGTGTGTGTGTGTGTGTGTGTGTTTTATATGTTTCACTCTAGAAAGTAAATCTGAATTGAACAATGGTTAGGATTTTCCAGGTTTGTAAAGCCCAGGTTAAAGGGGCAAGGGAAACAAGAGTGTTGGCAAGAAAGGAGCATAAGTAACTTTAGACATAGCAAGAAATCCCTGTGGTGTGAACTGACTCAGTGAGGACCATGCTCAGGGTGTGGGGTCTGTAGTGGAGCTGAGGTGAGCAAGGAGCAGTGATATGAGCCTGTCAAGGACTTGGGAATGCCACAATAATGTACTCAAGATGGCACAGGGTCATCTTGAGTACATAAGATGTGGCCATGCCATCAAGAAGTGTTAAGGACTTATCTACAAGCCTCTGCACCAAATGCATAGGAGGTTTCATAGTCACTCAGATGTTATTTCATGTAGTCCTGAAAGTCACCCAGTGTTGAGCTGTGCACAAGATGCTGCAGTTGTACGTGTTCTTAGGAGAATGTCTACCAGATCTCAGGTGTCCTGACTCCCAGTCTAAACTCCGGCTGCTGCCCCACCCTGCTTCGGCCCTCTTACAGACCTGCAAAACACCAGACCCCTCTGGCCAGTGTTTCCATGGGGCTAGAGCCTTCTTTAATACTTCTTACCACTACATGGTTATCAGGAAGGTTCCAGCATTTTAACCTCATCTAATTATCTTCAACAGCACACTGTAAATTTAATGAACTTTATAATCACGACTCAGAATATAAACATTGCTCTCCCTACTCAATTTCCATTAAGATACAGATGCACATAGAAACTATTGAAAATACATCATTTCATATCTCAGTATAGTAAAATCACTACCATAAATACAAAACATGTAATATTACCCATGACCCGAGAGATTAAAAAAATTCAAAAGCATGGATTTTTACCATTCCCTTTGATCATATCTTACGTACTTCCAGGAAATGAATTGGAGAAAACTTTGTTTCTTAGTTTCAACTTCCTCATTACGTTTTCCTTTATTTAGTATTAACATTTTAAAATTAATTTCTATAAATAATTAAATCACAAATTTTGAAGATCTAGCTACAGCGTCAAAATGACTGTCTATATGTGTAACTTTCTTAAATCAAATACTTTTTAAAAGACGGTTCAGCACTCTGGTCAATACCTTGAATAACATTTTTAGAACCAGATCATTTAGAATTCCTCATTTTGCCATACTAGTCAATCAGTCTTTAAGTTCTTTGTATGCCCATTTTACCAAATATAAAATTAGTTTTGGTAACTTGAAATATTGGTAAAGTTATTTATTTCTTTTTAAATAAACCAAAATGTTAAAGCTATTTCAACATGCTTCTGTATGTGTAAATTCTTCTTGTTAACAAGAATTTACTGATTCATAGCCCCAGTGAGAGATGCAAATCCTAGACTTTCACTCACATGACAGTACCCAAAACAGGTTGTTCTAGACTCTGTTTTTCCTTTTGAATCCTCCACTGTGCTCTCCCTCGCAGGACATTGCTTATTACCAAGCTTTGTCGGCTGAGCGGCTACAAACAGATGCTGCGAGGATTCACCCCAGCACAGCGGCCTCCCAGGAGTTCTATGAACCAGGACTGGAGCCCTCTGCTACTGCCAAACTGGGTGATTTGCAGCGTTCTTGGGAAACCTTAAAAAACGTGGTAAGCCCTTGAAATGTGGGATTGGTTAAAGTCACCAGACACCCATTACCTTAGGTATTATCTTATGAAATGCTTACAGAGTGTTACACATCCACTACATGGCTGAATACCCTTGGGTAAAGCGGTGAGGAAAGAAATGTCGTAACCTGGAAGATAAGAGGTAAGAAACTGCTGGTAAGATCCCTTTTCTTGTTTAGATCAGTGAAAAGCAGCGCACCCTCTATGAAGCTTTGGAACGGCAGCAAAAGTACCAGGACTCCCTCCAGTCCATCTCAACCAAAATGGAGGCCATCGAGATGAAGCTTGGCGAGAGTCTCAAGCCCAGCAAGAGCCCAGAAAGCCAGATGGCCGAACATCAGGTAAAAATAGTGATGACTTCAACTTCCTGCATGATCAAATAGGTGCTACAGGCCTGTTGGTTGGGCCTGTGTTCCAGAGAGCAGACTGTCCATTCCGTCACTGCTTCAGGGGAGCTCTAATGAGGAAAAAAAGAAAATCAGACCTCCACTCTGATTATAAAAAGTTGTATGCATTAATATTGCTTTTGCACTTTTATTATACAAAGTGCATTTCCTTGCAGTTGCCAAATTGTTTTGATTTTGTTGTAGAATAACGTATCCCAAATCTCCTTCTCTAGATACTAGCCAGTATGCTCCCATCACTGCCCCATTATTGTCTAAGAAGCTTAAGTCTCAGACTTCAAAGGGCAAAGAAGGGAGGATAGGTGTTCTAGGTTCTAATCTTGTCAATGTTCTGACTTCAATCATTTTTAAAAGATTATACAAACTAGCAAAGCTTCAGTTTTAGATGAGAAACAGCGGATTGCATTCACCTAAATTAGAAAATGATGTTAAAAATTCATCAACTTAAAATTCCTGCTAAGAACTGTGCATATTTTAAAGTCTAGTTGGTACTTTAGCAATATTATCAGATGTGCTATTAACAACACAATCATATTTGTGTGCTATAACTGGGGCCTGAGGAAAAGTAAGATATTTTTAGACATGAATGAAGAGCTATAAAAGCATGATGTGCTTATTAGCTTTATCTGCTCTACATCTTTATGGTTTTAGAAGCAAGGATAACCTTAGACTATGTTGCATTCTTTTGCAATACAGGGAGGGCCTTACAGTATAACAGAAAAATGAGAACATTTCATCTAAAGACAGCATATTGAGAAATAGTGGTTTCAAATTTTTGTCACCCTGGTAACTTCTCAAGATAGAGATCAAGTGCATAGCACCCATTCCAGAACTTATTTTGATAAACTTCCTTCAGAAGGTCTTTCTGCCATGCGGAAGTCACCATAATCCTCCAGATTTAGGAAGTGTTCCGTGAAAGTGTGTAATTAGAACTGACCTTTGTTATTCTAGACCAGGTGGCTCTTCCAGTGCTCTTTTCCTCTGAGCCCCACCGATTCTCTTAATCTTATTCTAGACCAGGTGGCTATTCTACTGCTCTCCAAAGTCCTTTACCTTCCAGAAGGGCCTCAGGGTTGTGCAGTCCTGTTTAACCGATGCTCTGGTCTTCTAATGGCCAACAGCCACCTCATTCTCATCTGAAGGGGTGTCCTGTTGCCCCCAGGGTGTTCCTGGCACTCCTTGCTGTTCCCAATCCCTTAGTTCTGATTGTCCTGTTGTCCCCTGGACCTTGTCTTCATGTCATCTGTAGAAGGGGAGTGCCTCCCCACCTCCCCATTTGATGAAAGTGCTGCTGGCCAGCTTGGGCTGTCCTACATATGGTCACTTTGTTTTAGCATCCAAAAGGAACATAGCATGCATTTTCTGAGGGCTACACCAGAGAGAAGTTAATAGTCAGACACTCAAATTCTTGAAGCTGATGAAATATAGGAAGGTTTAAATAGTTTTTCTCTCTACCTTCAGGTCACATCCACCTTCATTCAAGGTCCATTGCCCTCTAAGGCCACCGTTCCCAAAACCCTTCACTGGCTTTTACAGGAGTTAGGAATGGCAGGGAAACAGGATTCTGGTGACTAGCCATGACTTTCAGTTCTTAATTGAAAATGTGAGTTAGCTTCCACACCATTCATCAGGCTTTAGTATGAAATAACACATAAATGGACTATAAAGCAAAATTATTATTTCGTTCAAAGGATTTAGTTTAAAACACTCGAAACTGCACACTAGTATTAAGCATTATACATTGAAAGTGAAACTGACTCTTCTTCTAATTAAGGCCAATCACAACTCTGTTGATTTTTTGGTCCCTTTATGAATTAAGAACTGCAGTGCTAACCATAATAGCTGTGAGAAAATGTAACTGATTTGATGATTATTACCGGACATCGGGGCTCAGTAATGATATTCGTGGCTCTAATGGGAGAAAGAGAAAATGTAAAGAACATTCAATATAATTTCATATATCACCAGAAATCTAACATTTTACATCTGACCAATTTTTGCTACTTTTTACTGTCTGTGCCTAAGTTCTACAGATTCTGGGACAGAGCTGCCCACGAGAAAAGCTAATGGTATTACAAAATCTAAATGTGTTCTTGGCTTCTGGAATCATCCTTTAAAAATGCCAAGCACTATTATAAAATTGCTGTTTTTACAATTTTGAAAAAGTCCAGTATGCTTTTTATATTTTTAAAAAATTATATAAATACTCTCATTGTTATTCCTTTCTTCTTAGAAGTATAGTTTCTTTATAGTTAACTCAATTCCCACATATCCCTCCAAATACTTCTCTAAGTAATCTAGGTGGAGTAACCCAGGCTGACCTGGAACTTGTGTTCTTCCTGCCTCAGCATCCCAGATTACAGGTGTGCACCACCATGCTGGGCTCAGTGGAAAATAGGCTATTCTTAATTTGAACAGTCACCACCTCCATTTAATCTCTATAAAATGTTCCAAAGCATTTTCCTCACTCCAAAAGAATACCCTACCCATTAAGCTTAACTGCTGCTGTCTCTAAAGTATGAACAGAAGCCTGAATCTAACAGGATGAAAAACAGCAGTTTTTACAGCACCTAATCCTTTTGTTGCTTAATTCAGAAAGCAATTTTAGAATAGTTTGAGTTAGAAATGAAGCCAGCAATTTAGCAGCACACCTGGTTGATCAGATCCACGGAGATTAAATGAGGACACGTATTGATTTTTTGATTGCTTCATGATTCAGATATCAATTTTTTCTATCATGAATTAGAATAAATTAAGTTCAACTAGAGGTGTTGAGCACCTATGATGCACACATCAGAAAGACACACTTTTCATTAATATATGATTAAAAAATCTGCTATAGTGGTGGTGGGAATTACCAACACGTTGCACAGAAAGTTAAATGTAACTGTGGGCTAGAGTAGTGGAAGTAGATTAAATGAGACTTAGCAAGAACTTTGCGGAGATAGAGTTTAAAAAGTTGGAATGACAACAGGAGTGGGTAGGAGGCACTATAAATGTAAATGTGTGTGGAAAGAGAGTGAGCATGGTGTGAAACCATGAGCAGGCTCTTCTTGCTTCTGTGAAGGATCAGTGCAAAGCAAAGAGACATAACGAGGTCAGTCTAATTATGGAGGAGCCTATAAAATCAGACCAAATAATATGATTTTATACTTTTGGAAATCGGGTAAAGCAAGTGATCATATAACATTAGAAAATAAGTTTCTAAGACAAAAAGTACTTTGAATCATAACAAAAGGGACCATATATTAATTCGATACAATCTTGTTTAAAAATCTCAGCAAGTTTTTTTGATGGAGATAAATAAGCGAACTCTAAAATATATTGCAAAAATATCAAATGCAAAAATGTCAAGAGCAGCCAAGACAACCTTGAGGAAGATGAATAGAGTTGAAAGACACATCCTACCAGATTGTAAGACTTATAAAGCTCTAAGAACTGAGATAGTATGGCATCTGTCAATGGGACAGAATTAGAGGCCAGAAACAGACTCACATCTACATAGATACTTGGCTTATGGCAAAGATTGCACTATAAAACAATAGGTGAAGGAAAAAGAGTAATTTTGATTCCTACCTACAATGGACACAAAAAATAAGTTTAGATGAATTATCTATCTCAACATAGTGTCAGGACCAAAAAAAGAAATAAAAGGGGGGGGGGGGAATTAAAATAGTGCTTCCAAACTGTCTACGGTGAATATCTTTTCTTAATTTCTAATCCATCAAAGACTAACACTTTGTAAAATTAAATGAAAGCTTGTTTGATGTTATGACAATGTCAAATTGCTATAAAATTTCTTAACACCTGTTCTCTATCTTTATCTTATAAAAAACCTGTGCCAAACTTTTTGAAGACTGATTCCGTTCCATAAGAACCATGTTTTGGGTAGCATTCATTCTGTTGTCCTCCTTCCTTCCTTTCACCCTCCCTCCCTTCATCTCTCCCTTCTTTCCTTCCTTTCCTACTTCCTTCTTTTCACCCTCCTTCCCTCCCTTTCTTCTTTCTTTCCTTCCTTTCCCCCCTTCCTTCCTTTTACTCTCCCTCCCTCTCTCTCTGTTCTTTCCTTCCATCCTTCCTTCCTTTTTTCCCCCTGTGCTGTGTGTTGAACCCAGGGAGCCTCAGGAATTCTAAGCATGCCCAGTGCCACTGAGCCACACCTGGAGTCCAGTACCTCTTCAGAAGAAAACATAATAATATATTCATGACATTGTGGTAGGCAAAATATTTTTAAAGTAGGACACTGACAACCCTATTAAGGAAAACATCAATCTGTAATAAAATTAAGAATTTGTTTATCAAAAGACGCCATTAAAGGATTTTTTTCCCAAAGCAGAAAAAAATAGGAGCAGATATTTCCAGAGTGAGAGCAGACATTTGCAATACACAGAACCGAAAGAAACACAGGCACACAGAATTCTTCCAGATCTATAAACAGCACTTACAGATCAATAATATTAATAATTAACAGAGGAGAATGCACAAGAGTTTTAGCCAGCAGTAAGAAGAGATGGCCAACAAGTGTCTGAAAAAGTGGTTGGTGTCAGGCAGCAGGGAAATGCGGATTAAAACTAGCTTGAGGTTCCACTGTGAACCCACTAGAAAGATTTAAATTAAAAAGATTCACAAGCCAGTTGATAGTACAGAATGATACAGGTGAAAGTAAGCAGCTCTTAGTGCAGCACCATCGAGGCTGGCCTTCATGGTAGGAGTGAACCAAGCCAGATGTGAAGCAATGATTCCTTTATGATTCCATTTCCATTAAGCTGAAGTGCAGGCCAAGGTCATCGAGCATATTTACAGGTTAACCGGTTGGTGGGGGAGGAGGGGAGGAGCCACAGGGAGGACATCAAAGGGGCAGGGCATGTTGAGTCCTGGATGCTCTATTTCACCATCTGGGTGGCAACATGTGTGTGTGCATTTTGTGAAAATTCACAGAGCCACACACTTCGCTGAATGTAGGTAATATTGTCAGTGTGATAGCCTCTTAGAAATCAATTGGACAGAACATAATATTAGAGAAAGAGAAGGTTTTTTTTTTAATATTTGTTGAGAGTGTATTTGGAGGAGGTGCTTGTCTACAGCAAAACTTGCAGTCCATGGGAGATATGGAAACTGTCAAACGTTAACTAATATAAAACTTATGTTACTTGACTTGGCCACACTCACCTCTCCTGCTCTGGTGCCTTTATTTCTAGCATGTCATTCAAATTCCGAATAAGAATTTCTTGCAAAGGTTTCAGGTGAAGAGCAAGTCATAAAATATGAAAAATGAGAAATGAAAACCATGTATAATTGTGGTAGATGTTAAATGGGAAAACAGTGCTGTTGGCAGAATGGTAGAGTTCCTTTAGATGGGGTGTCAGGAAAGGCATCTGAGGGGTGACATTAACCTAAGACTGAAGAGTGAGCAGAGCTATCACACACACACAGTGGGAAGAGTGTTCCAGCTTGAGGGAACAGCATGTGCAAAGGCTGTGAGGCTGGAAAGAGCTGGGGGCCCTGGAGAGAATGAAGAAGGCAGGAATTCAGAGAGCAGGAAGAGGGTGGGTGGTGGTATAAGAAACAGGAAGCCTGAGGCCATGTGAGGAGTTCATATTTTATTTTACAGACAGGAAGTCATTAAATATTTTGAAGTAGGGGAATGAGAGGATTTAAGGGATTTTTTTTTTTTTTTTTTTTTTTTTTTTTAGAGGCCATTGTAATTGCTTTGTAAAGAGAAGCCTGAGAGACGAGAGTGAAAGCAGGCACACCCATGGGGAATCATTATAGCCATTCATACAAAAGAGGAAGTTGACTTTGACTTTGGAGGTGGGAGGGTGGAAATGGAGATAATGTAGATGTGCAGGATGTATTTTGGACCAGTAGGATTTGGTGGCAGATTAGATATGTGAATGAAGGAGAGGATGGTGTTAGTCCCAAGTCTACAGCTTGAGCAGTGAGGGGGAAAGTCAGGGAGAAGCCAGGCTTTATATTGTCAAAGGACAAAATCACAACAATCTAGTTTTAAGATCTTAGTTGGTTTTATTTTTGATTCTAGAATCCAGCAATACTTCATTCCATAAAACACAGTAATGTTCAAAGGGGTTGAGTAGAAGACATTGGTTTTATAGACCAAGAATGTCCAAAAGAAAAGAAAGAATAAAAACTGGATTGGTGGGTTGGTTATTTATTTATTATTGTTTTTGCAGTGCTGGGGCTTGAACCCAGTTTTCCGCTACCACTGAGCTATACCCCCAAGTACTTTTATTTATTTATTTTTTAAACAAGGTTTCCCTAAATTGCTCAGGCTGGCTTCAAGCTTGAAATCCTCTTGCCTCAGTTTCCTGAGTAGCTGGGATTGCCATTTCAAATTCAGTTTCCCTGTAAGACAAGGGCAAGGAGGCAGAATAGAAAAACAACTGATCAGTGAACTTCAGGTTACTTAGGTCCCTTCTTTTGTATAAGAATTAAAACAGATACAACTTCCTTATGTTGGTTGAGACTAGGCTACTTGAGAAATTCTGTTAATTTCTCATTTCTCCTGGTTTCTTGGAAGGTGAGATGTATGCCTTAGATTAGGTTGGATGTCCTGGAACTTTAGCATGAGTGACTCCATTTCAATTTTTTGGGGCCAGTTCAGGAGCACAATTTTTACTCAACAACACTTAATGTGATGGAAATGCCCATGAACTATGTAAGTAGAACACCTAAGTCTGAAGCTTAGGACACACGTCTGGGTTAGGGATGTGTCTTCAGAGGTGTGCAGAATTAGCATTTGAAACTTTGGGTATGGACCCCATTAAAGAGGTCTCTTGTAGCCTGGGAGAGACTGTGAAGAGAGGAGAGGGTGGGAAATGAACCCCAAAGAAACTTCACTTTTTAGAGTTGAGAAGAGGAGAAAACCCAGGAATGTGTCACAACACGGAAACAGGTTACCCACTTCTCTTGTCCTTTTTGATGGATTTTAATTTCAGCTTTGACTCAGACACTTGACACAATTGAGTCTTGCTTATTGACCCTATTCCTGTGGCCCCCCCAACCCCCATTACAGATGAGCCTTTTGAAAGTCAGAAAGTTTAATTAACTGGTTCAAAGTCACTTTAGTTACTGGCCTACACAGTATTAAAATCAGAAACGTCCTGGCATTCAGTCAGTGTTTCATTTTGACACTCAGGTGAGTAGTACCCCAATTTGCTGGTCATATGACGTCCACGTGCACCGTCTCTCACTAGGGTCAGTGGATGTGAGCCTCTGCCAGTGCCGCTACCCCTCTGGGCTGAGAATGCGTGCCTGAGCGTGACTGCTTTTCCTGCAGGCCCTGATGGACGAGATCCTCATGCTCCAGGATGAAATCAATGCGCTGCAGTCAGCTCTCGCGGACGAGCTGGTGTCTGAGTCTCGGGAGTGTGACCCCGCAGAGCAGCTGGCCTTGCAGTCCACGCTCACCGTCCTGGCCGAGAGAATGTCCACCATCAGGATGAAAGCGGCTGGGAAGCGGCAGCTCCTGGAGGTAAGGCGAGGCAGACCTTGCCTTGTGCTTCTGGGTTGACTCTGCAGGTCCTGCTAACAGGTGTGCAAGTTCTTGTGGTGTTCAAGGATCCACTGTCCCCCCACTCCTGAGAAGGTGCATGGTGTTTGTGCAGGATCCTGTGCATGGAGTGCGAGTCAGGGTGCAGCCATGAATGAGTCCTTTCAGCCCCTCTGACTCATTGCAGGCAAAGACCTTGTGAAGTCGCACCAAGCACTCAGGAGACTTGAGCCTTGCGGAGGGCCCTTGTAGGTCTGTGTGAGGGTTTGCTGTGTTTAAATAGGGGTGCCTGACGAATATAATTAGTACTATAAAGACTAATTCTTCTTAGTCTCTGCTAACAAATTCAAACACAATAATTCATGAAAATGCTCTTGCCATTCTGGTTTTCACGTTACTTAATTTAAATATTATTCAATACATAGATTTCAGTGTTAATGCTATATATATATGCTAAAATCAGCAAATTTTCTTTTTATTTATTCTCTTGTAACTCTTGGCTTTAAAGAGTATATATTATGTTTGCATTTCCATATTGTTGCTCCTATGATTTCGTTAGACCACAGGCTTCACAGAGACTCCTATAATGTGTGGCTTATTGTACCTCCAGGGTCCAGCAACTTCTCTGGCACATAATTCCTTCTCAATACATTTCTTATTATATAAATAGAAGATCATTTTACTTAGCGGCTAATTATACCATAATTCAATTTATTATGACCCTATTGTGTAAGCTCTTTCTAAACTTACTTATATAAGATTAGTTAAATTATCTCTTCATGTATTTCTAATTTAAGAGCTATTCAAAAATTAATGTGTATGCCCTACTTACTAATCTCCATGTTAAACAATTGTATAAAATTATGATTTAAAATAATAATAATGAATTATTAATAAGATAGTTTTAAAAATAAGGTATTTAGCTGGGCACCTTTAATCCCAGTGATTTGGTAGGCTGAGGCAGGAGGGTTGCAAGTTTGAGGACAGCCTTAGCAACTGAACTGATATAATCAGCAGCATCATTCAAGTTATTGTCTGGTCCTATAGGACAGATCTGGACCCTTATGATTTGGTTTGAGAATGCCTCGAACAGCTCTCAGTGCACATTAGCATCATTGGGTAATTTTAAAAACTAAAATTATCTGAGACACCTCCAGAAATTCTGAAATTTTGTTTTGGGATGTGATCCAAGCAACTTAAAAAAAAAAACTTTTTTTTTAAGATTTCCAGGTGTGCAGCTAGAGTTGAGAACTCTCTTGTGCTGAATTTAAAGAGTTCACCTTCCAGTGATCCGTGTTACATTCTGCTTATTCCATTAGGAGAAGTTAAATGATCAGCTGGAGGAACAGAGGCAGGAGCAGGCCCTGCAGAGGTATCGCTACGAAGCAGACGAGTTGGACCACTGGCTCCTGAATACTAAAGCCACCCTGGATGTTGCACTGGGTTCACCTAAAGAGCCCATGGACATGGAGGCCCAGCTAGTGGACTGCCAGGTACAAAAGTCGTCTCAAAGGACTGTGCGAACACCACAAAGCACAGTTTTGAACTAGAGGTCTACTGGTAAAAAGTCTTAGTATGAACATAAAATGTGCTCCCTAAGTAAGCACACGAATTCATTAGAACTTAGTGAAACCCAAACTTGGACTTAGTTTTTCAAAAAGATTTAGTGAAAGGATCTACTTTAGAAGATCTTTAGTTTGTTTCCAAAAGGACACTTTTAAAGACTATAGATATACGAATGCTTGTGGTAAAAAGAAAAGCAAACCTAATAAGAACAATTGGTATCATGGAGTCAGACTGTGAATAAACACAAGAAGCATCTCTAGGAACCTGTTGTGATTTTTGGTTCTAATCCTGGTTTGTTATTTGGAAAATGTTTCCAACCATCAGTTTTAGGCAGACAAGGAAACCAAACATGAGAAGGTCGTCTTTTAAAATTTGTACATTTTCTTCCTTCCATGTTGAGTCTCTAGAAATTAATGTGAGGGGTAATTGAATTAAGATTTTTATTTTAATATTTTTCTCTTTCCTTTTTATTGTGGAATTTCCAAACACACATATAAGTATAGAATAGATAATGAACTCTCATGCATTCATCATCCAACTTCAATGATTGTCAGTATATTAGACTTCACATATGGGTGAAGTATGCTTTAAAATGCTTTCATTGAAATAACAAGAAAGTGTGTAGAAAGCCCACCATAGCATGCAGGAGTAAATTTCACTATGCACAATTTCATAGTTCTCCCATTTGAAATAAGAGAAAATATGCAAATATCTTTAATTATTTAACTCTGCCTTTATTATTTTTATTTTTATTTTTGATAGGGGTGTATTGAAACCAGGGTTGCATTAACACTAAGCTTACATCTCCAGTCCTCTTTATTTTTTATTTTGAGACAATATTTCACTAAATTGATGAGGCTGAATTCCAACATGCTTTCCTCCTGCTTCAGCCTCCTGAGTCACCGGGAATACAGGAATGCACCACCACAACTGGCTCTGTCTTTATTATTATTATTTTTGTTTTGTTTTAAGTTCATTATTTTTTTTTCTTTTTTGATTTTATTTATTTATTTATTTTTGCATTACAATTCTTAATACACCTTTATACCATAATTTATCATATCTCTGTGTATAAGGTATGTTGACACCAAATTCACATCTTCATACATGTGTTTTGTATAATGATGAGGGTCTCCTTTCACCATCCATGCTCTGTCTTTATTTTTAAAATGTAGTATACTACATTGGTCATTCCTGTTTATAATTTGAGATTCATAATATTGATTATTGTTACCTTAGGAAACTTATCTGTGTATATTTGAAACATTATTTTTCTGTCGTGATGGTAGAGGCAGTCCTATGTGAGTGCTTTCTGTTCTGTATATCTTCTTTCCTACTGTTTCTATTCTGGAAATAGACATCTATCTTTAACATTCCCTTTAGCACTTGAAATTAGCATCTGAACTGGGATTTCAAACTAGGTTTTGTCATTACTGCCACTCTTCTCTTTGGTATAAATCTATTTTTATAGTAAGGCCTAAAGGAAAAATTATATTTCAAGGCTTTTACAGAGTATTAAAGTAGTGTTTTGGCCTTATTTTAGGACACTAGATGCAGATAAAATTGAAATCACATCAACAGTTTATTAAAATCTAAAAATCACTATATAAATTAGATTTTCAATTTAAATTAATTGAAACTTAGAAATTAAACCAATTAAAACCTAGTTAGTAATAATTTTAATATTAAGCTGGAGATGTAAAGTGGTAAAGAACTTCCCTTGCATATGTGAGACCTTGAGTTGGATCCCTAGTACTGCAATCAATGAATTAATTAATCAATTAATACACTATAACATTAAGCCAGTTAAAAATGTAGACAATTAAAATCTAGTATATGGCAGAAGTATAACAATTAATACTGTGACTATTACTTAGAATTAGAGCCACTGGATGGCTTTTATGCACCAGGTAACTTTCCTTTGTAAACCCTTTTCTTCGTGAAAAATGCCACAAAGACTAGTACTAGTACTAGTACTAGGGTGGAGTCATTCCTATATATTCATATTATTATATTTATTTTTGCTTCTTATTTTTAAGGAAATTAAAATTAAATATCTTTGAGGACCTCAAGAAGTATTATGGGCCCTCAGTGGCTGATATGCCTCATGGAAAAATCAGCCCTGCATAGAATTATATTAATTTCTCAAAAATAATCTTCAAGAAATTGTTTATTAATCCCCATTTAAATTATAAAGTTTTGCTCTTCCATTTGGTTCCAGTTCTTTGATTTGAAGTTAGTTTCTTAAAATTGGGATGGGCCAGTTGCAGCAATTCAGGAAGCTGAGGTGGGAGAATTCCAAGCTCCAGGCAGGCCTGGGCATCTCAGGCAGGTCCTGACCTGTCTCAAAATAAAATACATTATAAAAATGGATTGAGGGTGTAGCTCAGCTTAGAACCCTTGCCTGGTATGTGCAAGGCACTGGGTCAGCACCAGAAGGAGGAGGAGGAGGAGGAGGAGGAGGAGGAGGAGGAGGAGGAGGAGGAGGTTGTTGAAGTTGTTAGGATAGCACTAATTCTAATTTTGTATAAGGAAAATATACTTTTTTGTTAATTACTTGATAGAATAAAAGTTAGAAAGTACACCTCAAGGAGTTCAGAGTTGACAAAGGTAAAAATAATTTTTCTAGGGGGGTAATTATTTTTGTGTGTGTGTTTCTTTTAGATATACATGACAGTAGAGTGTATTTTTACATATTATACATGCATGGAATATTACTTCCCATTCTTGTGGTTGTCCATGATGTGGACTTTCACTGGTGGTGTATTTATATATAAACGTAGGAAAATTATGTCTGGTTCATTCTACTGTCTTCCTATTCCTATCCTTTCTCCCTTCCTTCATTCCCTTTTGTCTAATCCAATGTCCTTCTTTCTCCCCCAACTTGTTGTATTTTAGCATCCACATATCAAAGAGAACACTAGACCCTAGGTTTTCAACACTGGCTTATTTCGTTTAGCATGATAGTCTCCATTTACTGGAAAAAGTCATAAAGTCATGTTTTTATAGCTGAGTAATATTCTGTTGTATATATACCACATTTTTAAAAATCCATTTGTCTGTTGAAGGGCACTTAGATTGGTTCCATAACTTAGCTGTTGTGATTGAACTGTTATAAACATTCATGTGGCAGTGTTGCTATAGTATGCTTACTTTAATTCTTTGGGTATATATTGAGGAGTGGGATAACTGGGTCAAATGCTGGTTCCATTCCAAGTTTTCTGAGGAATTTTTATACTGCTTCCCAGAGTTTCCAGAGTGGTTGCACCAACTTACAGTCCCACCAGCAATGTATATCTTTTCCCGACATCCTCACCAACATTTATTGTTGCTTGTATTCTTGATTGTTGCCATTCAAACTGGAGTAAGATGGAATCTTGGTGTAGTTTTAATTTGTATTTCTCTAATTGCTAGAGATGTTGAGCATTTTTTCATATATTTGTTTACCGTAGGCAAAGGGGAAAGAAGGAAGGGTGAGGGGATAGGAATAGGAAAGAGAGTAGAACAAATCTGATGTAATTTTCCTGTGTTCAACAATATATTGTATTTCTTTTCTGTGAAGTGCCTGTTCAGTTCCTTTGCCCATTTGTTGACTGGGTTATTTGGATTTTTTGGTGTTAAGTTTTTTGAGTTCTTTGTCTATCCTGGAGATAAATGATCCATCTCAGGTGTAGGTGGCAAAGACTTTCTCCCATTCCGTAGGCTCTCTTTTCACACTCTTGTTTCCTTTGCTGTAAAGAAGCTTTTTAGTTTGATACCTTCCCACTTATCAATTCTTGGTTTTACTTCTTGTGCTTTAGGAGTCTTGTTGAGGAAGTCAGCTCCTAAGCTGACATGATGGAGTGTTGGGCCTACATTTTCTTCTAGTAGGTCTAGGGTCTCTGGTCTGATACCCAGGTCCTTAATCCACCGTGAGTTGAGTTTTGTACAGTGTGAGAGATAGGGCTTAATTTCATTCTGCTACATATGGATTTCCAATTTTCTCAGCACCACTTGAAGAAGCTGTCTTTTCTCCAATGTATGTTTATGCCACTTTTGTCTAGTATGAGGTAACTGCATTCATGTGGGTTTGTCTGTCTGTCTTCTATTCTGTTCCATTGGTCTTCCTGTCTGTTTTGGTGTTAATACCATACTGTTTTTCTTACTATAGAGCTTCTACCTTGAAAAAAGGAGATTATTTTCCTTTTTACCTGGATTTAATTTTTCATTTTAAAGGAAAATCCTATAGCACTAGGGTTGTCACAGAAACAAGGAAATGTAAGTTTTTGGAAATGTAAGTTTAAAATCCATGATGTGTCAGGCGTGGTGGTGCACACCTGTAATCCCAGTGGCTTGGGAAGCTGAGGCAGGAGGATAGTGAGTTCAAAGCCATCCTTAGCAACCTAGCAAGACCCTAAGCAACTCAGTGAGACCCTGTCTCTAAATAAAATATAAAAAATGGCTGGGAATGTGGCTCAGTTGTTAAGTGCCCCTCATTCAATCCTCAGTGTATATATATATATATATATATATATATATATATAAAATCCATGATGCTAAAACCAGAAATTAGAGCAGCAACCTGAGAAGAATCAACCCAGAGAAGCAGTGCTTTGAAAGAGGATCCCTTTTGAAAGTTGGCAAGGAAAATGTGCATCATGTGATTTGTTTATATTATTAATCCTTAATGTCACAATCTAACACTAAAATAATAAAATAATAAAAATGTGGTAACACTGAGGCAGGTCTTTCTTCCTATGTGTTGGTGATATAAAATGTGCTTCCCATGTGGTTTTTCCTTTGTATTTTTTTTTTGTATAGTATTTAATCCTCAAAAAGAGAAAAATTACAAAAGCTTAGGTAATTTTAAAAAAATCTATAAACCGTTCTTCAAGGTTGTGGGAAAAGGACAGAAACGTCATGGACGCCTGGTCGTTGGGTTAAAGACAGTTGTGTTTTGCCTTGGGAAACAGTCTTTGCAGAAGCTGGCAGGATGTGCGAATGTCATCCTTATTTCTCTTGTTCCAGAATATGCTGGTGGAAATAGAACAGAAGGTGGTGGCCTTATCGGAGCTGTCCGTCCACAATGAAAACCTGTTGCTGGAGGGCAAGGCTCACACGAAGGATGAGGCTGAGCAGCTGGCAGTGAAGCTGAGGACCCTCAAGGGGAGCCTCCTGGAGCTGCAGAGAGCCCTGCACGACAAGCAGCTCAACATCCAGGTGAGGGCAGCCAGGCCCACAGCAGAGGGTTGCTGGAGCGTCTCTTCAGGTGTGTGATAGAGAGAGGGAGAGGTGGGTGGGATGCACACCTACCACACTGACCCGTCAGCATGCTATGTGATTTACACTGACTTCAGCACATTTAAAATAGGTGTTGTTAGAATTACTTGATGCCATCAACATAAGAACTGCAGTTGTGGGAAAAGAAAGTACAAATAATTATGCCCCAATTTAAAGACAGGTCATGGATGTAGATGTGCTTTGACGTGGTTCCATTTCTTTTTTATTTCTCCCACCTTCATTTCTTTATATATGCTCAGACTCTTTTATTTGGTGCCCATGTTTTAGTCAGCTTTTTTGCAGCTGTGACTAAATGACCCGACCAACACAACTGTAGAGGAGGAAACGTTTATTTGAGGGCTCACAACTTCAGAGGTCTTAGTTCTTAGAGGCCAGCCCCATTCCTCAGGGCTCAAGGTGAGGCAGAACAGCATAGTGGAAGAGTGTGGCCAAAGGAAGCAGCTCACATGGTGATCAGAAAGCAGACTCTCCACTTGTCGGATACAAATATATACCCCATAGCCACGCCCCCAACGAACCACTCCTCTAGCCACACCTCACCTGCCTCCAGTCACCACTCAGTTAATCCCATCAGAGATTAATCCACTGATTAGGTTAAGGCTCAATCATTTCTCCTCCAGACCACCTCCTTGCATTGCCTTACACGTGAGCTTTTGGGGGCACCACATCTAAACCATAACTGCCCACACGTTAGAAACATCATGTATTCCAGGTGAAATGAACCTTTTCGTATTGTGTAGGGATCTTAATTTTCTCTAGTGGTAATTTTCATGTCATATTGCTATAGCTTTTTATGTAATATTTGCCTAAAATATCTTTTAACTTACCTTTGATTTCTACCTATCTGTATTTTTATGTTATAGGGTTATTTTTTTATAAAGAACAGTTAGTCATATTTTCTTGATTTTTAATACTTAATAATGAAAATCCCTAATAATGAAAATGGATTAAAAGGCAAGTTTTATCCATTAAGTTTATCATGATTACTGATTCTTTGGCTTTTATTATTTTACTCTTTGTTTTCTATTTTCATCCTGTTCTATTATTCTTTGTTTTTGACATTCATATTTTTAAGTGAGTGATCTTTTTTGTTTTTAATCCCCTCTGTTTTACCTTGCATATCTAATAAATTCTAAGTTAATATACTAATCTCCCTCCAGACCAATATACCTTAGAAAACTTTCATTAAGTTTCTCCCATGCACCTTTCATAGTATAATTATGCAGCATTTTCATTCTTCTTAGTATCTATAACTTACTGTTATCATCCTATGCAAAACTTAAGCAAATATTTATTGAGAAGTTACTGTGTGTCAGATACTATTATATGTGATGGAGTGAAGGAGCATGAAAAACAACTCATATCTATATCTGTTCCTCTCTTCAGGAGATTATGGTTGAAGGAGCAGGTAATAAATAAAATTAGAATGAATTATTATATAACAAGATTATAAAAAAATTACTGGTGACATAGCAAATGGCAAGAGGATAGGGAAAGGCAAGGCTGGGAGGATTTGCAGCTTTAAACAGGGTAGCTAAGGAATCTTTGCAAAGTTTACACTGAAAGATGAACCATGTGAATGTGAGGGAACAGAGTTCCAGGCAAAGGGTAAGCAAGTACAAAGGTTCCCAGTGTATCCAAAGTCAGTGTGGGAGGAAAGGAGTAAGTAAGAGGAGAGCAGTAGAAAATGAGATCAGACCATGTCTTAGCCTGTTAGGCTGGCTATAACAAAAATGCCGTAATTTGGTGGCTTACAAACATCAGAGATTTATTATTCACAGTTCTGAAAGCTGAGAATCCAAGATCAAGGTGCCAGCAGATTCAGCATCCAGGGAGAGATCTCTCTCTCTGATTCATAGATAGTGTCTTCTCACTGTTCCTCACATGGTGGCAGGGAATATCTAGTTTTCTGGGCTCTTTTTTATAGGGGAGCTAATTTTGTTGGTAGTCGCCTAAAGTCCCCAACCTCTAATATCACCACCCTGGGAAATAGATTTCAAGGTATAAATTTAGGGAAAACATACATCTTCAGACCATAGAAATGGGCAGCAAGAGGCCCTGGGACTGAAGGACCTTGTGAGCATCTTGTGCACTTTGACTTTGATTCTCGGGAAGGTGAGAAGTTATTGGAGTATCTGGGAACAGGGCACTGATATGATGACCTTGTACCTGTTATAGGGGACCAGGGTGGAAACTGAGGGGCCAGTGAAGAAGTCATCATGGCACAGAGGAGCAGGTGTCAGAACTTGTCAGATTCTGGGTCATGGAGATGATGAAGACTCTCTGAGGAGCAGATTTGGGGGAGGAAGGACCAGCTGGGTCAGCAGATTGTTTTTAGGTCAAGATGCCTATCAAAATGTCAAGTAGTGGTGGAAATTCAGGACAGAGATCTGGTCTGGAGCCGTTAGCCTCTGTGTAGTGCTCCTAGGTATGACGTTTGGGGAGCTTCCCAAAGGAGTCAGGATAGGAGAAGATGAAGGCCCTAGAGCCCTCAATCTGTCCAAATTGAGAGGTTGGAAGAGGCAGAGGAGCTCACAAAAGAGACTTAAATGGAAGAGCCAGTGGGGTGTAAGGAAGGTAGAGCTTTGTTCCTGGAAACCACCTGGAGGCCATCAGCTGCTGTGTGTAAGCAGATGAGGACAGATCTGCCCCGGGGCTTAGCAACATGCAGATCATTGGTGAGCTCTGCAGCAGCTGTTTCAGGCAGGGGTGGAAGCCGGAGCTCTCTGAATTGGAAGAGAGACTGGAGAGGTGGAGCGGGGCATAGAGCTGACTGCAGGAATTCTGCAACCAAGGGGAACGGATGAGTGAGACACCCTGGAAGGTGAAGGGGATCAAGAAAAGTTTAGTTTTAAGATCAGAAAAATAATGGCATGTTTACATGTAGGTAAAAATGACCCAGTAGATGAAAAAAATGATGAAAAAGGAGTGAAATTGCAAGACTAGTTTTCTTGTATAGGAGGGAGAAGCTGGAAGGGCCTAGTCTCCCCTATCCCTCCTGCTAAGCCTGGGGGGAGGTACTTTGCACGCCTGATAACTGCCTCCCACCTGCACCTGCTTCTAATGCTGTCTTCACCGCTCTGTGGCCTCACCAGTGGTACCTTCCCTTACCCCTCATAGCTGTCCCTGTGATGGATGGCAGCAGACCAACCCCTCTCCACTTAGAATTTAAAAAAAAAAAAATCAGGAGAAGGAAAAGCATTTATATTTGAGTACAAATGCTCTTACAGGGTAGGGCATAAATACTGTAGAGAAAACTTGAGGGAATTTCACTGTGATGTCTTCTATTTTCTCAGTGTAAGATGAAATATAACGCAAGATAATACATTTTCTCAGTTTGAACTAATGTATGTATTTTTCAGTTTTTTGCTAATCATATGATCTGGAAAATCAAATCTAATCAACTTAAAACTTTTAGAAACAATGGAAGAATTTAGGAAGATCATTGGTTTGTTAAAAATAATCCTCAGTACTATAATAAACAAATAATCTGTAACTTTCATATATACAAACAAAAAACAAGCCAGGCTCAGTGGTACATGCCTTGAATCCCAGCTACTTGGGAGGCTGAGACAGGAGGCATAAGTTCAAAAACAGCCTAGGCCATTTAGCCAGACCCTGTATTAATATATGTATTTTTAAAATTTTATAAAACAGGAGATGTACCTCAGCTGTAGAGTGCTTGCTTGTGTGAGGCCCTAGACAGAATCTCCAGAATTCAATTTCCATTACAAAAAAAAAGAAGAAGAAAATTACTATAAAGTTCTGAAAATGAAGAGTTTCTAATATATTAAAATGTAATATTGCAAAATTAAAATAGTTTGACTTTGGCACAAAAATATATAAGTAAAAATTTAACAGCATAAATATTCCAGAAAGGGATCCTGGCATATAGAGGAATATAATAAATGTTTAGGGTGGCATTACTAGTCAGTAGACAAAACATGACTCTCTCCATAAATAAATAGGCAAATCACTTGAAATATAATAAGCTGGGTCTTTTATGCTATTTATTTTTGTGATACTGGGGATTGAACCCAGGGGTGCTCTACCACTGTGCTACATCCCCAATCCTTATTATTTTTCATTTTGAGACAGTGTCTAGCAAAGTTGCTGAGGGTGGCCTTGAACTCAGGATCCTCCTGCCTCAGCCTCCTGAATCACAGGAATTATAGTCATGCACCACCATACCCAGCTCCTCCTCCATTTTTTTCTAAACTGAAAAAAAAATGTATCACAGATGGATTAAAGATTTAAATGTAAAAATTAACCTGAAATGCATCCTATGTATAAGTATTGTTTTTTTTAATCACATAAGACAGAAAATTTCTGCCAGTATGCCCTGAAGCCAGAATTTTAGTTTTTCTCATACTACTTTATGAAAGTAAAAATGTTTTGATGAAAAAAAAAAGAAAGAAAATTAACCAAGTTAAAAGACAGGCAAATAGGGAAGAAACTATGTAATTCACAAATCTTGTATAAGTCACTAAGATATGATGACCTAATAGAAATAGGGTCAAAATGTATAAAGAGATACCTCAAACAAAAATAAAAAGAAATGGCCAATGAACATGTTAAAAGATGGTTTGAACTCTCTATTGGATAAATTAATGCCAATAAAAACAAAATACTACTTTCCCTTTAAACTTACATCCTTCGGGGGAAAAAAAATATGGAGAGCCTATAGAATGGGAGAAAAATACTTCCCAGGTACTCTTCTGACAGTTTATGTAGAATATATAAAAAACTCAAAAAACTTAGCACCCAAAACCAACCCAATAAATAAATGGGCAAATAAACTAAGCAGATACTTCTTAGAAGAAAAAAATACAGGTGGTCAACAAATACATAAAGAAAAAGCTTGACATCTTGGTCAATCCAGGAAAGGAAACCAAAATTACTAATACTAATTACTAGTATTGTGATATACTAATTACAATACTAAGATTTCATCTCAGTCCAGTTAGAATGGCAGTCATTAAGAATAAAATATAATAAATGTTGGGGAGGATGCGGGAGGTGGGGGAAGGAGTGCTTATGCACTGTTGGTAAGATTGTAAATTAGCATGGGGGCTCTGGATCAGTATGAAGGTTCCTCAGAAGGCTAGGAATGGACCTACCATATGGCTCAGCTATACCACTCCTTGGTATTTAGTCATAAGAAAGAAAATCAGGGTATAGCAGCCGTACACACATACCCAAGTTCATAACAGTCCGCACTAGCCAAGTTATAGAACCAACTAGGTGTCAGTCAGCAGATGAATGAACAAAGAAAATGTGGCATTTATACACAGTGGAGTTTTACTCATCATAAAGAAGAATGAAATGCTGTCATTTCCAAGAACATAGATGGAAATTAGAACCCGTATGTTAAGTAAAATAAGCCAGACTCAAAAAGACAAGGGTCATATGTTTTCTCTCATATGTGGAATCTAAAGAGAAAAACAGGGGAAAAAAGGAGAGAGAGGGGAAAGGGGAGCATCTCATGATAATAGAAGGGAGACCATAGAAAAAGGGAGGAAAGGGGACCAGGGGAGGAGGAAAGGGGAAAGGGAGCTATTGGGAAATTAAGTTGACCAAATCCTGTTTGGGGGTGTGTATGAGTATGTCACAGTGAATCCTGCTGCTATATATAATTATAATATGCCAATAAAAATTAAAATAAATAGATAAATTTACCTCCTCAAAATGTAACTTGACTATAATTAAAGTAAAAAACATGTTAAAAATATTCAAATTTCACAAAACTAGACTGATATTTCTAAGTGTGAAAGTGCACAGCTCCGTTAGTTTTGTTCAAGGTTTTATCCTGTACCATGTGATGCCTTTTGGGTTTCCCTGGTGCTCTGTAGTGATGTAATCTCTAAAGCCACTGGAAGAGGAAGGTTCCAGGTTTGACGTGGGTTAGCCATGGTATGCAGTGGCCTCATGTTGCCCTGTACCTCAAGCAGCTGGGAAAGGAAGGGGTGGCCGATGCTCCTGTGTACCCCCTGGGATTCACATCAGTGACCACCAATCTGAAGGCTCAGAACCTGAGAAGGGCATTCAAATGAGGGGATCAGGCCCAGTCAGGCCCTGGGCAAGTGGGTCTCACATCTAAGGAGCAGCCCATTTTCCTCTTATCCGGAGTCACAGGGACCGTTGCTAGAGCTGATGGCTCTTCAAGAGATGGGAAATTTGGATTTATTTATAAAATCTCTGGTTTTTACATATTGACATTTCTAACATGATAGTTTCTTTTGGTGCCAGATAAAGCATCCCCATAAGCCTGGAGTCCCTCTTGGACCACCATCCTGCTGCTGCACCCTGGTTCTACCAGTTCTTAACTAGGTGGCCTGGGCCAAAGACCTTGAGCTTTCTGCAGCATTTTTATCATCAGTTTCTTCATCTGTGAACTAGGGATGATAATATGTCAGTGCCCCCTTCTCCCCTGGGATGACCCAAGACCTCTAGTTGGGGGTGGGAAACCCAGCCCTATGCATGCTAGGATTTTCCTATATGTACATACCTGTGAGAAGGTGTGATTTTTTTTTTAATAAAAGGCACCATAGTATGAAATTGGCAATAATTACTAATAATAGAACAGAACACTTATAACAATAAACTTTAATAAAAGGGAGAACCAACACAAATAATGTTTTTCAACCACGGTCAACTATAGCAAGTGAAACTAGAGGAAGTAAAACCAGATAAGAGGAACATATGGTATTTTTTTTTAATTTTTATTATTGGTTGTTCAAAACATTACATAGTTCTTGACATATCATATTTCATACATTTGATTCAAGTGGGTTATGAACTCCCATATTTACCCCGTATACAGATTGCAGAATCACATCGGTTACACAGCAGAACACATCAGACACTAGTATGGCAATATGTAAAACATATGGTATTGAAGTTAAAAAATTTTTGCCCTGAGGATTTGTTTTGAGGTTTGAACACAAGATCTCAAACATGGTAGTCAAGCATTCTACCACTTAGCTGTATCCCCAGCCCTTTTTTATTTAATTTAGAGACAAAGAGTCTCCCTAAGTGACTCAGGCTGGCCTCAAACTTAAGATCTTCCTGTCTCAGCCTCCCAAGTTGCTGGGATTATAGGCGTGTACTATAGCACTGAGTTTATCCTAAGGATTTTAATGCAAATAATGCTTACAATAGATGCTGAAATCATAGCAATGTGACAGTGATGACCAGCTGTTTCCACTTAGAATTTAATAAATTTTAAATAAAGAAAGAATTTTATTATTTATAGAGGTGCTCTCAGCATGCTATGGGTCCAGGCTGGGCTGAGCATGCTGACATGGCCATGGGCCCTCACCCAGCAAATCCTGCTCAGTGCCACAGGAATTATTTAAATTGAATAAAGTTCTGACTCTGCCCCAAGTATAAACTTTCCTGAGGGTGCTGCTGGGTGATGTGTAGACAGTAAAAATGTGGTAGTGTTTTACTGCATTGGAATCAGTCAATGGTTATTTTAAGAATAGCTGTAAATTCTATCATCTTTCTTCTAATGGAATTTCTAGCATATAAAATATTAATGGGGTTAAAAAAAGAATTTTGCCTTTTCAAGTTATTTTTTCATCCATGGAAATAAAAGTAAGCCTTTTTACATTATTAGTGCCATGAAAAGAATAATTTCTCTTTATGTAGAACACAAAAAATAATTCAGATATGAAATTAGCTAATGGTCATGGGGGAGGGGGATCCTACATTGAATGCAGAAGTTGGTAAGGTCCTGTCCTTGAATTGGGGCTGACATTCAAGTCTGTCTTGAATTCATAAAAAGCTTAGGTCAAGCCAGACATGGTAATGTATACCAATAATCCCAGCAATTTGAGAGGCTGAGGCAGGAGGATCCCAAGTTGGAGTCCAGACACGGCAACTTAGCAAGGACCTGTCTCAAAATAAAAATGAAAATGGGGGAAAAAATCTGGGTATGTAGCTCAGTGCTGGAACATTCCTGAGTTCAATCCCCAATATCATTATAAAGAATATAGGTCATTTCACACATTATCATACATCAAAAGAGCAGAGAGTTTGCCCTCTATAAATAATAAAATGCTTTATAGAGATATGTCTTATTTAATGTTCAGCATCTCCCAATCCTACTAATCTTCCAAGGAATGTTCTTGGCATAAGTGGTTACTGTTGTAGTATTTCCCAAATAAACAACTCAGGTAGCCCTTCCCAGTGCTGCTCTGGTGACCGAAGCTGCCTTACTCCCTAGTCCCCAGATCCCAGAGAAAACTGTTGTCACACCTCACAAAAAGTAATTACCAAATCACATTTCTCCTGCCAGGGCCTCCTCATCCCATGGGGAAAGGAAATGAAATTTGACCTGGATTCTTATTTATTTTTTGCTTCCTGTGGTTGTACTCTTAGGTTTCAAAATTACTAAATCAGAGAAAATTTCACAGACTGAAAATCCAACATTACCACATAGAAAACACACACTGTGCGTCTGCTGCTTAGTTTATTATTCTCCCCTGAGTCTGTGGACTCCATGAGCCAAGTAAGATAGCCTTCCCAGGTCTAAGTCCTAGATCCCAAAAGTCCGTCGTGCATGTAAATGTAAAGCGTGTTCTTAGGGCTGACATTACAGTTGTCCGTTTCTGCAACACTTTTGATGTGAGGAATTTAGACATATTATTCTGGGAAGGATAGGAACCTGAGAAAAAGGGCTAGTGGGCATTGGGTCTGTGAGAAGTCTCCAAAGGAATCTTCCAGCTGGACTCTGAAAAACAAGCCTCTGCTGAAGAGAAGAGCCAAGAGGAAGTGGCCTGGATCCCAGGGGAGATGCCAGCAGGTGGGGCCCTGCCCTGCCAGCTGGAACAGCTCTGATGGGAATGGCTTTAAAGGGTCACTCTGTGTCAGCCCTGTCCTTCCCTTCCAGTCCTGTCTGACCCACTGCTTCCTCCCTGTGTGGAAGAGCCCTGAGAGACTCTTGGAGCTTATTCCTGGAAGGTGGAGCACCCTGAGATGGGGGCAGAGAACTTGTTGCATGTCGAAAATTCTGGGCTTCAGGGTGGAAGAATACCCACGCACCCCAAACACCCCGCCTTCCGGAAGGTCACTGCTTATCTTTGAGAGGGAGGGGAGTTTTCTAATTGTTTACTTTTAATTATTATTAGTTGAATTTAATAATAATGCAGAAGGGTGAGCTTCATTGTGGCATATTCTTATATGCACACAACTAAAGTAGATCGATTTCAACCCCCAGGAGCTCCCCTTTCCCTGCCCCTCCCTCCCTCCCATGGTCCCCTTCCCGCTTCCTACTGGA
This sequence comes from Callospermophilus lateralis, assembly GCF_048772815.1. Lineage (NCBI taxonomy): Eukaryota > Metazoa > Chordata > Mammalia > Rodentia > Sciuridae > Callospermophilus > Callospermophilus lateralis. Next base: position 15,021,875 of record NC_135310.1, read on the forward strand.
GAGGAAGGGGATTTTAATGAACTGGGTGTGATCAGTCCCCCGTTCTGAAAATCCTACAAAATGCAAATAGCATGATTTAGGGCATAACATTATTCTAACTAAGCCACTTTTTTTTTTTTTTTTCCTGGAACATTGGATCACCTTGAAAGAAAGGAAATACTTTCCAGCTCACTTGGACGGGCTCAGAACAATGTGGGAGAGCTGTGTGTGTGGTGGGGGTGGGGGGTAGAATCTTGCCTCTGCGTTTGATTGACTGCTTCAGCTCATTTAGCTCCAGGTGCCAACACCCATGGTAGGAAGCGGAAGGGCCAGTCCATTCCCTCACACATTCTGCAATTTAATCCTGAGATTCCAGTGAGAAAAATCAGAAAGGTGAACAAGCCCAGGGATGGTGAGTGTAGAATTCTGAAAATAAGAGGGAGAGCCGGGCCTCTGTGGGTTGGAAACGTGGGTCCCATCCCTGGGCAGACTTGGTGAAGAACCAGGGGGGACAAGCAGCTCCAGAATGGATGTTGGGACACTGCTCTGTGCACACAGCCTGAGCAGTGATCCTACTCTCTGCTCCACCAGACCAGCCACACTGGCCCCTTCGCTGCTTCTGTGTGTGCCAAATTTCTTTCCTCAGAGGTCGTCTGTGCCGTCTGCTCCTGGGCCTGGGGTGCCCGCCTGGGTCTCTGCTGGGCTCACTCAGGGCTCAGAGCAGTTCCCATCCTGAGAAGCCTCCCCTGCCCTCTCTGCCCCTTTACCTCTGGCCCAGTCCTCGAAGCCCTCACTAGCTTGGCTTTTCAGCTGTTCTTGGTCGGGTATTGTCTGTCTCCCCGCCAGGGCCCTGGTCTGGCCTCTGCTTTGTGGAACCCTGACTCTTCGTGTGTATTTAGCGAATGAGTTACATTAAAATTGCGTAATTGACCATTTGACATAAATGCAGGTGAGCGGAGAGGCTCTTGTTCAGACCGAAGCCACGTGATTTGCGGCATTTGGGCGCCTTTCAGATTCCCGTGGAATAGCCAGGCAGGAAGGATGAACTCTTGCCTAGGTGTAAGGACATTTTTGTCTTTGTCCTTGGCCAGACTTCATCAAAGCAGTGGGTGGCCTGGTGGTGTAGCAGAGGGAGGGGACCTCATTTCTCAGAGATCTCGTCTTTAATAATCATTTTAAAGATTCAGTTCATTTTTTGAGTTTGTAATCCACCCTGCCCACAGGTAAATGATATTTTTATTGTGCTACTTGGAATCACTTTGAGAAAAAGACTCTTAAAGCTTTCTCATACTTGAGCAAAGTATTTGTCCTACAGAACAATCTTTAAATATAACTATGTAAACAGCAGACACTCAAAAATCAAGGATTCTAGAACCACTTCAACTCTAGGGCCCAAACAGGTTAGATGTTGAAGGCCTGTCAAATCCAGTGTCTGGGAGAGTCCCTGCCTAGTGACACGTGTTGGGATTCTCATTCTCTGTGGTCGACCACATCCTGCAGCCCTGGAGCAAGGGTCCAGGAGCCTGGAGTGGGAGGGTGGCACAGAGGAGTCCCAGGCACCTTGGGAAGCCCTCGCTTGGACTCCTTGTCTCTGTGGGACAATAAATTTTCTTCCATGGGAATTGAAAGTCAAGCTTAACTTCTTCTTGAATTCATGAGTATGATATCTTACCTTATAGGGCTATGGACTTCTTCTCAAATACATTGAGATCGCTTTGATTAATAACCATTTAGGCCAGGCATGGTGGCACATGCCTATAATCCCAGTGATTTGTGAGGGTGAGGCAGAAGGATATCAAGTTCAAAGCCAGCCTCAGCAACTTAGTGAGGCCCTAAGCAACTTAATAAATGACAAAAAGATGCCTGTCTCAAAATAAAAGATAAAAGGGCTGGGGGTGTAACTCAGTGGTTTTATTCCTCTGGGTTCCATCCCCTTACCAAAACAGAAATAAATAAATAATCTTTTAGAAAAATCTTTGGGAAGCAAGTACCTGCCATGTCTTGCATGGTATGTGTCATGTGACCTAGAGAAGGGAAAAGGTGAGACTTTCACAGGAGAGACAGTGAATTATAGTGTATAATGATCATTTGAGTAACACTTTACCTTTGTATTATTTTTTTAAAATCATAAAAGGATCTAGCATTATATTTTTGTGAAAAGAAATTCTGTAATAATATCCGGTGACCACATTGGAAACACATGGATTTCCCCTCAAATATTTCTGGGCATAACCATCTGTTTATTGTTCTCAATCCTGAAAATGCCATAAATTAGATGGGTTTTGTGTTACTGTCTTTTTAAGAATGTGGCTTCACATCCAAACAGAGCAGCTTTGGTTATCATACAGACCACACTAAAAGAGCATTCTCTCCATTTTTTGGTGGAGATTTTCCTGTAGAGAGCATGACCTTTGATTTCTGCCTCCTTAAAAGCAGGGAGCCGCCCAAGAGAAGGAGGACAGCGATGTTGACCTCACGGCCACTCAGAGCCCCGGTGTGCAGGAATGGCTGGCTCAAGCTCGAAACACAAGGACCCACCAGAGGCAGAACAGTCTCCAGCAACAGAAAGTAAAGCTCCTCCTGCCCTCACTAGCCCACAGATCTGCCAAGGAAAGACCTGGAGGGAAATGCTGTTTCTTTACTAAAATCCAGTTGCTTTGAATGAAGCAAGATGCGATTAACCTTTCAATGTCCTTACTCATGACCATCGTTATTTCAGAGGGCAGCCTTTCAGGAAATCTTGTTTTTAAGTTAAATACTATAACTCAACTGTAACCCACTTCACTATAACTCAACTATAACCCACCTCTGCTTTTAGATTAGCCCTCATTTGAATCTACTTTATTACAGTAAAAATTGGGGATGTGACTCAGTGGTAGAGAGCTTGCCTCACATGCTGCTGGTCCCTGGTTCAGCATGCAGAACTGCAAGAAAACAAAACTAAACTCAGGAAGGTCTTGGGGAATTGGTGGAAATCTGAATTTCATGTTTCTTTTTTGTTTCAAAGAAATGTCATTTATTTTTACTTTCTAGTAGACCACCATCAGAAAACGTGTTGTAAATTGTTACCTAGTGAAACACCTGAGTTTTATGAATAAGATTTTTTTTTGTCCTTGATAATACCATTGTATAAAGGGCAAATTAAAATGTTTGATTTTCCCAAAGTACAAATGAGTCTCCTGCAAATAATGAAGATGAAACCAAATCCGTTGATAATCCAATTTACACAGTAGTGAGCTGGGTGTGGTAGCACACCCTTGCAATGCCAGCAGCTGGGAGGCTGAAGCAGGAGAATCAAGTCGAAAGCCAGCCTGGGCAATTTAGTGAGAACCTGTCTCCGAACAAAATAGAAGAGTTTGGGGGTCTAGCTCAGCAAAAGCATACTTGCCCAGCTTTATTGAGGCCCTGACTTCATTCCTAGCATTGCCAAAAAAATTAAAAAATAAAATAAGTGAAGAATAAAGAAAGCTGGTGCTTTCAAGAATCTGTTCTGGCAAGCAGTTTTTTTGTTTGTTTGTTTTTGTTTTTGAAAAGTGAAAGTTCACTCTATGCCACTAGAGGGCACAATTGTCCAGTAAAATTTTATTTTCCCAATGATTGACCCAGCTTTTGCAAATATCTTTTATCAAAGCAAAAGAAAACTATATAATTCAGATATGTTTGAATATTTATCTAAATTCTATCTTGAAATCATACCTTTTATGTAATTTGCAAAAATTTAAAGCTTACTGCCAAAGTTCCCTGAGAATTTTCTAAACAGATCCGTGATCCTCAACAATGACTATGAAATGACCAAAAAGTGTTTGCATTTGTCCTCTCCCTTGATCAGGAGCTGGAACAAGAATTAGCCGAACAGAAGAGCCTCCTGCGCTCAGTAGCCAGTCGTGGAGAGGAGATCCTGACCCAACATTCAGCCTCAGAGGCCTCGGGTGACCTTGGGTATGTTTCAGAACACGTCAACTTTCTCTTTTTCTAATTGTTTTTCTCCGACACTGGAAGAAATGGGATCAGCTCATTCAAAATTTTATTTCAAATGTTCTATGAAAAATGTGGTCGTTTGTTTTCACTTTAGAATACTAAATGTACTTGCATGCTGAGCATTTATTGCAAAGCACAAGCCTCACCAGTAACTGTAATGGCTAATTTCTTTGCTCACCTTCCCATGTTCTGAGCACATCTGTCTAAAGAAGATGCTCATAAGTTTATTTTCTAAATCAAATAGGAAATGCATTAGAAAATTGGATGTATAATGTTTCTAAGTGAATTATATGTGACTGCAGAGCATTTCCCCCTAAAGAGCTTATCTTCCCTTATCCACATTAAAAAAAAAAAAAAAAAGTATGTACTCTCTAAAATATCTGGACTTTTTTCTGTGGGTCAATTTCTGTAATTTCTACTGTAAAGTCCTTGAGCTTGGAATGGGTCTGAAGTGGAGACTTTGAAAGTCTTAAACACAGAAAAATGTTTAAAGGAAACTGAAGGAAGTTGGAGAATTTCCAAGTTTCAGAATTTGATTAGAAAGGTAGGGAGGTAAAGGTATTGCAACATAGTGGGATAGCTGTAATTTTTGTCAGCTCTGAGTTTTATTCCAGTTCCAGAGCTATCACCTGGGAAATATCCCTCAACTTTGAGCCTCGGGTTGCTCATGTGAAGAATTCAAATAACAAACAACAGCCATCATCACAAAAGTGTTGTGAAACTGGGTGGTTGGCGCATGCCTGAAATCCCAGGGACCCAGGAGGTTGAGGCGGGAGGACTGCAAATTTGAGGACAGCCTCATCAGCTTGGGGAGACCCTTTCTCAAAATAATAATTTTTTTTTTTTTAAAGAACTGGGGTTGTAGCCCATTCATTGAACACTGAGCACCCTGGGTTCAATCCCCAATACCAACAACAGCAACAAAAAAATTGAAACTATCAAACAAGAAGATATATAGGATAACTTAAACTAGAAAAGGTTTCAACAAAAACTTTGTGTTTGTGTGTGCTACAGGCTGTGATTAATGAGTATCCTTCCACAAATAACTTTGACCTTGTTTTACACTTCTGAATGTTCTTCCCCTCCCCCAGGGGATATAATGTGAAAGAGAAAGTATGTACATTATGAAGGTGATTTTTGAAATAATATTAATAATGCCAAATAATTGAAAAGGCAGAAATGCTCACTGGTATGGAAAAAAAAAAAACTAAAGAAAATTTGTGTAAATGTATACCTAAAACTAAAAGTTACTTAACAGTATCATAAAATGTGTATATGATACTAGGCAAAAATGTGAATTAAAATTGAAAGTGTAATGTATATGTGGATATAAACCAAGACAGAATGTGGATAAATCAAACTAACTTTGGTGAGGGCAGATGGGAAATGTTTTTTCTTAGAGCTTTACAGTTATACATAGCATTGGGCTCATCCTGACACACTCTACATGCATGGAATTTGATTTCAGTTCATGACCCTCCCTCCTTTTCCCTCCCCCCTCCCCTGTACCCCTTCCTCTTCTAGACTTCTTTTCACTTATCTAATCTATTTATTTACATTTGACTGATTCTTTTTACTGATACTTAAAGGTGAAATCCCCTTTGGTATATTTATATGTGCACATGATATGACTTTTTAAAAGAATTCATTCTGCATTGCCTCCCATTTAGATTGGGGAGATTTTTTTTTTAAAAAAAAACTTCTTTATATATTAAATATTCTTTATATTTAATCAATGCTGACAGAATGTTGCTGACTGTCACATTAGTGCTGGTCATATACATAGATGTAGATACACATATTACTAAATATAGATATTAAGTATTTCCCGGATTTTATAATATTATGCATATATAAATAATCAAAATGAGTAAATATGTATTTGAATTTCAAACACATATATACATATATGAATTTCAAAGGCATGTGATAAAGGATAAATGACAAGATGCATTTGCAATAGGGATATTATGATAAAGTACATAGGAATGCAAGACAAGAAAGTAAAACCAAGAAACCAAAAATAGTGACATGGTTAAGAAATGTCAATTTAAAAGAATATAAATGAATGTGACAATGATATTTGTAGTTGGGCTGTAAAAATTGTGACCAAAACATGAGGATTTTTAAAAAACATCTCTTGTCATGTTTACAGATGGTAATAAGGAGCTGGGGGTGCAGCTCAATGGTGGGGCACCTGCCCAGTATGAACAAGGCCCTGGGTTCATGCTCCAGCACTGCACAAAAAAAAAAAAATGGGGGGTAGGGAACAAAAGAAAACAAGAGCAGATGAGGTCATAAATAGGTACATCTGTGTCTGGAGCAAACCCGTCTCCACTGAGACTTGCCTTCACTGGGCATTTTCTGTTTCCGACTCCTCTAAGATGTTTGCCTATCCCTTGCAGTTTTCTGTTTCTTTCCACAACATTATTTTTACAAAGAGCCCGTGCACACATTTCATCCTCAAGATGTGTATAGTTCCAAAAAACAAGTAGCTGAGATCTTCTGCAATTTTTTTGCCATGTTTTTTTTTTTCCTTCCCTGACCTTCAGCATTGGAAAGAATCCAAATGAGAGACAAACAACTGGAAATTGCTCTTTTCAAATATAAAAGTATTTTTAAAAGAAATTCGTAGAGAAGTATAGGCTTTCTATACAAGATTCGCTTTGAAGACTGCTGATAAATTCTTTTACCTATATAAATTCTTTTACACAAATTCCTTTGAAAACTTACTTTTAAAGGTAGTTGATTTTAGTTCAGTCAGTTCTTTCAAGTCCCTGGGGACCAACCAACCAAATAATCATAAATTAAGTGATCTCTAGAAACCAAAGGAAAAATTGTATTTTAGGTTAGAACAGAGTAACATTTCTAGAGGGAAAATATTCATTTTTCATTATATTCATTGTATTTGTTAAGTCTTATAATTATTTGCTGATTTTCTGCAGCTGTCAAATGTGAACTGGTTTGTGTGGGATGCCCCTGTAGGAAGGGCATGACCTGCTTTATATACTCAGAAATTTACTATATAAAGAAATCAAATTTCTTGCATGTATGATTTTGTCAAAATGAACCAGACACTGCATATAATTATAATGCTCTAATTTAAACAAAAGAAAGCAGCAGCAGCAGCAGCACCTGCATGAAATGTGGTCTTAATAGAGGGCTCCTTTCAAATCTCCTAAGAAAATCCACTGGAAATTTATTGATATTAATGTGAACGGAAAGGATATTTTCCTTGGGGGTAGCGAAAGGCTGTGTTCTAACTGAAAACTAATTTGCTGCTGGTTTTGTTTTTTTACATGTGTCAATTATTAAATATAAGAATATGGATCTTAATTCTTCCCCTGTTTTATGATAAATTTTTATGCAAACATAAAAAGAAAACATAATGAAGAGATTTAATTTCATAAGAACTTTAAAACGTTTTTCTTTCTTAAAAAAAAACAGAAAAATCCAGAGACTAATTGTTGCAAACCCTCAACTAGAGGCATCTGTACCGTTTTATCTTTTTTTTCATTCAATGTTATTTTCTTAGCTCAACCATGTCAAAACATAGTGCCACATTTTAACTGCTCACTGCTGTTTTAGCCTTCTTTCCTTCCCTTTCTTTGCTGTTACTCATATTGGAAGTACCTAGCATGTCTCCAATAGATGGGAGAGATCCTCTGAGTTATATGCTAGAAATAGAATCCCTGCATCACAGAATTGTGGAATCTTAAGGCCTACTTCAAAAGGCCTACCTGAGACACTCCTGTATTTATACATACTCTGAAAAAAAAATTGGTTTCAGGGTCACTACCAATGAACTAGTTAGCTGCCAATGAACTTGTTAGTTCTTTCCACTCAAGCAAAAGGCACTGTCAAAATATTAATTCATAGCTCATATGTCTTCCAGATGCCACGGTTCTAGTCAGGTCCTCAAAATACCTCCTGACACATTAATATCAGAACTTCAGCTCCCTCGATTATTATTTTCACCATTATCATTTTTATTAGGCTGCATTTATTAAGTGGCTGTTGTTTGCCCCATAGGGCTGTAGGCATTATGTATTTGTTATCTTACTTTCATAATTCTGTAAGATGGATACCGTCTTCATTTGTAAGGTGAGACAGTTGAGTCTCAGAGGAAGTAACATGTTACTCAGGGTCACAAATGCAATGTGCTGGAGCAGGATTCCTTTCCCCCGCTTCCCGTGCTAAGGAGGGAGCAAGGCCTCACTCATGCTAGGCAGGTGCCTTATTCTGAGCCACACCTGCCTCTAGAGAGGGCTCTGATCTAGATGCTCACTCCAAAGCCACAGTTTCTCAGGGTCCCCTCCTTCCCCCAAGCTCTGTCCTTCCAGCGCATGTCCTGACATTCTGTAGGCTCACATCATGGTGAAACCTCTCAAAGACGAGTTAACATTTTTCAGGGTTTTGAACTAATTTGTAGACTATATATCAAAGGATGCCACTCCATAATCATACTGCAGTTTTTGTTTCTAAATATTACAGTTCAATACTCAGTTTTTATTAATGTATTTTTAAATATTCATTATGCTCACAGTTAAATTGTGAATAAGACTATACTTGTTTGTAGTCTCTGTATTTCTGTTTCAATTTATATTTTTAAAGCATAGCTAATGACCAAAGTAATCTTGCTCCAGTTTGTGAGTTCAGGCCTAGGACACACAATGTGACCTCTCTCGTTGCTTTTTTGTACACATTGTAAACTTAGACTATTTATTCTTCTAATAGCGAAAAACCTGATGTGTTATCCCAGGAGTTGGGGATGGAAGGGGAGAAATCATCTGCAGAAGACCAGATGAGAATGAAATGGGAAAGCCTGCACCAAGAATTTAGTACCAAGCAGAAACTACTACAGAATGTTCTGGAACAGGAACAAGAGCAAGTGGTATCAAACGTTTTGCTTTTCTATATTAAGAAACATCAGAGATGTGTGCCTTATGCTAAGGGAATGTGTGCAATGATCTATATTCTCATTATCAATTCCAAACTAAGATATGATGCAAATTATTCATCCTATATTTTTCTTAACAAGCCTGCTTCACATTTCCCTTAATAAATGTATATTTCTATGTGAAAATTTATTTGATTTCCAGGTAATATTTTCCCTCAAGCATGATTAATATCTGACTCCTCACTAGCATAGGCCATTAAATTTTATTTTATTTTTTCCCACATGGAAAATTATGGATAAAAATTGAGGATATACACATCCAGGGCGAATGGAATTCCACAAATCTGGAACAAAGTTGTCAAGTCATCTTATTTTCCATGGCTACTTCCAGTATTTAATAATTTTAAAAGGTCTTAATGAAAAACATATTGGAACCTCAGAGGGTCTGAAGGAAGGGAAGCCAGTGGTCAGCTAGAATGGTTACTGACCCCTGTGTCAGGTTGGGTTCTGGGATGGATACTGTGTGATATTGGGCTCGGTTCCACGGAGCATGCCAAGTTCAAGGGAATTGAATATGGCCACAGAAGGTCCCAGGTAAATAATCACTGTTAGTTCACTCTATGGAGAAGCCAGGGAATAACAGGAAGTCAGAGGAATTTGAGAGTTTGGAGGATAACAAGGGAGCCAGGAACCCAGTCATGCCTGGGATGCCTACCACAGTTGTGGCTCTGGGATTCTGCAATAGGAGCCTAGGCCCAGGTCCTGGGCCAGAGCATGTCCATCTAGGCTCATACCAAGACAGAGAATTTTTGTTAGGATGAATTCGAGGACCTTTACTGTTGGTCTCACCGCTCTGGCCAGAACTGGCTCAGGGACTGGGGGAGACTGAAGTGGAAAGAAAGGTGTCAGTCAGTACTGCATGACATCTGGGAGGGCGAAGGAGGAGCTGTCAAAGCATGCACGAGGATATGGCTATAATTGGCCAGGACCAACTAAGGAGAGGCATCTAACCTAAGGGTCACAGTGTGTCCCCTTGTGTCTGGCGACCGTGTCATATGTGTCTCCAGAGCCATGCATTTCTGTCCCACTCTACAAAACCACATGGCATGACATGCCTGCTCCCACCTAGCCCTGTTGCTCCAGCCAGGGGTTCTGCGTGAAGAGTCACCAGCTCTGGCCTGGGGAATTTAAAGCATTCCATTCCTGAAGGCAGCATCTCCTCCAATGAGCATTTAAATGAGAAAATGGGGACACCGTACCTATGCGCTTAAATAAGGTGTCCCTGTTGGCCTGCAGCTTTACAGCAGGTCAAATCGACTCCTGTCCGGCGTGCCACTGTACAGAGGGGATGGGCATGCGCAAGACAAATCCGCAGTGACGTCTTTGCTGGATGGACTGAACCAGGCCTTCCAGGAGGTTTCGTCCCAGGTAGGCCTGTGCCCCTGTGTGCGTGTCTCGGCTTGGCTGGGCCTTGCCCTGCTCGCGTGGGTCCCCTCTGCCTTTGCAGAGCTGTTCCACCCCTGCACATGAGCACTGAGAGCCGACAGGAGTGATGAGTCCAGAAACAAAAAGACTCCCTGGAGTCTCTCCTAGTATTTTTGATTCCTCAAAACACTGTCATGGGTTCCTTATCCCATACCTGCTGCTTCTCAGGGTGGAGGAGCCAAGAGGCAGAACGTGCACCTGGAGCAAAAGCTGTACGACGGAGTCTCAGCCACCTCCACCTGGCTGGATGACGTTGAGGAGCGTTTGTTTGTCGCCACCGCACTTCTGCCCGAAGAAACAGAGACGTGTCTCTTCAACCAAGAGGTAAGTATGGCAGCTTCTGTGTGAGATTTTAAAGCTCGATGAGTTTTGATAATGAGTAATTAATTTCCAATATGAAGTATGAATAAAACAGTTCTAATGAAGCACAAAGGTGTACTCCCAAGTAACACAGTGCAGGACAGAATTGTTTGAATACAGAAAAGCCTCAGTTTGTACTATTAATGATGTAAAGTTGCTGAGAAAAAAAATCTCCTCAAAAGCAACTTTCCACTGGGCACAGTGGCACATGCCTGTAATCCTAGTGGCTATGGAGGCTGAGGCAAGAGGATCAAGGAGTTCAAAGCCAGCAAAAGTGAGGTCCTAAGCAACTCAGTGAGACCCTGTCTCTAAATAAAATACAAAATGGGGCTGGGGATGTGGCTCAGTGGTTGAGTGCCCCGGAGTTCAATCCCTGGTACTCTGTCCTCCCAAAAAAACCCCAACTTTCCTATTATGCATAGAAGTCTGGGGGGAAAAAGATGAATTGGCCTTGGTTTAGTGATTGATAAGCAGTAAGATTTAGTGGATTTTCTATGAGGAAATGACTTTTTTTGCATACTGATTCAAGGATCTAAACACAGAAACAAAGTTTCTCCTTTATCAACCCTAGGCCCTTGCCAAAGACATTAAGGAAATGTCTGAAGAAATGGATAAGAATAAGAACTTGTTTTCCCAAACTTTTCCCGAGAATGGCGATAACCGGGATGTCATTGAAGATACTTTGGGATGTCTTTTGGGCAGATTGTCCTTACTAGACACAGTAGTGAATCATCGATGTCATCAGATGAAGGAAAGACTTCAGCAAATACTGAATTTCCAGGTAAAGAGGAGTTGTTTTTTTTTTTTTTTTCCATTTTTAGGATACAGTCAGTAATAATCAACAGGGTGTCTCATTGAGGTAAGAAAATCTTTTTTCTTTCAAGTGTTCAATGAAGAGCAAGAGAATTACATGCAGATGGAACTATAGGATTAAAAAAACAAAATGTTTCATGCTTCTAAAAATGGAAGGTTGAGAAAACCACTCTAAGTGCTGAGTAAAACTTAACTTCAACCAAAAAAGTCAAATTTTTTGCTTATTATAATCAAAGTTTCCAGGGGGCAGTAGTGGAGTTCTGTATATATTACCCAGGAATATGCGGCAACTGCTACAATGTGGAAGGTCCCCCAGGCTTCAGTACCCGAGAGGTTTTGGCAGTGGCTGTGGTCTCATTGCTTCTACCTGTGTTGAAATGTATTGCACTGCCTTCCAATCCTCACCCTCAGACTCACTACCTTTTTGCTTCATTTTGGAATTCCACACAATTATTTCGGTGCCAACTAAATAGTAGTATGGTCATGAAACTTTTCTTATATGAGTGTACACTAAAACAAATGCAAAAGCTGCTGAATAACCTTTAATATTGATTTTTCATTCCTAATAAAATGCACCATGTGGAAATATTTAATTTTAATTGGATGCTTTTTTTAGCAAACATTCAAGATATACAAAATAGATGCTTCTAATTAGTGCTCATAGATTGATACAAAGTTTTGATTTGCAAAAAAAGAAAATACTAATATCAAATAAATGCTGTATTTACTTAGACATGTGGAATTTTCTAGATAGCCATCTAGTGGGACAAATTACCACTAACTTCCAGAAGTCTACATTCTTAAAACTATCCATTAAAAGTATTGCAAGCATGTATGGGTTTTGTTTTGGTTTTTTTTTTGAACTGGAGATTGAACCCAGGGGTGCTTTACCACTGAGCTACATTCCCCCCCACACACCTTTTTTAAAAAACTATTTTTAGCACAGTCACATTAAGTTGCTGAGGTTGACCTCAAACTTATTTTTTTTATTCATACACACAGATTTCAGATGTGTTATTATATTTAATCAATATAGTATCCCTATTAGTTAAGCATTGTTTTAGTTTTGCATTCTGGGTTCAAATTCTGTCTCTGTCCCTTACTGTAGTATAAGCTGCTTATCTTCTCTAAGCAGTTAGTATCTTCAACTATTAAATCACACTCTTAGTAATTTTCTCCTAGTGCTATAAGAACAAGATAAGTTAAAATATGTGAAGTGTGCTCTAAGCAGTGCCTGATACATGGGCATCCAGCCAATTATTGTTGTTGTAGTTGTTCTTGCTATGAGCATAGTGGTAGAGGATCTAAAACCAAGAGAAAGGTTGAATTACTCCTTCATGGTTATCAAAGAGCACTTTTCTATTTTATATTATGGCAAGAGAGATGGAGACTAATAGTCCTCTGAAGATACATTCTGAAGGCAGAGCCAGATGGAAAGCGTTTGTTGATGGTTTGATGTGGGAAATGAGAGACGGGGAGAATGCCCAGGAGCTCCAGGGATTCTGACTTGCCCCTTTGGGGTCCTTGACCAGCAGAGAAGGCCGGTGGATAGCAGTGGGCACGCCCAGGTTACTTGTGGTACCATTGATTGTGACATGGGGCACAGAGTCACAGTAGACATTTGTGTATGCAGGTCTGTGGCATGGAGGAATAGTCTGGAAGGGACATTCACATCTGTGCCTGAAGGTTGTGTAGTACATAGCGAGGAAAAAGAATTCACTCAAGTCAGAAAAGCAGGGGTTATTGTTTAACTGTTTTGTTTCAGATGCAAGAATTGATTGCATGTAAATATACTAAGTATGTCTTAAACAGACCATTATGTAATTTATGAAAATTTATTTCATTTCTCTAAAATTCATCTTTCATGAACTAATACACTGAGTTTTAACAGCATGCTAAGAGGAGAGTAACTGTGAAAATGTATGTGTTTCTCAAAGGTGCATTTTGCTTTTTTGAATTGCATTTCTTGTATTATTGTCCTGACATTTTAAAATTTTGTTGGTAATTATAACCAGTCACAGGAAAATATGAACTAAGCATGAGTACTTTGGAACTAGGAGAACATGCAATCACAAAACTCTCTTTAAATCATGTTCTCTATTTTCCTTTTGCCAACAAGTTTCTACTTGTTGGTGGCCAGCTCACCAACAAAAACTGACAATTCAAATGTTTTTGTTCCAATTTAATTGAAAAAAGAGTTCCAATGGTAATATAATGAAGGATCAAGTCTCAAACCATTTGCTCTTACTTTGTAGCAAGTACCTGGTGTAGTGTCAGTGCTCAAGAGTTGCTGAAGTGGCACGTCCTCCTTTTCCAAGCCAGCTTTGAGCTCAACTTTTGCCAGACTCTTAACACAATTCCAAACCCAAAAGACAATGTGGAAGGGTCCCTAGATGCTATGTATGTTATGTCTATTATGCTTGTGGAACCACAGATAAGTCAACCGCCAACTTCTGAATTTAATCTTTTTTCTCATAGACTTAACCCAAAATAACTTTTCTAAATAGGTGATTCAGTATTTGAAGTCATTTTTTAAAGTGAAAAAAAGAATCATTAATGAAAGAGTGAGGCAGTATAACTAATTTGAAAGCTTGAAACTTTCCATGGACCTGATCCTCAACAACCAGAACCCTGCCCCTTTATACCCTCCTAGTAGCTCCATTGACTACAAAAAAAAAAAAAAAGGACATATTATCTTACTATATAGATAACGTGATCACCTTGCTTTATCATAAGTAATAATAATTGGTTAAATCTTTTGGGATTTTAATCATAATGAATTTTTAATCTTAAGAAAATACCAATGTTGGTAAAATTATTAGCACCTTTTAATATTTTTATTTAGTAAATTTTAAATCAATCACATTATTATCTATCTTCTTGAGTAATTTCTCTCTCTCACAATAATTAGTGTGGCTTCCAGGAATATAATCTTGGTTCCTATTATCTTCAGTAGAACATAGTTAAGAGAAAATGCACTATTAAAAATATAAAGATGACAAATGAGAAGTAAACATGCCTTCTTCATTTCTAACCTATGAAATGTTACCCTTTAGATTAATTAAACTGATTTTATTATAAATATATGGATATAGTGGAGACTTTATTGCTTTTATAACTGTTCAAGTGAATGAGAAACATCTTTTACTGTGCTTACAAGATAAATGTGTGATGATTCTAATGGCCTGTATGACCTTACCTTGATCACACTGAGTAAATGCAAACATTATCAGAATTCATGCAAATGCTTCAGGTTTCCAATGCTGCTATAATAATTTATTTAGTTGGCCTCTGAGCTTGAACATGGGTTTGAACATGGGTTGAATTCCTCCTCCTCCTCCTCCTTCTTCCTCCCTCTCTCTTTCTCTCTCTCTCTCTCTCTCTCTCTCTCTCTCTCTCTCTCTCTCTGTCCTTTTTTCTTGTTTCTTTTTTTCAGTGCTGGGGATGGAACCCAGGACCTAGCACATACTAGGCAAGCTGTCTACCAGGAAGCTCCACCCCCAGCCCTCCATATTCTCCCCTGCATAATCCACCCATTCCTTTGCCTTTTGGCCCTGTGTTTGCATTATCACACCTCCACGTGGCCTTAAAGATGGTTTCTTTTCCTTGCTATGGTTATCCTTCCCTTAAGTCAGGATTCTTGCATGTGGGCTCTGTATTCTCATACTTGCCCCCAGTGAGGAGAACGTGAAGAGCTGAGCTTCATCCTCTGATGAGCAGCCAGTCCTGCATATGTGTTGGGTGACTAATACGATACAGAATTTAAATATTGCTGATATTTCTGGGAAGTTTGGAAGTGTTTTAATGTAAATATTGTTCCAACTCCTATTTCCTTTGACATTGAGTACTGAAGTTCTGAGAGCTCTCTCCTTTTTGTAAGAGTCTAACTGCATATAAGTATATTGAACATTTAAATGAATCTTTAGGAACAAATAACGTGACTAAGACCTTTTAGTGTTGTCTCTTAAAGTCTCTAGTCCTAATAGATAATATTTATTTTCTTAACTTCTGGATGGAATTTTATAAAAAGTTGCACAAATTCTTTGAAAAGAATTGAAGAAGACAGTAAGGAAAGGAGAAGAAAGAGAATGAAAAGAAAAATATATTATTTCTAAAAATCATATTATTTCCCAAACTGGGAAACACCTGTAGATTGTTTTCTTAGATAAAAATAATTCTCTTACTACTGAAATATTCAAATGTTTTCATTTATTTCAGATTTAACAAAATTAGGAAGACCAGTATTATTTATTACTTACATAAGTCAACTCCCTTTCATTATGTGGAAAATGCTTTGTGTAGTAAATTCTTCAAAAGTCAAGTTTTAGGGCTGAGCATATAGTTCAGTTGGTAGAGTGCTTGCCTCACAGGGACAAGGCCCTGGTTCAATCCCCAGCACCACCAAAAAAAAAAAAAAAAAATCAATTTTAGCCCCAAGGTAAACAGTTACTAGTCCCTTTTACCTTTCCATGAAACATTTTTGTTTCTCCTGAAAATTAAATCCTACACAACTACCATCAACCTTGAATATCTGTGGGTTATACACCCACTGATTTAATCAAGCACTGATTGAAAATATTTGGGGAAACAATTGTGTGCACACGTGTGTGCTTTTCCCCTGTGATGGCATTTACCTGTTCAGTATTATAAGTAATCTGGTGTTTGGGAGGATGTGTACAGGTCGTATGCAAATTTTACATCAACTTCTATAAGACATTTGAACATCCCTGGATTTTTGTATTGGGGGGTGGGGGTCCTGGAAACAATTCTTACAGATACCAAGGGATAACTTGGTATAATTTTTAGAAATCTGTATTATATTTAAGGATAATTTTGAATTCTCTGTTACACATGCTAAGTCTTCCTGTTGTTTTCCTCCTTAGAATGACCTGAAGGTGCTGTTTACATCACTGGCTGACAATAAATACATCGTTCTGCAGAAACTGGCAAATGTGTTTGAACAGCCTGTAGCAGAACAAATAGAGGTATTTGCAGCTGCCTTCTACTAGAAAAGCAAATGCACAAATATATGGCATATTATGACATTTCAAAGAGTCTATGAAAGATAAATGGCTTACTGTGGCATTTTTTGTTTGTCATATATTTTCGTTTTGAATGCTGGATTTGAATATCATATCTGGTGACACTGACTCTTGTCACTTCTGTGAGGACCTAGAAAATGTAAGATAGGTAAAGGTGTCAGTGACAGATGCTGATCTGAAGAAGTTTGCTACCCAAAAATGTGATTAAACATGTTCCCAAGGACAGAAGGTCAGGCTGTCCTTGGAATGGTAGAAAGAACTCTGGACATTCAGAAGGAGGTAAATTACCTCCAGCAGGTAGAGGGTCTGGGAAGACTTTGTAGAGGGAAACTGGACATGCAGGAGATTTGGACACATAGTGACTTAGAAGGAAGGTACCAAAGTCCAACAAGAAAAAAAGGCATAAATTCAGGAAACACAGGTAATCCAGTCAGTTGAATTTAGCAGGGATGAAAACTATGGAAAAGAAATAAGATGGATGAGTAAACTTGAAGTAGTCTGGAGGGCCTGCAGAATGTCTCATAGTTTGACTATTCTATGAACCAGGGGTCTCTACAACCCATTGGTTATATACCCCATTATCTAAGAATAGTAAATAGGTATACACCACAACTACATGCATATTTACTTACTTATAAATTATAAGCAGGCACCATGCTATCTCAGAAAGCATATTCAGAAATGAAAATTAAGAATGATTGTGGTCAAATGCATAGTGTTTCATCCTGGTTGATCATCTTGCAATCTTCCGGGTACTTTTACTCACCTTGGAGAGTCCTGGCAGAGGAAAGTCATGAGGAAGAATGGATGTCCGTTCCAGGTCCCTTTTGTGGATGGCCATCATGGCAGCAGCAGGCTCAGGAAGCTGGAAGCTGCACTGAGGAGAAAGTTTGAGAATGTGAACCAGGGTGTTGACAGTGAAAACAGAGAGAGGTCAAGAAATGGGAAGGACGCTACAGAGAACATCAGCTACGCATGATGGAAAGTGTGTGTTGAGTGGAAATTTTTACCTCATTTCTGTGGACCCCAAGGGATCTTTGGGGTAAACCACAAAGAATAACCTGCAATAAAAATCTCCCACAATACATATGTGAGAGGGAGACCTGAAATTATTTGCAAAATAACATGTGAATCTGCATTTTTATTGACCCTAGTTTCATCTGATTTTAGAAGAGATTTCTCATTTACCCCCAATTAAAAATCATTGTTATATCTTCCACATGAAAAGATCTTTTAATTTTTTTGTTTATAACACATGTGATTCCAAATGAGATTTGAACACCCGATATATCTTGTGTTAGATTTCTTATGTGAAAAAGAAGATAGATGTGATTACAAGTGACATTTTTTTTTACTAATTATTGATCAATATAACTAAATAAATGTCACTGAATAAACAATTTGATTATCTATTTGAGTAAATGGAAAGCAGCTCATGAGTGTGCTAATTCCACTCCTACCCTTCTTGGATTAGGAAGGAAAAATAGCAGAAAGCATGCAATGCCACTCTTCAGGGTATTTGCTCCTCCCCTGAGTCACAGGGCTCCCCCTAGAACACACCTGTTGCAGGTGAGCTTGGAGCATAGCTGTCTTCTTAGGCTGCCCCTGCACTTCTCCCTCTACTGCATCTACTCTTTGCTGAGTCCTGAGCCTTTCTTTTTGTTAGATTGATTTCTTGTTTTATTAGTGCATATGCTTCCTAAAAAAGTGTACATGATAGCTATATTTTCAAGCTCTTGCATGTTGACATATTCTTATCCTATGTTCACATTCGATTGTTTGGCTCTTTATAGAATTCTTGCTTGGAAATTTCTTTTGGAGTTTGGAAGCTTTGACTACATTGTTTTTTTAGATTCCAGTGTCAGATTGAGGAATCTAAAAATCATCCCGACTCCCTAAGATCCCCAGTGCTCTGAAATTTCTCCATCACATGCCTTGGGGGAGGGTCTATTTTTATCCACTGGGCTGGGAACTCAATGGGCTTTTTTAATTCTTATCTTTCCCTTCTGGAAACTTTTCTAATCATTTATTTAATATTTTTTATTTCTTCAGTTTGTATGTCTCCCTTTTCAATCATATATTGGATATTTTTATCCAATCCTCTAATATTTTTAATCAAGAAATCTTTTTCTCTCTCTGTCCTTTTGCTCTATTTTCTGGAAGTTTTCTTCAGCTCCATCCATTTCTTATTTTGTGGTTAATTTTCCCAAGCTTATTTTAATTCTCTCAATCATCCTTTTTTTATGGTATCCTGTTCTTTTTTTAATGAGTGCATTATCTTTTGTAATCTCTCTGGGTACATTAATGATTTATTTGTTGGTTGAAATTTTTCTGTATAATTTGTTTTGCTCCGAGTTGTTTTTATTTGTTTACTTATGTCATTCTCTGTCTTTCATGTTGGAGGTTTTTCTTAGGTATACAGGCATGTTTTATTGTCTGTTTACATTTAGGTGGAGGACAAAACAGCAGAATGGGAACTTTAAGGAAGGATGGAGCTTGACAAGTTTGAGATAGTGAAGGGTGATGTGTGGGGGCCATTTTGGAAAATCTTTGTGTCCAATTTTTAGGGCTTCTCTATTGGTCTTAAGAGATTTTTTTCCTTCAGTCTGTACTACTGTCCATGGCAGTTCTTGAAAGAGAAAAAGACTTGAGGATTGTATATGGCATTTTATCATTTTATTCCCCAGTTTTCAATCAAGCACTTAAGCTCACTATTTTACCTTCTCCCAGAAAATGAACTGTCAGTCTTTCACCAGGGACGGGAAGGGGCAGTGTGGAGGGAGGAGGGGACCTGGGGATTTAATTGCTCTTCATGTAGCTTCTTACCAGCCCTCTTTCTTAGCACCCTTCTCCTTGACTCAGAGTTCCTGAGATTCCCATGGTTCTAAATTTGATGGTGTGGATCTTCTGAATTTAGTGGTGTGGATCTGCTGTTAGATTAGGATTAAGCTCCCACACTTTCTAAGTCATCTTTCATGTGCTCTTCCCAATTTCAGCTTCCAGGATTTTGTTGGAATTATCTTTGTCCTTGTTCCCTTGCCCTTGTGGATTTATGGGGGTAACACTCCAAAAACTAGCAACCATAATGTTTGGTGTGATTGCAATGAAATTTTAGAAAAGAAAAGTTACTGGACACACCACACATGCTTCATCTGCCATCTGGAGTTCAGGTTCTTTTCAGCCTTCAAGGACAACTGATATTGCACTTCTTCCAAGAGCCTACTTAGCCCAGGCTTTGCTGGTCTGTTATGTCTCTTCTCCAGACTCCTTTAGTGGAGAAGGGTTGCACCATAAAGTTTAGCACTTAATTGTGTTCTGCCTTGTTTGTTTTCCTCTGGCTTCCTTCAGCTTCTTGAGGTCCAAGATGAGATCTTGTGCTTTTTCTACAAAAGACAAAGCTCTGCAATGGCAGCCACTTTGCTAGTTGTTGCTTGGTTTATTTTCCATTTTACAACCATGAGAGAGCCTCCTCACCATGCTGTCAGATATCTCCTGTTGCCTCCCTGCGTCTCTCTCCGAAGGTGCTTCCTGCTGCATTTCAGGAAACAAGACATGATACCCTAGAAAATGTTATGCAAATACTTTTGCCAACATATTCTACATCTTGCTTCCTGTTTAGGAGTTTCTGTTCACCCAGCCCTTCTCCCAATCCTCTACCCCACATCCTTCCTACCTCCTTATCTCTAAGAAGGTAGGGCTGTACTGTAATACAGGGGTTTCTTCTCTTTTTAATATAATATATGACCATGCTTTTTATGTTTTGTTGATGTGACTTATTTTTTGTTTGTTTTTGTTTGTTTGTAAAGGGAAGAAGAACAAATAGAGCCACAATAATCAGACTTTGTGCAGGAGTTGGGGCAGGGGTGGAATTGTCCTTAGGAGTTTAATGAAATGACATAAATCTTACCTAGGCAATACAACAGGCTGAAGAGGGACTAAAGGAACTGGATGCAGGAATCACTGAATTAAAAAGGCGTGGTGACAAATTGCAGATGGAACAGGCTTCCCTGCAAGAACTCTCCAAGCTCCAGGTACAGTCTTCAGTGGATTCTATGTAGGTGCAGTGGTGCATTCTAACTCAGGGTTGATAAAATATTATTCTATTTCCTTGGCTTTCTTTTTTTTTTAGGTTTTTTATTTAGTTGTAGGTGGACACAATACCTTTATTTTATTTTTATGTGGTGCTGAGGATTGAACCCAGTGCCTTCCACATTCAGGGTGAGTACTCTATTGCTGAGCTACAACCCCAGCTTCTTTCCTTGGCTTTCTTTATAAAACCCCAAATTTAGGTCTCAACCTTTCTTCCATGCAAGTCTTAGAAACTTTTCTTAAGCTTTTGCCATATTTAGTGCAATAAAATGAATTACATTCACATACTTCTAAGATTCACATTTTTTCTGATATTTTCATTATTATTCTGGTGCTAAAAATATTATGATCTAGTTCAATAGTAACATATTATCTTTGACTCTAAAAGATAAAATTATGACCACTCCTATTTAGATAAGTTGAAATGGGAATAGCACTATATTTCATTAACTCCCCAAGTATTGAAGTAATATTTTTTAAAAAGAGGTTTTTTAATATTCAAAAACTGTAGCTTATTTTTCTATACATGCAGAATAGAGACATTGTTTCAATTCTAGAACAACAGCAAAAGAGAAAAATTGAAAAAGTAGAAAGTGGTTGAAATCTAAATAGACTTCCTGGCATCCTTAGGAACAGAGAATAACCTTTGGAGATAATTTGCTTTTCTAGATCAGACAAAAGCAAAAGTCTGATATCAGGGTGGAAAGACAATTGTAAGATACTTGACCAGTGAAATTTAGTATCTGACAATGTAGTTATGTTATATTAAGAAAGAATTGTGCACAGGCACGTACAGTCAGAGTCAGTCTCTCTCTCTCTCTCTCTCTCTCTCTCTCTCTCTCTCTCTCACAACTACACACACATAAATACACACACATACACACACACAAACACACACACACACACACACACACACACACACGGTTTTCTCTGCATGCCTATTGCAAAACAATTGAGGATTATAGTATGAGTCAAGTCTAAGGTCACAAGTTCCTTCTTTGGAGAACATGAAATAGCTCTTAGAAGCAAAAAGCCATTTCCATTTTAACTGCCTCATTCCTTTATCTAGCATTGCACAGTGTCATAATCCCAAAGCCTTGCCTTGCACTTTTTAGATGGTTTCCCACCAGAGCTTCAGTGTCAGGTGTAAGAGTCCAACATCACAGCTGCAAATTGGCATTAAGGCTGAACTTTTCCAGGCTGAACCTTCTGGCTGCTCATCCTTGAGATGATGCACTGAGCAGGTCCATGTGCCTCCAGTAAATTTTCTGTTTGGCACATCATCCTCTCCTGGAATGTCTTCCCAGATTAAATGGTTATTTACTCACCACATTTGGCGAAAACATGGCCCTTTTAAGTCTTCAAGTCTTTCTGCTCACATCAAACTCCTCTGTCTTTCTAGCTCTTTATTTCAAAGACAATCCCAAATCTGATATCGTTTAGCAGACAAAAATGTTAAGGATACTGTATTCAATTATTCTAAAATTATATAAATGCTGAGAACATTGTAAAAATTAAAACTGTATTTTCTATGACACCCCCTCAGCCACATAGACACTTTTTCACCATTTTCAGCTCACATCTCATTGCAGACTGTTGGCTTTCCTGAGAATAGAGTTGTCAAATCTGTCTCCTGCGCCATCTCTAGGAAACTCTTTTTTATGTCCTTTGGAATCTTAAAATATTGAGCTTATTTTTTTATAGGCATACTTTTTTTTTAGATTTTTAGCTTTTTTCCCCCTTATATCTTTATTTTCAAGTCCATCTAAATTGTATTCTGGTATATAGCACCTGGTAAGGCTCTGATTTTACTTTTCTCCAAAATAGTTGTTTCCACATTATTGCATATTTTATCCTTTGCTCCACTGACTCCATCCTTAAATTCTCAAGAATGTAGTTTTTTTTCTTCAATTCCTCTTTTATGCTTTATTGCCTGTCAATAGAAAACAAAATTAAATTAAAACAAAAACTAAACAGAATACTGAGCAAAATTAATGGGCGAACTTGTATGAAGCCATTGTAGAGCCACAGATCTGTAAACCACATATTGTAGGCATGGGAACAGAAGTCAAGAGCTTGCAGTTTTAAAAAGAAGTCTTCCAAGAGAAGCTCATAAGAAAGATAGGCAGGTGATCTACACGCAGGGGAGACCTGTCGGTCATAGCAGAAGGAGATTCCTTGGTTGGGTAGTGGACCTGGCAAGTAGCACACACTGGAGAGTGATTGTCACCATCTCTGTGTCTTAGGACATGTATGATGAGCTGATGATGACCATTGGCTCTCGGAAGAGTGGTCTGAACCAAAATCTTGCTCTCAAGAGCCAGTATGAAAGGGCCTTGCAAGATCTGGCTGACCTGCTAGAAACCGGACAAGAGAAGATGGCAGGGGACCAGAAAATCACTGTGTCTTCCAAAGAGGAAATCCAACAACTGCTCCACAAACATAAGGTAAGAGAAAGAGGGAAAGAAAATGTGATTGTGATAACATTCTCAAGTCCTGATATATATTTAGTAACCTACTCTCCTAAGTCTTTTATAAGTTTCTATTTACATAATTTATTCTTTATAATGATCACTAAAAATGTATCTTAAACCCACTATCATTTAATAACACAGAGAAATTATGGTGTTTCTATGATTTTGTAAATTAAATTAACTTAATTATATATTTCTATAATTCTATTAAATTGAAAAAAACTACAAGTAGTTTTGCTTCTCGGTTACACACTAGGATTTAAAGGCTTTCTTCTTACATTAACCATAACCAAGGAGAAACTCAAGGACTCCCTTCAGAGGATCCCAGCTTCATTTTTAACTCTACTTTTTCCTGTGTGTCTCTTGTGGTCATTTGTTCATCTAGCCCTGGGGCTGTCTCTGCCCTCTCTTGCCCTGGCCTAGGACTCCCAGCTCTGCTCTGGGAATGCAGAGCTGCCCGCTCAGGCCTGGGTTGGGGTTTATGTCCTCTACATGCGTCATTCAGTTCTGCCTTTAAACACATGCTTCTTCAGTTGCTGTGAACCTTGGAGATTTTCCTGGGGACACTGAGTCCAATTACTTCATAATCAAACTTGGTAAGCCTGAGATTTCACCATCTGTGTGGGCCAAACTCAGGTTGGACAATAGTGCTTAGTGAAAGAAGACCTGTTGAACATACACACCACAACTAACACTTGCATTCCTTAGCAATGACCATGGAAAGTTTCCAAGTCCAGAAACCTAGCTTCCCAGGCCACAGGAATTCCCTGTAAGGAAACAAACAAGCAAATAAATCCCTGTGGGTTGTAGGTGGTTAACATATTCTACCATTATGTAGCTCTCTGGTGGTTTACACTGGTAGATGTTTGGAACTGGGGGAAGGGAATTGGGATTTCTTACTATTTTTTTTCCCAGAGGTTTTTATCCAAAGTTTTATGATTTATTAAGGCTTTATCATTTGGCTTTGAAAACATTGCTTTAAAGTTCACAGCTGGTTTTTCTCAAATCTGACCATAGCCATAAAAAATCATTCTGAGTTATTCCAGAAGGAAAGCTAGGATCAATGAATAAAAATAACAGAGAAATAAAGCTCAGTAGAAGACAAACTCTGAAAGGAGTAGGCTGTCCCTGAGCAGAAGCCTCCATGGTCATGAGAAGTCCAGCCAAGGCTGTCGGGGTGGGATGGGGGTTAGGGATAGGGGGGTAGGGAGGGCGGGGAGCTTGTGGGAGGAATCTCAGCTCTCTGCGCATCTTGGGCTAAATAACCTCCAAGATCTCTTCCAACTTTAAGATTCTTTGATAAAATAAATGTCAGTTAAAAATAAAGATTCTAGCTTCCACTAACAAGCCCATGTTCTGAGGAAGAGTTCTACAGTGTTGGAAGGGAGCATAGATATAGCGGTTGATATGAATTCTACTCCAGCTCTGCTGTGACTAGCTGGGCATCCATGAGTGAGCTACCTGGGGGGGCAGAGTAGCTCGCTGTTCTCCTCTGTACATGGAAACAAAGCTACCCATCTCAGAGAGCCATGGGTTTAGCATGAGGATGACATGGGTCAGGTAAAGAGTTAGTGGAGCAAGCAGTAAACACACAATTAATGGTATATGTTCTTATCAACTTTCATTCAACATCCAACATCCATTCTCAACATTCCAGTTCTATAATTCTGTCCATGGTGCTGGGTATAGAAAATAGAATAAGGCCTATCTTCATCTTCCAGAATCTACTACACATGACAAGTAGTATTTCAAAGATGTTCATAATGTCACACAAGGCCTTCAATACTGTGGAGGTAAAATATGAAGAAAATTTTTAAATATTTATTGAATTTAATCTTAACATCAAACTATGTTTGGAAGCAAAAAATAAGTACAGCAAATAGTCTGGAAGTTCAGAAAGTAGGGCTCAGACTCAGTCATGGACGGAGAGTCATTAACTGTGTTATGTGAGAACATCTTGAGAAGAACAGTTAAACAGGGGCTGGAGATAGGGTGTGAGGGACTGGAGATAGGTACGGCCAAAGAATCCAGCAGGCCACCGGTGTGGTGGGGTTAGTGAGAGACAGTGTCAGGGAAGTAAGGAAGGCCAGAGTGCAAGGGGTGAGGTATTAGAGGGCAGAGGAGTTTTTGTTTAGCAGCTGATCATCTATGAAGAGTTTGGTTTGGAAGCCATTTGTAGCTACTACACAGTAGTATACAGGATGCACTTAGATGGGGAGAAGAGGCCAGGCAGGAGACCAGAACCCCTGTCTGGTCAGGAAGCCTCTTTAGGAAGTGATGAGTACCTGGGCCAAGAATGAGGTGAGAACAGGTGGAATGGTACCACCCAGCTATTAAATGAGCCCCATCAGTTTTCATGTTTGGAGCAATGTTTATCTGGAAGTAGTTGAATGAATTGCTGACCTCTTTCTACCTGCAAAATTGCAGGAGTACTTTCAGGGCCTGGAATCTCACATGATCTTGACAGAAACACTCTTCAGAAAGATCATCAGCTTTGCAGTCCCAAAAGAAACCCAGTTCCACACAGAGCTGATGGCTCAGGCATCCGCTGTGCTGAAGGGGGCTCACAAGAGAGGCGTGGAGCTGGAGTACATTCTAGAGGTGAGACTGTGGCCAATGCAGCACCTTCCCCGCTGCAGGGCAGACCTTCAGGGAGAGATGAAGTTTATCTCCTGTAACCTTGGAGCTGGCTGGGCCATCTGGTCCAGTATTGTGTTTTTTATGGCTACGTGATGCCCTGTTCCTCTTGTATTTCCTATTTACATGTGGGTATGTGCTGTACCATGTTGTAAGTCAGCTGGATGAATACTGACCTCAGACTGCATGAAGAGATTTAGGGGTTTAATATTCAAACGGAAAGCCTCATTAAAAGCATGAAAAAAAATGTGAAAATATACCTCTGGCTCTGTCCCCAGTGCAATTGCTTTTGTGATAAGACCTGTCACTAGGATCCAGAAGCCAGAGCTCAGCCACCTGGGTCCATTTTTTCTGCTCCAAACGCAGAAAATCAAGGATTCATTTAGTAGCAGCCAAAGAAATCAGAAAATCTGGGTTCAGATCAGAGAAGCCATTTGTAGTATTCTTAGTTGTAGGTCTGAATATGCTGTCCTGCTAATCACAAAAGGATACTATGAAATTTCATTTCTGCATTAACTTGGTCACCCTCATTCATCACCAATAAATGAATCAAGTATTTGTTCATTCAGCCTTTATCAAGCTGCTACCAGATTTCCAGGCACTAGGGACACTGCCTTCAGTGAGCTCATGGTCTAATGAGGCAACAGGCAAGCAATGGCCAAACATAGTACAAAATGGAAAGTTGTACAGAGAAGGAAGCACACTCCATGCTATAGATAGAAGAGGGATCTCAATTGTAACCAGCATTCAGACTTAGAACAGGGATTGGTCCGTGGGCCAAATATGATGTACTGCCTGTTTTTGTAAAATTTTATTGGAACATATAAAAAGTTTTCTCTGGTTATACTTTATCTGTGGCTGTCTTCACACCACTAGGACAGATGTGAGTAGTTGCAATAGGTACTGCACAGTCTCCAAAAGCTAACATGTTTACTCTCTGGCCTTATATAGAAAAAACTTTTAAAGCATTGCTCTAGAGTCACACAGATGTGCACCACAGGTGTGTGAACTTGAATACCAACAGGTACTCAGTAGAGTCTAACTGACCAGCCATAGAACCCTGTATACTTTGAGAAATTATTGGTGTCATGGTCCCTTTCTTTTTTCCATTAACGAGATCAATTGCCCCAAGAAGTTCCAGCTTCCTCATTCTTCTTTCCTGTGAGAGCTGGAGGGATTATAAATCTCTCTCTCCCCTTTCTTCTCTTCCTCACCCATTCCCCTAGCCTTTTGTGGATTATCTACATCTCTTGTTTACATTTTTTCTAAATCTTGCCTTCTTCACTGGGCCAGCATCATCATAGCTAGCTAACTCCAAAAATTGCAAACATGGATTTCCCCAAAGTGCTAAAATTTTGGAAAGAAATTTATCAAATTTTTCAAAGTTAACATTTGAAATCTTGTATAACAGTCACAGTTAGTGCTCTGTCAGTCTCCGAACTAGGCATTTCACATTTATAAGAATGCATCCAAATTTGACACAACCCTCTAAGATATATCATGAACCACTATTTTAGGAGTGAGCCTGGGAGCAGTGTCTTGCCAAGACACAAGTTTTCACTGGGAGCACAGTCAGCTGTCACACCATTTCTGCCTGGCTTCACTGACTGAAAAGAGTGTTTTCAATGAAACTGACCAGACTGTGCCATTTAACCACAGCATCCCCTGCTCACACCAAGACTCCCCCACCCTGCTCAACTCAAACTTATTCCTCCACAGCCCAAGAACTCTGTATGCACTGAAATTTATTCTTTGTATTTTTTAAAATTTATTTTTATTGTGGATTGCCTATCTCCCTTCTCTAGGATGTAGGTTTCAGAAAGACATGAATTTTGAGTTTTTTAATTCACTACTAGAACTGGAAATTGTTCAGTTTTGGAAAAAGTATGAATCTTTATTGTTATGCTCTGTTGCCACTCCAGAAGCACATCAGAGTGGAAATGCACATCGAAAAACTGCTGATCCACACTATAAATTGTGAGAAAACACTTCAACTGACATTTATTTTAGAAGTCTTTTCCAGCTTCAAATAATAAAAAAGTCTGAATTTAGGAATAAGTCATTTGATATTTTTCTTTAACAGATCATCTACAGTGGATATTCATATTTTTAAATGTCTGCATTTTAAGTATTATTGACAAATCTATTATGCTTAGTTCACTCAGTTCATGAAAAGCAAACATGCCTATCCTTAGGCTTAACTCCTTCCTGGGGTAAAGCATGAAACGAGGCACACCAGACACCAGTAACACTACATGCATTGGCTCCATTTATAATTAATACCAGCGATGGAGAAGGTAGTGATCCCCATTTTAATATTCTGATGAAAGTTCAGAGATTTAGTATCATTCATGGTGATCGAGGTAATAGTTGCAGTCACCAGTATCCATTTACAATACTTTTGAGGGCCACCATCTGATTACTGGCTTCAAAGCCATCTTTTGCTGCCCAAAGCAAACCCTACGTAGCCTGAAAGAGAATCTGTCAAGCATTTATTTTGTGCACAAGGAGGAATAATGTTCCCTAAGGAAGGTTCTTCTGCTCATAGACTGATGTTGCGTTTCTAGACATGGTCTCATCTGGATGAGGACCGCCAAGCACTCAGCAGGCAGCTGGAGGTGGTGGAAAACAGCATCCCGAGCGTGGGCCTGGTGGAGGAGAGCGAGGACAGGCTCATGGAACGCACAAGCCTCTACCAGGTTGGGTCCCCATGGCACAGGTGGCCATGTTTCCTTTAGAATCTTCCCAGTCATTTTAGCAGAATCTAAACAAACTTGTGATCAAATAATTATACTTTTCTTTTACATTATTGATATTGTTTTTAAAAGGTACTTTTGTCTGTGTTACTTATAGTAGAATATTTTTAAAAGTCTTTTTGGCTGGGCACAGTGGTGTAACCTGTAATCCTAGTGTCTCAGAAAGCTGAAGCAGGAGGATCTCAAGTTTGAGATCAGCCTGGGCAGTTTATTAAGACACTGTCTCAACATAAAAAAAAAAAAGGTTGGGGTTGTAGCCCAGTGGTAGAGCATCCTTGGGTTGAAAATAAAGGGGGTGAGGAGTGGGGCATGGTGGCACATGCCTATAATCCCAGACTCCAGAGATTAAGGCAGGAGGATTACAAGTTTGTAGGCAGCCTCAGCAACATAGCAAGACCCTGTCTCAAAATAAAAAATTTTAAAGGGCTTGAGATGTAGCTCAGTAGTAGAGTACCCCTCTACTTATTGAGATCCAATCCCCTCACATACACACAAAAAAAGTTATGATTTGGGGTCTGAGGGTGCAGATAAATTGTAGAACATTTAGATTTGCAGAGGCCATAGGTTCTACCCCCAGCATTAAAAAATACTTCCTTCTTTCTTTCTTTCTTTCTCTCTTTCCTTCTCTCTTTCTTTCTCTCTTTTTAAATGAGAATTTACTTTGAAAATTTGGCAGGCATTTCACCAGAATTTTGTGTAGTTTTTATCAGTGTCATACTATTCTTGAATTAATTGTGACAATTTTAAATGCACCTAAAATTAATTTTAAAAACGAAAAGAACATTTTTAGTTGTCATATTGATGAAACTTTCAAGTTTTCAATGTTAATTGGGTGCATATAGTTTATATTTGAATAACAGATAATGGGAATGTTATGGACTCCAGAGAAATTCTAATTTTCAAAAAATATAGTATCCAAACTTTTAACCAAATATTGCCATTATTTTAGCACTTAAAATCCAGCCTTAATGAATACCAGCCCAAATTATATCAAGTATTAGATGATGGAAAACGACTTCTGATATCTATCAGCTGCTCAGATCTAGAAAGCCAACTAAATCAACTTGGAGAGCGCTGGCTCAATAATACCAACAAAGTGTCTAAAGAACTTCACAGATTGGAAACAATTTTGAAACACTGGACCAGGTAACAGGATATCTATTTTGCATATTTGGGGATCAGAGCTGCAGTGTATTAATAAGAGTGCTTGACTTGGAAAAAATACAAAAGTTTGGAAAATTGCATAGTTTGGAAAGTAATAACAAACAGAAAGCCCCAGTTGGACTCTTTTGTAATTGTATAAACACATAATTCAAAGTGAGCAGGGAGGCAAGTGCTTGGTGCAGCTTACCTCCAAGCTGTTGTCCTCCTTTGATTGTAACCTGGGTGTTCATAATAATGCCTTAGGAGAGAGAGAAGAGAAAATGTTGATTAAGCAAGTGAGCTTCTCAGGGTAAAGGAAGGTACACAGGGAAGGGAGATGGCCAACTGTTACATAATGAAATACTTTCTAGCTTTATTTCAAAGAACTTTATATACCCATCACCTCATATTTCTAAGAAGCAACAATGTGAAGGAAGTTGTTTTCTTTTCTTTTTCTTTCTTTTTCTGCTTAGGGATGGGAGGTTGAAATGCAGAGAGACAGACCTGATCAAGACATAACATTAAGAGAAAAGAATTTCAGAGCATCAACCTAGTGCACTTTTGTTCTAAATCTATCAGGTCTCTTGTTTTCAAACTGCATTGACAAATATCATGAGTAAGTAGAAGATGAGAGTTGAACGCTTACTTAACAGACTCATTAATATATTCCCAGGTATCAAAGTGAATCTGCAGATCTGATTCGCTGGTTACAATCTGCAAAAGACAGGCTAGCATTTTGGACTGAACAGTCTGTGACAGTCCCTCAAGAGCTGGAAATGGTCCGTGATCATCTGAATGCTTTCCTGGTAAGTTTGAGAGCCTAAGGCATTGATTTGATTTTGGTTTTCAGGCCAATAGGTCAGGCCTGACCCATACCCAGAACAAAGGAAATCAGCTGTCACTTGGTATCCTTAAAAAACTAGCTATAGGGGCTGGGGTTGTGTTCAGTGGTAGAGCGCTCGCCTCTTATGTGCAAGGCCCTGAGTTCGATCCTGAGCACCACATACAAATAATAAATAAATAAATAGATAAATAAATAATAAAGTTATTGTGTCCAACTACAACTACAAAAATTAAATATTAAAAATAAATTAAGCTGTAGAGAATTTATCAATGTTAAATATACGTGTTCAGTACTTACCAAACTAATGAGACTCATCTCTATTTATACTCAGCATTCTTTTTTTGCAAATAGTTCCAAGTAGCAATTCACTTCATTTGCAGACAAACATATGCTTTTTTGCTTCCTTCTAGAAGGTTCTATATAACACTTCCCTCAAGATGTAGGAATAAATTGTTTTGTGTACTGAAATGACAGACCTAACTATTTAAACCTAATTTGAACTTTGTCACTTCTTTTAGGAGTTTTCTAAAGAAGTGGATGCCAAATCTTCCCTGAAATCATCTGTCCTAAGCACAGGAAATCAGCTCCTTCGATTAAAGAAGGTGGACACAGCTGCCCTTCGTACTGAGCTGTCTCACATTGATGGCCAGTGGACTGAACTGCTGACCAATATTCCAGCTATACAAGAGAAGCTGCACCAGGTAGGGAAACAAAGATTGGTTTATTTAGTAATAATTTATGTAAGTCATAGTAAGTGGAGAACTACATTAATCTGTTTGGGCTCATAAATTTAAACCACCTGTGTCTTTCAACTTGTCTTTTCTCTCTCCCAGTGCATTACATTTTAAAAATTATTCTACAAATCCCCACTGAGATAATGTTTCTCCCCAAAACTTCTTTAATGTGTGTGTGTGTGTGTGTGTGTGTGTGTGTGTGTGTGTGTGTTAGAATCTTTGTCTTTATTTAAACTCTGCTTTCTTTTGGATACAATGAGGGCAGCTACATTAAATGAGTAGTTATGAAGTTGTATAACATAATCTGGTAAAAGGTCTACTAGCCTACATACAAGAACACAACTGGCACTTGATAAATGTCAGTACAGTCAAACATCCTTTAATGACAGTGATGTGTCCTGAGAAATGTGTCCTTGGGACATCTATCATTGTACAAATATCATAGAATGTATTTACACAAAACAAGATGACTGCGATGTCTTGAGGTGACCCAGTCTATGGTACAGTCTCATCCCATATGGGGTCTGTTATGGGGAATAAGATTTGGTCCATGACTGCTCCCTTCTTATCTGCAAGTGCATCAAACACCCCTGAAATCTCAAAACACTTTATCTTTTCCCCTTTGACCTTCACCATTGTT
Source organism: Callospermophilus lateralis (assembly GCF_048772815.1). Lineage (NCBI taxonomy): Eukaryota > Metazoa > Chordata > Mammalia > Rodentia > Sciuridae > Callospermophilus > Callospermophilus lateralis. The sequence goes on from NC_135310.1 coordinate 15,053,749, forward strand.
CATTGAATGTGTTCAGTGTATATGCCCTAGTTCTCCCAAATCAGCATTTCTCCATTCCTGGAAGGTAGGACAATCCCATGTTCATTTCCACCACACAGAAGTTGATCTATGAATATTTCAAAGTAGTTACCTTTGTTCTTTCAAAGCAATATAAGTGTATGCATAAAAATGTGGTACATTAAGTAAAATTCAGAATTCAAAGTATATTTGAAAGACTCAGAAAATTGGCTATGCTCTTTGGAATAAATACTAGCGTGCCAAAAAATCTAGAAAATGATAGCTTGTAGTGTGGTGTTTTTCTTCCTTCTTTTAACATTCCTGAGTCATAATACACAGAGATTTTACAAGATAATTAATAAAATACATCTGTTAAATGTTTTGTTGTTACACATTTTTAAAACTCATAAAACTAGCTATAAAATAAGAACAATATTTTCTTCTTGCTGGTGTTTTGATTAATTAGTTAATATTTACACAATGTTTATAGTATTAGATGTCAAGTGCACATAAAATGACTAGTATTGTTCAATGCTTGCCTGATGTTTCAAGCTTTTAAGATCTAAAAATGACATGACAAGTGTTATTTCGATTGGTACGTGGGTAAGAACTAATGTTCTCTATGTTAGCAAAAACTGGGTTGGATTTTAATCCTTGGACTTGTTCTCTCTCTGACATGGACAGCTTCAAATGGACAAGCTGCCTTCCCGCCATGCCATTTCTGAAGTCATGGGTTGGATTTCTCTGATGGAGAGTGTTATCCGAAAGGATGAAGAGGATATAAAAAATGCCATAGGTTACAAAGCAATTTATGAATATCTTCAAAAATATAAAGTAATTAACATTTTTTGTTTTCAACTTTTACATATTTATACCATTTTATTTGAAAGAACTCCAAAACTCAAATCATAAAAGTAGATCTTGGAATGTATATTTTATACATAGTGGCCTGATAGGCATGCAAAAACAAGAAAATTGCATCCCTAGCAATTGGCACAGAAAGGTTGCCCAGTGTTAGGAATAACTTTTTGTAATTTTTTTATTTGAAAAAATCTTAAATATCATAAAATAAATATAATTGAGAAATATTTTTATAGGAAGGTTATGTAATTTACCAAATTCTATATCTTCTGCTTAAATATGTATATCTGTGTGTATGTTTGAATAACATATACAAGTATGTAATTCAACTTCTGAAAATAATGGATCAATATTTTATACATTCCGTCACTTGTGCAAAGTGATAATATCAATATTACTGTCAGTTAAGGCTTTCCTCCTTCCCATATGATAAGACATTTTAATATGTACAACCTTGTTTTCCTATTTCTTCCCTTTTTTAGGGTTTTAAGATAGACATAAACTGTAAACAGTTGACGGTTGATTTTGTGAACCAGTCTGTACTACAAATCAGCAGTCAGGATGTGGAGAGCAAGCGCAGTGACAAGACTGATTTTGCTGAGCAGCTGGGAGCAATGAATAAAAGCTGGCAAATCCTGCAAGGTCTGGTAACTGAGAAGGTACGCCAGGTGGCCTGTGGCTGCCACATTTCTACAAAGCTCCAGAGACAGGCTCACTGTCAGGAAAATTCATCTCACAAGTAGTAAGGCTGCCCGGGGCCCAAGCTCCTCGGGACCATGGCAGTGAACCCGGCCTAGCTCTCACCTGCCTTTGGCCCTCTTATCTGCTCTTGGTACATTTTATGTGTTCTTTAAAGATGCATCTAAATTCCCCTTGCCATTACTTCAAGCTGATTTTAGTTCTCTCTAACTGACCAATAATGCACATTGATTTGCACTTAATAAAATTAATGTTTTAAAATACAAGTACAATGGGGTGGTATTTTAAGAATTCTTAAGGTGCAGGAAATTGGTGGCCAGGCTAATTAGCTGTCTCACAATTTGATTTCAACATAAAATCACAAGTTTCCTTTCACTGTGTTTGTTCAGATCCAGCTATTGGAAGGCTTGTTGGAATCTTGGTCAGAATATGAAAATAATGTGCAGTGTCTAAAAACTTGGTTCGAAACCCAGGAAAAGAAACTGAAACAGCAACATCAGATTGGAGATCAGGCTTCCGTTCAGAACACACTGAAAGATTGTCAGGTAAGTGGTCTGATTCTCATGCACCGTTTCATAACTTCACAGCATATGCCAAAGGAGTTTACAAGGTCTGAAATTACAAGTTAAATACTTTTAAAATTTATTTAACTAATCTGGTAACAGATTTCTCTGATGATAGGAGCTGATAAGAGTTTATTGGGCTTTTGTCACCTGTTTAAAAAATTTGAAATTAAGAAACTATTCAAATATAGTCATGAATAGAGAAAAATCAGTGAATTCCATTTACTGGGATTTAGTCATTAGCAAGATTTCAGGCACATTTGCCTGGATTATTTCTTTTTTCATCAAGATGTCATAGTCCTCCCCCCCAGATATCATGTCATTTTAATCCTCTATACTATAATACACATCTCTGAAATATATATATTTTCTTATGCAACCATAATATCACCACAAAATTTTTACAATAACTCCTTGATGTTATTTCATATTCAACCCTTTAATCATATTCCCTTAATTGCCATTAAAATATCTTTTTTATTCAAAGAATACAATATCTTTATGGCACATTTGCTTGTTGGAGTTCTTAAGTCTCCATTATTATTATTATTATTATTATTATTATTATTAATACCATTCACTTGTTACAGAAACTGTAGACTAGCCCATGTTCAGGACTGGTCTGAGCATTTCCTAAAGGTATCATTTAACTTGACTTCTCACCTCTGTATTTCCTGCAATTGGAACTCTGCTCCAGAGGCCTGATTGCACTTCTGTCTCTCTTTCAAGGCACATGCTTGACAGAAGACCCTTTTTTTCCCTGTTTGTCGCCTAGGAAAGCTCACAGAATCTACTTCTCTGTTTTTGATGAGGATGGAGGATGGAGTTGTCCTGTTCCAAATGTTTTCCTATAACTAACATTTCCTCGGGGATTCTTATGTATACAACAATTAGAATAAATAATAATTTTTTTAAAAAGTCTATGTACCTAACATTATCATTGCTAATAAAGAGTCCAAATCAAACAAACAAAAAAAAAAACAAAAGAAATGTGTTCAGATTACCTAGAGTTGTTCTTTTACAGTGTTCCCTATAAACCATGAAAAACTCAACCATGAAAAACTCCTTCCCCAAATCTGTTTCTCTAATTTAGATTTAGAAAAGAAAGGACTTTGGTAATTATTTTCCTTCTCAGTAATGTGTTTTCTGTTTGGGACACTTGTAATGAGAGCACTTATATTTAAGCATTCAGTCAGAGCCTCGGGATTCAAAGAAGGAAGACCATGTGCTCCCCAGCTAATGGGCTGTAAGTTTGAAGGTGCATAAAGATGACAAGGAACCTCCAAAAGGAAAATACTTTTAAATGATCATTTTTTAAAATGCCTCACATCTGAAGATGGGAATGTGGAAGACTGGAGATCAGAACTGTGCAGCACTTCCAGTTCCCTAGGGCCAGTCATACCTTCTAATTTAAGGCTATGAATTCAAAAACCTATAAATAATTCAGAATTTTGAAAATTTTATTTTTAAAGATGGAAGGTCAGGCCTTTGGTTGAGTTTCTTACCTTTTTTCCCCCCTTTCTCTTTAATGTGCTTTTTTCTGCCATTTTCTATTTAGTTTCTTTTTCTATGTGTGTACCTTCTGTTCAACAGAGAGACACACTGCTATCTGGAAAATCTTGCTCAAGCTTGTCCAGGTTTTACTCCTTTTAGGACCAAAGTTTTTGTCTTCCAGAGGGTCAGTTCAGGCAATGTCAGGAGAGAAAGTTTACATTGGGGTTTTAAAAGCTCTATACCAATGCCAGTTTGTGATTTAAAATGAAAAGTCATCTCTTTGAAACCAAAAAAAAACAGAAAGAAAGTAGCCCACACAGTTATTTTGGGACATTATACATAAATCACAATAGCGTAACTGGAAGTTTCTATTTGGCGATGCTACAAACCTTGATAAAATTTATTGTCATTTTTGAGAAATTGTGCCTTTGGACTAAAGTGTGAAATTCAAGCCAGCGTACTTAAATCAGTGGCTGGATTCAAACTCTATTTTGCTTTAAAAATCTTGAATATTTTTCCAGTCTTTTAGAAGTGATTTATTAATTTAATGTAACATAAAAACTGATATTTATGATTTAATCCAAGCTGAGAATGATTTATTAGAACAAAAAATGTTAGGTTTGGTCTTTCTGATTAGCTTCATTGATCAGAAACAGAACTATCTTTTAATTATTAATTAAAGGAAGGGAAAACACACCTTTATTTTATTAAAAATATATATATTTCTGTTTTCCTCCTCGGTTTTGCTCTTATGCCAATGTACATGAGCAGGGCATTTTTGAGATGTACTGCTTAATACCATTTACTGAAAAGCATTAACACCTGTGGATAAATGGAGATAAACTTAATATCTAATGAGTGAATTAAATATATAAGAATTATATATTACTAAATATAGCTTAGGAGTCTTATGTGTGGTTAATTATTTCTTAAAGAAATAGAAAAGATTTTCAAACGTAAAGGCAATTATATTTTCTATACTGCATAAAAGACCTGTAATCTCAGTGGTCACAAGTTTTGCAGTTGCCAAAGCTGTCATGATATTGACAGAATTATAAAGTAGACATGATAGGACAGTATGAAAAACAAAAATGCTCTCTCTAAGCTGCTAAATGCGTGAATTTCTAATTCATACACCAAATAAAAATTGTTTCATGCTAAAAAATAAATAAATTTACAATAGAAAAAAAAATAGTTTACACTGAAGTGTGGCAGATTGCCAAATGGCTGAATACATTATCTTGCAATTGGCTAGTTTTTGATAGCTTAAAAGATGTTTAATATACATTTATCTAATTTTATGCCTTTAGAAAAGTAAGCAGAAAATGTATTATTATCCCTATTTTCCAAATGAAGTGGAAACAGTTGAAAAAAGTTGAATCACAACAGAAACAAAAAAAGGCAATAATAATAAGAGGCACAAAATTTGTAATTAATAATAAATGGTACTCATTAATACCTTATCCACAGCTACCCATTCCCAATATCTGGGTCATGAGAAGAGGTGAAAATCTTTATTACTTAATTGTGACATTATCCAAACTTAAAGTATTTGGAGATTTTTCTCCTTTCTACCATACAGGGCCTTCAAATCTATTTTTTACTCCTGAAGATAGGAATGTAAGCATGTGCCTGTCTTATCCTATCACCCTCACCTGGAGTTTGCACCCTGTGCAGTTTTAGGTTCAGTAAACACCTCCAGCAGGGGCTGGGAGTCAGGAGGCTGAAAGGTTTGGGTTCTGCTTGCCGCTCCCACTTTTATCAGCTCTGTGACCTGAGGGACATCGGATCACTTCACCTTGCATTTATTTGTCCTAAAAGTGCTCATGACAGTCTCTGTCTGCTTCACTGAGCTCGAGTCTTCAAATGACATTAAAATGTAAGTTAGGACTCTGATATATGGTTACAATGAGCTTCAGAGCTCTTCCTCATTTTATTTTTCTCTCTTCAACGTTTCATTGTAAGAGTAGAAAATGCACGTCCTAAAGAAAATGAAAGTCTATAACTTTCAGAATTACACAAAATCAGAGTATTTTAGAGAGAAAGGATAACAGAAAAATTTTCCCAGTCTTCTGAGTTCCCAATGGTAGAAACTGAGGCCCAATGGAAATTTCCCACTTACCCAAAATGATACAGCTTAATAGCAGAAATGAGTCTAAGTCTCAGACACCACACTCTTGCATTTTTTCCTATGAGCTGGACTCATATATGAATAGCAGCGTCTATGAATTTAAGAAGATAAATCATATTACCAATTCCAACATGTATTTTTCCCTGAAACTTTGTGAAATAATGGCATGATACCATTTATTCATCTAGTAGGTAATCAGATTTTTACATTTTTAGGTTATGCTGATATCCCCTAGACAAAAAGACTATTTTTTCACATTTAAGTGTAGGAAGAAGTATTGCTGTGGAGACCCTCTTTTGGCAATGATAATCTTTTTGGATGTGTAACAGGTTTTTAGTACTTAAAATTGTAATGGCTCAATTTCTGTGCACCCCAGAGTTTCATAATAGAACAATTTAAAATGACTATTTTTTAAACCCTTCAGGATCTAGAAGATTTGATTAAAGCAAAAGAAAAAGAAGTAGAGAAAATTGAGCAGAATGGACTTACTTTGATTCAGAACAAAAAAGAAGAAGTCTCTGGCACTGTCATGAGCACCCTGCGGGAGCTCAACCAAGCCTGGGCAAATCTGGACCACATGGTAATACTACTTGAACAAGACTGTGTTCGCCAGCTCTTGTCCTAACTCTGTGTTTTGGGTTTCTTAAAGTAATCGAGTAAATAATTATTGAATCTATCATCTCTTTGTACTATTAAGCCCATTTCATTAACCTCCTTTAAAAAACAAGAGGCTAGTTTCTGTGGTTTCCCATAGTAACCATTATTATAAACATTTTCCATCCGTTGTCATAGCTATCAAAGCCATCTAGTGTCTATCCCCAGCCTTAATCTCTCTCCTGAACTCAAGACAGAGACAGAGGTAGACATCCAATCAGTATATAATTCTCCTCTTGCATGATCAAGGGACATCTCAAACTTCCATGCTCAAACTTCTAATCACCCCCCACAAACCGACTCATTCTGCCATCTTGGTTATTGACAATTCTGCCCTTCTGGTTGCCTGGGCAGAAGACCTCAGAGTCATTCTTCACATCTCTTTCTCTCATCACCAATACCTAGTTCATCAGAAAAGCTTGTCAGCTGTGCTTGCAGAACACATTAGAATCCAAACCCTATCCCCACCGCTGCAGCTAGCAAACAGGTCTAACTTACTGTCATCTCTTGATTATTTTTAGTGGCCTCCTAAACAGTCTCCATGGCAGAGGTGCTGATTAACAAGGCAGTCAGATTGTACCATTCTTCTGTCCAACTCTCATAGTAGCTTCTTATCTTGTTCAGAATGAGACCAAAGCCTCCCTGGTAATGATCTGGCCTTACACTCTCTCTGCTGCTGCTTGCACGCGCGCATCTCTCTCTCTCTCTCTCTCTCTCTCTCTCTCTCTCTCTCTCTCTCTCTCTCTCCTCATTTCTTGCCTGATATCCTGGAGGATCTTTTGCTTCTGCTACACTGACCTCCCTATACCCTTGAATTCAGCAGGCATGTCCCCCACTCAAGAACTTTGCTCTTGCTGTTCCTTCTGCCTGAAACACCTTTGCCCAGGTATCGCATGGTTCTTTCCCTGTCCTCAAAGCCTTTGCTCAGGTTTCCATCTCATGGAGGGCTTTCCTGACCACCTGTTTTAAATGAAAGCCTTCTTCTCCTTACCTTTCACCCCCGACTCTGATCTGCTTTGCTTTTACTCATCTAATATATAGATTTCTAGCATTCCATGTCATTCCCTTGTGTGTTTACAGTTCTTTCTCCAAGATATAAGCTCAGTGAAGACATTTGACAAATATGTGTTAGATGAAGTGTAGAATCCTCCAGTAGTAAGAAAAAGTGCATCAACAAACAGTAGTCCTTGCGGTATGAGCCCCAGTGCCCTTCAGCATGTACTTTGTTCAGATAGTTACTATCCACACAGTACAGAGATGGGATCTGAGCTACAGAGGTTAAGGGACAGAGACTGATGGCAAAGGACTCCTGCAGCCCATGCACCCTGCCCAGACTCCCTTTCTCCTCTAGCGTTTCCTCATCTTCAGCCTGACTTGAAATGTATTTTATTGTAAAAATTTTATATATCACAGAAATGTCTAGAGATAATCTATCAGCTAAGTACAAATTAAGTAGCTCTTTCATGGAAATATTGCCTCATGGAAAACAAACACAAGACAAAGAAGAAGAAATAGGCTATTTAAAAACCCTCATGGCGCTCCTTTCTTATTGTGGGTGCCTTGTGACTTCCTGAGGACAGGCCTGAGTCTGTAGCTGTGGGCCTTTCCTTTTCTCTGAGGCAGCACTTTCTTAACAATGCCTGAAACCTGGCCAAAATTTTTAGATGTTTTCCATCAAGTGGGACATATATGCCATCATTTTTACTATTATTTAATGATAACAAATGCTCTTCTTTTTCCTAAGGTCGGGCAGTTAAAGATACTGTTGAAGTCAGTTCTTGACCAATGGAGCAATCACAAAATGGCCTTTGACGAGATAAACAGTTACCTCATGGAAGCCAGATATTCTCTGTCCCGATTCCGCCTCCTGACGGGCTCCTTAGAAGCCGTGCGAGTGCAGGTGGACAACCTTCAGGTAAGGAATGAATACAAAGCATCCATACATTCTTCTCAATTTGAGAAAAATGGAAAAATCAGAAAATGGCAACATCACTGGAAATATTGCCATATCTTTACATTTAATGTTTTGAAAAATCTTTAAAATTAATTTTAGCCCATTTCTTGTGACTTAATCAAATTTGCTCTTGGATACCAAATTCTGGATTAGCTGGTATTTAATCAAGTGATTATTAACATCCTATTACACAGAGATTCCTGTAATTGTGTTTTGTAAGGTGATTTTTATATCCAAATCAGCTTACTGGAACAGTTGCCACTGCCTTTGATGTCTTCCCTTCCTCTTTTGGTCCTGCCTCTCCAAGCATATTTTAAGGGATTAAAGAGAAAAATAGTAAGAATGGTAAACACTTAAACCATTAAGTGGTTTCCTTCCCTTCAGTACCATGCCAGTGGCCTAGCCCATGTGTCCACACAATCCTCTTTTTCAGCCCTCACAGCTTGGTCTCCTGTCTCTCCATTACCGTTTTGTTCAGTCTACAATTCAGAGGGTGGCTACTGTTCTTAATCATGGCACTGTCTCCTATCTCAGGTAGCTGCCTTCCAATTCACTCCCGTGCTCCCTGGGCACTGGGCCATGCTCACTGTTGCTACTCTTTCTTCTTGACTAAATAATGTGAATGGTGGGCTGGTCAGGGCAGGCCCTTGAGGGATGGGATGCGCGCAGGAGCCCAGCCTGTGCCCTTTACAATTCTGCTCCATGTCCCTGTCCGTGGCTTGGCTGTCAGAGTTGATATGCTTAGACCTCATCTGTAGATTTTCTTAAGGGAATACTTTTATTGGGTAAGATGAGAGAGAGGAAAGATGAAATATATGAATGTAATTCCATTAAACTTTAGTCATTGAACATACTAAGAATCATGAAAACTCATTTTGAGTATAGTAAATTTAAAAATTACATCATCACTTTGAGAAAGTTAGAAGTACTTTTTAATTTAACATATTCCATGTTTTATATCTGCCAGAATTGTCTTAAGATATGAAAAGATTAAGGTTCTTTTCCTTGAATATTTTGATTTAAGGGCAATCAGATGTTGGTGTTAAATAGTGCTAAATTTTTGCAGCCTACTTCACCAGTGGAATTTTATTAAGATGTGAGTCTGTCACTACAGTGATTTTCCAGGGAAAAAAATCTTTCTACCAGTTTCCTCCCATCCTCAGTGGAAGACTCCTCTATGAGAGTTGCTCTGAGCATTTTTGAAATATATGATGCATTATTATTAATTATAGCCACGGTTCTGTGCACTAGGTCTCTGTGGCTTATTCCCTCTGTTTATCTGAAGCTCTGTAAACTTTGATTAGCATCTTACCTGGTGACTGCCATTCTGCTCCAGCTTCTGTGAGTTCTGTTAGACAAACACTGATATGTGAGGCAATGATATGTCAATCACTTAACTGAGTCATCCCACAATGTAAAATATATCAGATATATCACATGTTACCCTGTAAATCTATGCAATCATTATTTGACAATTAAAAATACAATTAAATATTTTAACTTCTTCTCAAGGGAAAGACATCCAGTGACAGAACCCAGAGTTGGTTCTCAGAAAAGTTTTGACTTGGAATCCCATTTGTCAGGTGTTTGTGGGAGAATTACTTTAAGCATGTAATAGAGACCTGGGTTTTGGCTTTGGAACCAGAATGTGGCAGATGGACCCGCGCCTCCCCCACAGCTTCCTGCCGGCTCCTGACAGTGACACCCTGAGTGAGCTTCTCCAGATTAATCCCCAGTGTCAGCAGAAGGCTCAGTTACTAAGCCTACCTTTTCATAGCCATAAGAGCAAAGTCATTAGAAAGAGAAGAAATGACTACCAAAGAGAGCTTATCAAGCATTGGAGCAAAGCCATATAGGTACATAAATCTGTTAATTATTTTAAACTTGCTTGTCACTCTCCTTGGGCAGAGTCTTCATGATGATCTAGAAAAGCAGGAAAAGAGCTTACAGAAATTTGGCTCTGTCACCAACCAACTGTTAAAAGAATGTCACCCACCTGTGACAGAAACTCTCACCAATACATTGAAAGAAGTCAATATGAGGTATGGCATATGCTTACTACATATTATTTATACCCCAACCTTATTATAAGGTTGAATTTGGCATTTTGTATTGGAATTCTATGGATTCTGTTCTATTAATGTTTTGATGTTCACTAAATGAATTTAAGGATACATAGATTGATACCATTTAGGAAGAACTAGAACTGCCACATCCATAAAGATTATCCTCATCTCCATTATCAACCCCTGAAATCTGAGTGTGACAAGTTACTTTTTATGATGTTAAAGAGAGTGAGTCATCCCAGCATTATTTTCATATTCACATGAACCAGGATCATGAAAAATAAAATAGTAAATAACTGCATTTGGTGAGAGATGATAATCTGCCCATGAGTGTTGGCTATTATTTCCAGATGGAATAACTTGTTGGAAGAGATTGCTGAGCAGCTGCTCTCCAGCAAGGCCCTCCTTCAGCTCTGGCAGAGATACAAGGACTACTCCAAACAGTGTGCCTCTACAGTCCAGCAGCAGGAAGACAGAACCAATGAGTTATTGAAGGCCGCCACCAACAAGGACATTGCAGACGAGGAAGTGGCTACATGGATCCAGGATTGTAATGTATGTTTGGCAACTACTGTGTTGACCCAGCAGGTCATTCTTGGCCTCCCTAAGTTTAGCAGGGTTGGGGCTTATGTGTGTAGCCTTCGGATATGTCTCAATATGTGAGATGATCATCCAAAAATTATTGTCTTGTGTATTAAATAGCCTGCTGGATTTTCAGAACACAATTGCATGTGTATAAGATTTATGGGGTCCCCTCCTATTATTACATTTTTAAAAAAGAATTGTTTTCCCATATTTCCCAATGGAATACAATTCATGTGAAAAATGGATTATATGTTTTTGCTGAGATGGTCAAGATAAAACTGACTACATGGAGAAAAATATCCTGTTGAATAATGTTTTTAAAATCTACTGTTAAAGATATCATCCACACACATTTATAAGTTAGTTATTTACCGTGAAAGCATCTACCTAATACTTTCCTCCAAGAAATAATGGGAGAAAGAAGTCTTTCTCTCTTGATTTACTTACATACTTCTTCTTAACAGCTTGTAGATAATTCTCTTTTCACTACAGCTGCCAATATCCTACTTAAGATTTTCAAGAAAGGCTCTTCTCTTATTTCATCCATGACATGGCTCTTACCATCCGTCCTCATTTGTCTTTATTTTAGTGGGCTCCTCATAGAAGTCTTCCTGTAAACATTCCCAAATTAGTTTATTAGAATTAGGCAAGTTATGAAAACTATAGAAATAAAAGTTTAATACATTCTGAGTAATCAGTCTGAATAATAATTTTAAAGCTGAAGAGATTAATATGTATAATGAAGATAAAATGGTTTTTTTTTTTTTTCACATAGTTTACCCTTATAAGATTTGTTCAATTCTCTTGAGTCATCTTCTATCACTGTCAAGGTTAACAGAGCCCTTTCTTTTTCCTCCTCTCGAAGTGGTCCCTGTGCAGGTCTGGCAGGTTCTGTACTCTCTGCCGCATCTGGGTGGGGACCAGCAGAAATCGAAATAGCAACTTGTAGTCTCTTAGCAGGGGTAGAAACAGAACCAGGGAATTTCCTCTGACATGTATTTTTTTAATAGTTTGTTTCATTTTTATTACTTAATTTTTGGTTCTCATAACATGCTTAATGTATTAGCAAAGTGAAACATTTATTAATTTATTCTCTGACATGTATTTTTGAGCATTAATGGGCTGCACAAATTATGGAGGTGAGAGATGCCATGGAAAGAATAGAGGTGCAGACCATCCTACCCTGTTCACCTGAGTCACCACTGGGTGCTACACCCTGCTGAAGTGGTGGTGGTTGTAACCATAAAAGATACATATACAAGATACCATGGCTGCACTAATCCTTGGTGTATGTGATAAAAAATAAGTAGGATAACCTAAAACATATCACTGTGTCTTTAATTTGATACCAAGCACATAAAGATACAGGAACAAATTATCAAAATGTTTCTAGTTATTGCTTCTACTAGGGTTCTTTTCCTTTTTTATGTATGCTTTTCTACATTTTTCCCCAATAAACTCTAATGAACCTATGCAGCTTTTATTACCAAAAGAGTACTTGTGTGTGTGCATGAGTGTGCATGTATGTGTGTGTGTATGTGTGTGTGTGTTAGGTATGTAAACACACGTATTTAGAATGTTGATACACATGATTAATATTTTTAAAAATTGAGTTTGCTTCCTAGTCTTTTTTTTTTTCTGTTGAAAGTTATTTAGCGTAATATTTTCACAATTAAGAATTGCCTATGTCTTGGGCTGGGGTTGTAGCTCAGTGGTAGAGCACTTACCTAGCATGCATGTGGCACCAGTTTTGATCCCTAGCACCACATAAAAATAAATAAATAAAAAATTAAGGTATTGTGTCCATCCACAACTAAGGGCCACGCATCTAGATAGACATCTGTGTCTATATCTACTTAGATGGGTGGCCCTTTGTTGACTGCTGTGTATAATGGCATGATGTTTTCTGGTGGGCATAATGATTTCGTCTCCTACAGGACCTTCTCAAAGGACTGGGGACAGTGAAGGATTCCCTTTTTGTTCTCCATGAGCTGGGAGAGCAGCTCAAGCAGCAAGTGGGTGCTTCAGCAGCCTCAGCCGTCCAGTCCGATCAGCTCTCTTTGACTCAACACCTAGGTGCCCTGGAGCAGGCTCTTTGCAAACAGCAGACCATGCTACAGGTACAGAGCTCATGTTCAGTGTGTGTTATGAACTGGGTGGCCTACAGTGTCTGGGCATAAACACAGGAAATGGAATTTTCCACATGATGCAATGCCTCCCCCAGGACCAAAGAATTAAGCGAAAGCAAACTTGGAAGTTCCAATGGGGGCAGAGGAAGGTAAGGGGTTTGGTCTTGTTTCCTTCAATGTAATTTTACAATTAGTCTATAGACAAACCCCTAAACCATGCCTGCCTCCATAATATGTCCAATTAATAAATAGTAAGTGGCTTCAGTATTAATATTCATATTTAACTTAGGTTTTTTGCAAGAATTGGAATTTTTCAAATTTCACATAATTTATTTAGGGAATAACTTAAGTTATTGGTTAATGGTACCTAGAAATAATTCTTTTTGTTAGAAAAATGTCATAAAAAAAGAAAAGAAAACTTAAATCATTATAGCCTTGGTTTTTCAGAAATAGCATCTCATAAATGTCAATTTGATATAAGAATGTGAAAAATAATTTCCAAATCCACTTACCCTTTCATGAGATTTCACTAAAAAACTAATAAATTTCACTAACATACCTATTTCTTTTGTGTAAAAAAGGCTGGAGTAGTAGACTATGAAACCTTTGCCAAGAGCTTAGAAGCTCTGGAGGGCTGGATGGTGGAAGCCCAGGAAATACTGCAAGAGCAAGACCCGACCCACTCCTCTGACCTCTCCACCATCCAGGAGAGGATGGAAGAACTGAAGGTGCGTGCATCCGCGTCTTCCTCTCACATCTTCTAGTGACTTTCCTCAGAAGCTTCAGGAAAACTCAGAACTGCCGTAGACCTATTTCCTTTCAGGGACGCTTTTAAAGCAACACGTGTCATTTCAAAGCTCAGGTGAAATTGCATTCTATCCAGAAAGAGCCCAGCCAACTTTTGGGTCTCTTACTGCCTGGATGGTTTTGAGCAACTTATTTAGGTTTTTGTCTCTTCCTTTACTCGTTTGTAAAGAGGGAATAGCAATGGTCCTTAGCTCCTGGGTTTGTTTTGAGTTTAAAATGTGTGATTTCTTATAAAGCTATTACAACAATGTTTGATTCATGGTAAGAATTCAACACATGTTAACTATGCTGTTATAACCATTATTATTATTAAATAATGAAGTAATAAACATAAATAAATTAAATATAGAAGAGTAGGAATAAACCTTTTCAGTGTGATTTTCATCCTTTGTCACTTCTACTGAGAATTGCATATGAGTTAAATAAATCATGTGAATAATAAACCAGCCTATTAACACCCAACAAAGGGGGTAATGAGTAGTTAGGTAGCATAACAGCCATAGTGGTGTAAGCTGATGAGATTCAGCTTTTCCTTATTTGTTGTACCTCTGGAGATTGCAGGCAAGTGGTCTAGAAGGCCAAAGACCAGCTTCTTCCTGAAATCAGAAATTCACTTTGTGCCTTAAAACACCGGTGCCATTTCTGACACTGATGCTGAAGTTGCCTTTCAATCTTGTTTGCAGGGACAAATGTTAAAATTCAGCAGCATGGCTCCGGATTTAGACCGTCTAAATGAACTGGGATATAGGCTACCGCTGAATGATAAGGAAATCAAAAGGATGCAAAATCTGAACCGCCACTGGTCTCAGAACTCCTCTCAGACTACAGAAAGATTCAGGTAAGCAAAATATTTTGGTCTCCCCAGTTGGCTTAATGTGTTTTGTTAAAGGAAGAAGCTTATGTGTTGAAATAAAATAACTATAGACAGGGTAACTTAGAAAGAAAAGAAATGTATTCTTTCACAGTTCTGGAGTCTGGGAGGTTCCAGATCAAGGTGCCAGTGGGTTTGGCTTTCTAGTGAGCTACTTTCTTTAAGATGGTACCTTCTTGCTGCATCCTCCAGAGAGGCAGGATGCTGCATCCTCAAGTGAGGGAAGACCAAGAGAGCCAAAGGCAGCCTGAAGACTCTTTTTAAGGGTTTTACCATCACTCACAAAGGGGAAGTCCTCATAGCCTGAATTTTGGAGGGGACACATCCAAACCAAAGCCCTGATCTGTCAGCCCAATAAAAGTTTATGATTTGTGTGTATTTACGAATTTCGGGTTATTCTATTAGCACTGAAAAACTTGAATACTAAATGTGGGAAACTCAAATTATAAAGTGGTTTTTCATATTCAGGAAAAAAACCTCTAAAGTAAGAGTATATTTGAGGGACATGCAAAATTTTCATTATTTTTAAAATGTAATATTTTAAACTGTTACTTTTTTCATTCTTTTTTTTCAAATTTTGCTACACAGCATGAAAGCTATGCACTGATTCAGTTAGAATTGGAGACAGAGAATATTTAATCTAGTTTTATATGATAGAGGTATAAGAATAACGAGCAAAATAACTATTATTACATATCCTTCATTCTGTCAGTAAGTTGCAGTCATTTTTACTACAACATCAGACTTTCTTGGAAAAATGTGAAACATGGATGGAATTCTTGGTCCAAACGGAACAAAAGTTAGCAGTAGAGATTTCAGGCAACTATCAGCATCTATTGGAACAGCAGAGAGCACATGAGGTGGGTAATGCCAGTAGTTTGGCGGGTACCAAGATGTTCTTGGCTTTTGGAAGATGCTACAAACTTCCACCTGGGAAAAATGAGTTTTTTCTGTCACATGCATCATTTTTGCAAGCTTGAATTTTAATATCTTTTTTTAATGGGATACTTGTTTCATTTTTTAATGTTATTAAAATATTTTTTATTGTTTCTTTTTAGTTATACATGTCAGTAGGATCCATTTTGATATAATTATACAAGCATGGAATATGTCTTATTCTAATTAGAATCCTTGTTGTTGTGGGATTCTCTGTGATGTTTTCATATATATATGAAAATTATGTCAGATTCATTCCACTGCCTTTTCTTTTTCTACCCTTTCTTTATTTCCTCTATTCCCCATGTCTAATCTACTGAACCTTTATTCTTCCCCTCCCTGCTTCTTATTGTGGGTTAGCTTCCACATATCAGAGAAAACATTTGACCTTTGGTTTCTTAGGACTGGCTTATTTCATTTGGCATGATAGTTTCCAGACCCATTTATTTGCTGGCAAAGTCATTCTTCTTAATGGTTGAATAATAGTTCATTGTGTGTATATACCACATTTTATTTATCCATTCATCTGTTCATGGGCATTTAGGTTGATTCCATAGATTACCTATTGTGATTTGGGCTGCTATAAACTTTGATATGGCTGTGTCACTGTAGTATGCTGATTATAACTCCTTTGGATATATACCAAGTAATGGGCCAGCTGGGTCAAGTGGTGTTCCATTCCTAGTTTTCTGATGACTCCATAATGCTTTCCAGATTGGTTGTACCAATATGCAATCCAACCAACAATGTTTGACTATACCCTTTCCCCCATATCCTTGCCAACATTTGTTGTTACTTGTAATCTTGATAATTGCCATTCTGGTTAGAGTGAGGTGTAGTTTTAATTTGCATTTCTCTAATTGCTAGAAGATGTTGACAAAAAAAAAAAAAAGTGATCCAGTTTCTGCTCCATAGCTGTTTGTAGGCATATGTCACGTATCAATACTTTGTAATGCATAGTGCTGGAGTTGTGCTTAAGGCTACTTATTGGAGATAGAGCTGGAGAGGAAAAGGATGCAGAAAGCCACACAGTTTTCCAACTACATTGTAGACTGCATTACCATTGCCAAGGCTAACTGCTTAAGAGAATATGCTTTGAGCAAAACGTTTGGGGCCAATGAAAATCATGTGTTCTTTAAAAAACATATATTAATTTTATAGCAAGACACCAATCTGTCAAATATCTCCAAGCATATCTCTTAATCGAACTGCATTATAATTATTTCTCAAGAAATAAGGAGAAAGAACTACATACAAATAGTATATTAATTAATTTGCCAACTCTATCCCTATTTTGCTATGCATTGGTGTTTGTCAAATACATGTTCATAGAAGGATGGGACATACCTAAGAACTGAGAGAAACTTGTTTTTAAAAAGAATAAAATGAATTTTAAAATGTTTTGCTGGAATTCTAAAAATAGAAAATTTAAAGGTAGATATTTTAAAATCCAGTTTTACTGAGCTGACAGATGAGGACATAAAAGTCATTGATCAAAACTACAGTGAGACACCATTTTTTACCCACTAGGATGGCTAAAATGAAAAACATGACAAATATTGGTGAAGTTGCAGAGATATTGGAGTCCATGTGCATTGTTGATGGGACGGTAAAGTGGTGAAGCTGTTTTTGAAAACAGTGGATCATTTCTCAAAATGCTAAACATAGAATTGCCTTATAACCCAGTAATGCCATCCCTAAGTATATCCCGCACAAAACCTGGACAAGTGTATGTTCATAGCAGTACCTTCATAATAGACAAAATAGAAAAAAACCAAAGTCCATCGACAGATGAGTGTGTAAATAAAATGTAAGTACTATTCAGTGATATTAAAAACAAGATACTGAGGCATAATGCAACGAGGATGAACTGAGAAAATGTCACATGCAAGAAGCCAGTCATAAAAGGCCACATGTTACTTGGCTCAATTTATATGAATTATCCAGAGTAAGCAACTGATAGAGATGTGAAGTAGATTAGTGGTTGCTCAGAGCTGGGAATTGGGAGGAAATGGGGTCTGATTTCTAATGAGGACAGAATTTCTTTGGGGATGATGAAAACATTCTAAAATTGATCATGGAGATGGTGGCTCAAGTCTGGAATATAATAAAAGTTATTAAACTGGGCATTTTAAATGTGCAAATTTTATGACATGTGAATAATATCTCAACCAAACTGTTTAAAAACAGTGGAAATAATTTGAAAGACCTTTCTATTGATTTAATAATGAAATAATTTTATTAAACTAATTAATTTGGAAAACATTTCAGAAAGACCAGAACACAAATTATTCATCAACTTACCTTATTGGGGGATTTAAAGAGAAAGAAGGGAAACCTAAATCTACTTTTAATCATTAGGTTTAATAAACCAAAAATCAAACTTTAAGCCTACTTTGATTAATGGTCTAAAAATAAATATTCCTACATGTCAGGGTTTCACACTCATGGTGATTCAGCTGGAGATATTTTCCATAGTCTTGCTATACCAGTGCATTTGAAAGGTTATCAGAAAACCGGTCACTAAAATTAGGAACTCTAAAAGTATGCTCCTCTTTTTTAAAATCATAGTTGTTTCAAGCCGAGATGTTCAGCCGTCAGCAGATTTTACACTCAATCATTATTGATGGGCAACGTCTTCTAGAACAAGGTCAAGTTGATGACAGGTAGGATCTTTGATAACTTATTATGAAGAAAGCTTCCAGTAAATTAGTCATTTTCCTTTTAATGAGCAGATTAGAGGGCACATAGCCAATCTTCTCAAGGCAATTGTACTATCGTGGAGTCTCAGTAATTGGAGGGAAGGCTTGTCTGAATCTCTGAAATGAGTGAGTATTGAATCCTTTTAGAGAACAGCTATTATATGATATGAAGGACATAGAGTAATTGGAAATCACCTAGCCAACCTTTGCTAGTCATCTGTAGAGACTGGAATTAATGAATAGATCAGAATGAATTGTATCAATGGTTCATAAACAGATGCTTCTAATATTCTCATGCAATTATCGAAATTGTATTCCTAAAAGGAGGATGGATATCACTAGTCCATCTTTCTTACTCGGAGATGAAAAACCTGAGACCCACAAATGTGGACTGATTTGACCAAGGTCACAAACCAAAGGAGCAGCAGATTCTGGCTTTGTGCTCCTGAGTCTAGTTTGTAGTCTGCACAGCCAGCCTTCCCAGGCCACAAAACTTCCTCCATGTTTGAAAATGATTTGTCACCATAAATCTGATTATATTCTACCTGAAATACTTCTTACTCTTCATTTACATGACAAATTATCTCTTTAATAAAAATTCAGAGATAAAAACATAGCTTCTCTTCCAATTTACAGCATGTGAATTGGCAATTCTGTGCAGTATTTACATTTCCTAGGAACAATATTTTCTTTATCTTATCGACTTTCCATGGTGATATTTGGAGAATTAAACTCATTTGTTTTATTATATGCATACATCTTTCCCATAGTTAGGACCAGTAGTTGTGATTATAATTAACTTTGTATATTTAAAAAAAAATTAGAAAATGAATCATTTTATTGTGAAAGGTTTTTTGGTTTTTTAAAAATGTTTTGGAAGTAATTTCGGTTTTTAAGTGGTTATTTCTTTGGATGTACATAAAAGATTTTCATAGTTAAGGTTGGAACAACAAAACATGATACTATATTATTCTTTCCTAAGCAAGCCAAACTTAAATGCAAGATTTACTGAGAATTTAAGACCTTCAAAATAAAACAAATTCAAATGCAATTAACTTTTAGCTTTTGCTTTATCATCTTTTAGCCAACTTTATAACAATATTATAAACATTTAAGTCATTATGTTAAATACAATTTACAATTCCCCTATAAGCCAACATCTATTAAATTTTAAATGTTAACATTTAGGGGAAAAACAACAACAGAGAGAAGAAAATTGGAAGATAAGAATTTTGATAGTTGTAATTAAAAAGAAAAGCATCAGATTAGAACCTGCTGACAATAAGAAGGTTCCTGATGACAAATGTACGTGACTCTCAAAGTTCATTTATGATCTCTGTTGTTTAGAGCTTCAGCAGTGGGGAGATGTGCTCTAAGTGGTTTCTTGTGCTGACAAGTAGCTCAGGGCAACCAGGCTACACAGGGAGGATAGAACCCCATAGAGATCCTGGGTGGTTACCTGGCACAAAGCAACACACAAATGAACCATTTCACATTCCATGATGTTTTCATTCTGATTTGACAGATGTTATAAA
This sequence comes from Callospermophilus lateralis, assembly GCF_048772815.1. Classification (NCBI taxonomy): domain Eukaryota; kingdom Metazoa; phylum Chordata; class Mammalia; order Rodentia; family Sciuridae; genus Callospermophilus; species Callospermophilus lateralis. Next base: position 15,073,733 of record NC_135310.1, read on the forward strand.
TGTTAAGGAAATATCATGAAGTTAATTTGCACATTTGGATTCGACTGTGCTTGATTTGACAGATGACTTCTGTTTTTGAAAGGAAATTCATATATATAATCTATACATAATATATATATATATATATATATTAATATGCCCCCTTTGCTCTATCCCTCTCCACTCACACAGGAAGAGAGTGACAATGCCTTGTCATAGATTTTTCGACCTGTACTGAGACATGGAAACACCATCTACCTACACCAATAGTCTAATTTTGAAAATTATTTTCAGTAGACCCCATAGCAGATCTTGGCATAATATTTTTAAATTGATTTGTTTATTTGTTTTTGTGATACTGGGGATTGATCTAGGTGTTTTGCACATGCTAATCAAACACTACCACTGAGCTACATTTGTGCTCTACCTCAGCACTTTTTTAAGTTACCCTGGCTGGCCTTGAACTTTTGATTCTCCTGAGTCAGCCTTCTGAATAGCTGGGACTAATGGCATGTACTTCTGCACCCGGCTATAGCATCTATTTTAAATCCTTTGCCTTAGATCACTTCTTAGGGCTTGCAGTCATTGAGAAGGTATTCTCCCTCTGTTATGTGGCTACATCCAATAGAACAGTCTTTTCACCGTGTAATTACCTCTTCTGCAGGGATGAGTTCAACCTGAAGTTGACCCTCCTCAGTAATCAGTGGCAGGGAGTGATTCGCAGAGCCCAGCAGAGGCGGGGGATCATCGACAGCCAGATTCGCCAGTGGCAACGCTACAGGGAGATGGCAGAGAAGCTCCGTAAATGGTTGGTGGAGGTGTCCTATCTGCCCGTGAGTGGCCTTGGAAGCATCCCCGTGCCACTGCAACAAGTCAGGACCCTCTTTGATGAAGTGCAGGTAGGATGCAGAACACACTGTTCTCAAGCCTCTTCTGCATTTCCAACTTGACCTTAGCCTCAGTGCTTCAGAGGTACCCTGAAGTGATGGGGGAATTCGAGTGAATATTATTCCCAAATGTGAACTGAAAATGCAAACTGATTGCCCTGCAGACATCTGAATGGTGGGGTCAGAGTAAACCTCAGCCTCTCCCAGAGCCTCTTCTACTCCACACATCAAGGCTCACAGCAGCTCCCTGCAGCCCAGCTAGAATGTGTTGATTATGTCTATTGGACTCAATATTGAGCAATTTAAACATGTAATGCAAGCACTCCAGAGAAGGCTCTGTCCTTGAGTTCTTTGTCCCTGCCCAACTAGCTCCTTACTTTCACCAGCCTGAGATCTGGGGCTATGGCATCTGAGACAGATACCTCCCAGCACTCTCACCCATCCTTCCCCCTTGATTCATGGGCTCTCTTTCTTTCAAGGTCACTTTTCTCTGGTTCTCCTACTTCAAATTTCTTTGAAAGAACTCATCTACAGATAGGGCTTCAACTACTCACTACCAGCAAAAAAGGCGCAAATTGGTGTCTTCTGGTCACATTTCACCTGCTATGGTTTCAATTCCTGTATCTGGCCACATTTTAGATTGATATCTATGCATTTCAGCTGTAACAACTCTGTGTCCCTCAGCAGAGTTTGTGATCTCTGAAACAACATTCTCTGTTTCCCAAGTCCAGTGTAGGAAAATGTTACCACCAGCAATCTGGTCTATCAGTCCAGGACCCCTAGTGTCATTGAAGCGCTATACCCCTGCTTGTCTGTTACTCCCCATATAAATCTGCTGCAAGTCTTCATCCTCATGGCCACTGCCTTGAATAAGGCATTCATGACTTCTCACCTGAATGGACAGTAGCTTTCTTACCTGTCTCAGCATATCCAATACACACCCCTCTTCCATCCCACTTTCCACCCTGCTTCTGAATGCACATCACTTACCTCCTTAATATTCTTCTGTGACCGCAGTCATTTTTACTCTAAAAGAACAAATTTCTGTGCAAGATGTAGTCTTGCCTCATTTCGACCATTCTGTTACATGCACCCCATACATCAGCCACTGAAAAACTTCATCCTGTTTTCCTGTACAGTGGACATGCGCATCCTCTGTTCCCTGAGGGAAGGTGTTCTCTCCTCTGCTTCTGCTTCGACTCGTCACTTAATAAGGTTGCATTCATGCGTCTTTCAAGAAGTCCCAAGCCACTTTACCACTTTGGGAAAGCTCTGCTGTGCCTGCCATGCATGCTCTATGTTCTTTGCACACCAGTTTTATAAAGCAAATCTCATATTATATCCTAACTGTATTTGACTTTAGGGTAGAAAAAAAGCCTTTCCCTGTTGAGTTCTCATTCGTTATACATGGTTCATTCCTGCACAAAGTACCATCTCAACAAATGCTTGCTGGATGGAAGAGGGCAGGCTGCATATGCTAACATGCGGGGCCACTAAGAATACTTATCGTAGGAAAAGGATGAAGAAGAGTCGAAAAAGTAAAAAGTGACCCTTCCTTTCAGTTCAAAGAAAAGGTGTTCCTGCGACAACAAGGGAGCTACATCCTGACAGTGGAGGCTGGCAAGCAGCTCCTGCTGACTGCAGACAGCGCAGCCGAGGCCGCCTTGCAAGCTGAACTCACCGAAATCCAAGAGAAGTGGAGATTGGCCAGCATGCACCTGGAGGAGCAGAAGAAAAAACTGGCTTTCTTGCTGAAAGTAGGTTCAATTTAAAAGGGCCTTTTAATTGTTGTACTGTTTCCTCCCATTGTTTTCTTTGCAAATCAAGTATTCAAAGATCATTGAGCAGCACCTGCAGGATTTTGAGCCTGTGCATTTTATTTAAGACTTTGCCCTATCTTGCAGGAACTGGACAAGTTTCTCCATTTTCAGCATTTCATTTTTCAGGACAATCCCCCAACAACGTAATTGAAACTGGAAAAGGTCTGTCCATGCTATGAATTCTGATTAATGGCCATTGCTAAGGCTTAGCCATGAGATGACTTTATAAAATGAGACAGAAATTCAAAGCATTGGTTCCACTCCCTAACCTCAAACTCCAAAATGGTTCTCAAGATTGATATCTCTTATTTTATAGCAGGGGAAAACCAACCCAAAATGATGCTCTCAAGTTGGCTTAGTTTACCAAAGAAGGTTGCTGGGCAGTATAATCTCCAGGAGGAATATGAAGCCCTTAGTGGGATGCACATTGCATACTAATCACTCAGGAAGTTGAAGGGAACTTGGATGGGGCTATACCTGCCCCAAGAAATTTTCACCCTTATTTTCAAATTCCAGGTATAAAACATAATTAAATCAGGAGCTTAAAAAGGGCATGTGCCCTAAACCTGGGTAAAACCAAGTTAAAACCATAGTAAACTAAGTAATCTGGTTACTGGAATCTTTCCAATCCTCCGACAAGTGGTATATTACCTGGTACATATTGAGCACTAAATATATAACAGTAATTAGCATTGTTTATGTCATCATTTAAAAAAGTGAACACAGTAAATGATAAATTATGTAGGTTGATAATCAGCAATAATTCAATGAGATTATCTATTAAAGTGACTTGTCACTTTTTTGGATCAAAGGTAATAACTAAAGTTAATGGAGCAGATTTTACTCTTTTATTGTTTAAAGTCCACACACCCATTTTATCTGTTCTACTGAATTTTAGTTAATGATATATTACCTTCTGAGTGGGAAATAAGCAATCAAAAATACCCCTGGGCATCTATAAGTCACTATTATTTGCACACAGTGCAATACATCAGTAATATAATATGCCAAATTCATCTTGCTTTCAGGAAAGGATTTAAAACATTGTAACTCGCTTTGTAAGAGAACATGTTAATCATATATTTTTCTTTATTTGTGATGTGATTTTTGGAGACATTCCTGAGATTTAATAAGGCATGGTATCTGAGTCACTGCCTTTGCCGAAGACAAGTCTGTCTGCTGGTTGGTGTATAAAACATCTGAATTAATAGATGCTTACAGACCACAGCATTAAGCTATTACCTTAGAATTCATAGAGCAAACAGACTTGATTATAGCTTCACAGTCTAAGTCATTCTTGGAAAGGGAGGAATCCCTGTTTTTCTCTTGTTAAAGCTTGTTATATTTTGAATCATTTACTTCCTTCTATGTGTCTAATAAAGTATTATAAAACAAAATTTTAATGTTTTTGGAGCTTCGTTTCAGGATATCTTTGCACCACAGCTATAATACTTATCTATTTTTAGTTCTCAATCTAATGCTCCAAGTATGTATATCAAAAATAGTCATTATAATTCCATATTCTACATAGTCACCTGCTTCACCAATGCCTCAAAGTATTTTCACAAGAATGAGTTGTCCTTGTTTCTATGAGATCAATGAATAATTACTGGCTGCATTCTTATAGATTTGGGGGTGTGTGCTGATTTAAATGAGGATGTTTTGTTCATTTTAAGCAGGAAGAGGACCTGTCTACCCTCCCTATGCCGAACATTGGTAAACTAAGTAGCCTGAGAATACAGCAATATTTTTAAATAAAGGGAGTTGGAATGAATCTGTGCATGATAAGCAAAGGCATTTTGCTTTTTGTTTTCTTGGGGTTTTGTTTGTTTGTTTCTGGTAATAGGGATGAGAGAATATGATTATACACTCTAGGAAGTTCCACAAAAGAAGTTTAAAGAGAAATGAGAATGTGGGACCAAACCCTTGGTTCAGTTAAAAGCAAAAGACACTTTGGGCAGGAATTACTTTGGTCCTTACTTTTTGTGACAGTAAAACAAAACAAAAGACAGTTGTAGAAATAGACGATTGTGGTTGTAGTCACAGTTATACCTGTGGGTTGTCGTTGCAATGGATAAATAAGTCAAGTGTCAGGAGACAAGACAGGAAGAATGCTAGGAAGGAAAGACTGGAGGTGATGAGAGAGATGCTGTGGAAGAAAATGGAGCATGATGTGGTGGCATGTGAACCACTCTCAGTATTTCTATCATGTTGGGAGCTGCCATTGGGGATGCAGAGGCCAGGCATGGACATAGGACACAATGGGCTGTGTTGGACAACATAGAGGAGACTTGTTTAGTTGGACTTACTTTTCCATGGCATTGAGACACCAGATAAGAGTTAACTTGTAGATATGGTGCTATAAATATCAGTCTCCATTGTGGAGATTTCATTTTTTTTTCTTAGTTTTTAATTACTCCTTCCACTCTTTTCCTTAGTTTTTAAATTACAAAAGAAATACATGTGTCATAAAATTTCACATAATAATTGAGGTATATAGAGTACAAAATGAAATTCCCCTTGTACCACCATTCAAATTGTCTATCTCCACCAAGAGGGAGCCATTGCCACCAGTTTGTTGTGTAACATTCGAAAACAAAGCCACACAATGCCTGTTTTCTTTTGTCAGCCCGTGGAGACCCCCAGGTTCTATGCTGCCATGCTCTACCACTCAGGGAGCACTTACCACTACGTGGCATACTGGATACATATTTCTTAAAGTGTGCCTTAGCTCTCTTCCCCAACTTCTTGTTTGTGTGGACTTTTATGTTCTACACAACCCTTTGTTACCTGCTTTATCAGTAACAAGATAAAGCCAGTCAAAGACTCTGCCCATCGCTGTTGTATTTCCACTTCTTTGACATCTCATACCCATGTGGCTCATACCATTGATGAATTTAATCAGACTCAGGGTTATATTGTTTTTACATTCGCTCTCTCTCCTCTTATTCCTATGTGTTTTTATAGCCTCTTTTTTTTTATCCCCTGTAGTGTACTGGGGAGAGCATGGGTGTTGAATGCAGTTATGGATGAAGTTAGCTGAAAGGCACGTTGCCACATCGTACCCCTGCCTCTGCAGACAGATTTGGATTCAGATAACATTGCTGAGTATTCATGATTCTCTGGGTGTTGTGTTCGTTAACACCCATTGCGTATTTTAATTCTCTGACAATTATAGTTTGTATTATTTCCATTTTCATTGGGAAACATGAGACACAGGCTTATCAGCTTACTAAAGTCATGTAGTTAAAAAGTAACAGAGTCAGAGTTGGACTCAACTCTTAGGATGACCGCATGCTGCCCGTAGTGGCAAAGGGTGTGGACTCCCCTTCTCACTGTTCATCAATGTGACTTTAATTCTTTCTCTGTAATTAAAAAGTGTTTCTTTCTTGTTTTCTAATTTATTTCCAAAACAAAACAAAAAACATACCAGGCACGGTGGTGCATGCCTGAAATCCCAGCAGCTTGGGAGGCTGAGACAGGAGGATCGTGAGTTCAAAGACAGCCTCAGCAATGGCGAGGCACTAAACAACTCAATGAGACCTTGTCTCTAAATAAAATACGAAAAATAGGGCTGGGGCTAGGGCTCAGTGATTGAATGCCTGAGCTCAATCCCCAGTACCCCTTCCCACCAAAATAAACTGACATGCAGTTTCTTTTGCTTCCATCATAGGACTGGGAAAAATGTGAAAAAGGAATTGCTGATTCCCTGGAGAAACTACGAACATTCAAAAAGAAGCTTTCCCAGCCTCTACCAGATCATCATGAGGAGCTTCATGCAGAGCAAATGCGGTGCAAGGTGAATTACTGGATGGAGATAATCCCTGTCACCCATCTTCTGCCTGTGCAGGGATAATGCCTGCAGAAGAATAATCCCATCAATCTTCTCTGGCTGTCTGCATGCAGATGCAAAATCCCAGGGGACTGCAATAAGACAAATAGCTCCTAGGTGATACTTGCTTAGCTCACTTATTGCAGTGAGTGAAAGTTTATGAATTAACCCACTGAAGCAAATGAAAATTAAACACAAACATTAAAGATATTTAAAAGCTAGGTCAAGACAAATAAAAGCAATCTTTCTAAAGCATCCACACTGAGGGATCATTTTAGCCAGAGTCTACTTTATAGAAAGCAGCATTGGCAGCATGGGTAATCTGTTGTCTGTGGCTTGCGGAAGAGCCCTCCCTCCCCTCCAGACTCTTCTGCAAAGAAAACGGGAAAAATCGCTAATCTCAGTTGACATAAGGAGTCACCCAATCCTTATTACTCAGGGCTCTAGATACTTAAAGATTATGATCAATGCTTTAAGTCATGCTTGAAAGCAAATTGGTAGCTAATACAGACCACTCCCTGCATGATGAGGTCATGAATACGTACATGCTCTAGTGGCTGTAGGATTCATCCCATTTACACCTTCTTAGCCCAGTAAAGCTCGAGACTGGTCCTCTGCTGAGCAATGTACCCATCAGATCAAAAGTACTAATACTTTTTTTTTTTCAAACTATACATGTCCTCATGATCTCTAATTATTTGTAAATTATTGCTGTAGTGTAATTCTAGTAAAATTTTACATATATGGAAGTGATATGGATTTTAATTGGAAGTTCTCTGCCTCACTTTGACTCAGAAGTCTTAAGCCAAGAGATTATTAAGTCTAGAAATCTTGATAAGTGTGGATGTAAGAATTTTTCCTTCAGTACTAAAATCCAAAGATATTCTTTGAGACATGAAAAGGCAGTTAGGAAAAATTGAAGGTGGTACACTTCGCATCTCAAATGGCAAGTGAATGAAATATTATTTTGAGGTGTGACATTCAGAAGTTTGTGAAGATGACAAAGGTAAACAGTTATTTTTAAGCCTTTAATTATAAATTTACAAAAAAATATATTAAATACAAATTCTGTTAAGTAAGAATGGACACTGATTAGGCTCCTCTGTGTGCCAGTGACCTCATGAGTGTTGTTTCAGTTGGTTTGAACACAAATCAGGAGGACATTCTGTTATTGCCTTTTTGCAGATGAGAAAAACAGAGGCTTCTAGGAACTAAGTAAGTATCCGAGTTGATGCAGTTAAAAGGCTGTACTTTTCCCACACTGACTCGCCTCATGGAGAATGTTCAAAGCAGTGGGTCCTGATGTTAGTGTTGTTTGTTTTTTCAATCTCTTCACCAAATCTGCTGTTTGGATTGAGGACCAGGAACTGGTATAAAATGAGCAAAATCTTTACATTGGTATAACAATTTAATATTTCCAAAGGTGTAAATGTTGCATTTTTAAATGTTGCATTTTTAATTTACCGGAACAGTTTGATCCTTCAGCCAGATGCTGTTTCTAAGGAGTCTCATTTTTTCATCTCCCAAATACTGGACACATACTCTGCTTTTGAGTTTGTAGATTCAAAGGATGCCTTTCAATCTGGCTCTCTGCTCCTCTTCCCCAAACAACCTTAGCAGCAAACAAAGCAATTACTTGGAAAATCAGGCTAAAACCTTGTTTGCCTAAATTGCCTGGAAAGTCAGCCTCAGACAGTATTGTTAATTACTTTTGCCTTTGGAGACTTGTCTCCTGTGTGAAGAGACAAAAAGAGAAGGAACCAACCATGTGAAATTTTCTATTCATACGCTAAATTAGCTGGATTCTAAAGGCAACAACTGGCAGGGAACAAGAGTTATACAAATTGCAAAATCAGCCATCCATCAAAGTATTGCAAAAGTTAATGTCAACTCTTACAAATATTATTATAAGATTTTTTTCTCCTTAAATCATTTCCCAAAAGAACAGGGTACATAATCTTTTTCAGTAACTTAAATAAATTTCTGATCCTACAGAAAATGTACTCAGGGAATTATTTTTAATTTAGTAATAATAGATCTCCACCATTACTTGTAAGTATACATCACAGAATATAGCAACTCATAGTGTATGAAAATGAAAATTCAATTATTAAAATATTTCATTAGTGTGATCAGTAACTTAGGACAAAAAGAAAGTATGGGTTATGTGTTTATGATGTCAGTTTAAAGTTCAATGCAGTGCTGAACATCAGTTAGGAAAAAGCCATCAAAGAAAAAACAAGTTCGTTGAGATGGTAAATAGATGGTAGAAAGATTCTGCAAGCAAGTCTGGTATCAGAAGAACTTGGCAATTGATCAAATTATGCAGGAAGAAAATGAAACAGATCCCACGTTAGAGAATGGAAATGGAATTTTATCTGGAAGGATTTCAAGTGATGTGAGAAAATTGACAGTAGATGACAAGATAACTATTAGAGAAAAATTCTAATAAGTAAGAATGGGCATTTATTAGGCCCATTTTTTCAAGAATCATTTTCAGGAACTTCTTTTTTAATCTAGGAATTAGAAAGTGCCGTTGGGAGCTGGACGGATGACTTGGCAGAGCTGACGCTGCTGCGGGGCTCCCTGTCTGCCTACATCAGTGCTGACGACATCTCCATCCTTAATGAGCGCATAGAGCTCCTGCAGAGGCAGTGGGAAGAACTGTGCCACCAGGTAAGACAAGTACCATACGTGGAAAGTGACCATCGTGATGGAAGCTGGGTCGTGATTCAGTGGCAGGTGGCTTGACCAGGTTTCAGACCCACCCATAGCTCATGGTACCAGCTAAAGAAGAACCCTGTGGTTAGTGCCAGAACATTCCAGACCAAGACAACTATGTCTTACCATTGTATCTTTGATGCATCTAAACTGAATCCTCTCCTCTCCTTTCACTGGCTGGTGTAGTATTTTTAAGAGGAAGCACACAGCTGTGGTTGACAGATGTGATTCTTTTGCTAGGTAGATACTGGTGGCATCTTCTATGTTTTAAACACATGAAAAAGTATTGTTTTATTTGCAATTTCAGCTAACACTCCAGAGCTAGTTCTGTGTATGGAACATTTATTGTTACTCTCATCCTAGTTGTTTCCTGGTAATTAAAGGGTGTGTGGCGTGGTTAGTCATACTTTATTCATGTTTTAAGTACCTTTCTGTGTGTGCAGTACTTTAGAAGAGATCCCAGGTTGGTCTTTGAGTTGGAAATGAAAGGGAAAAGTTGGTGGAAAGGCAGTAAGAGGACTCCCTGGACCAAGAAAGTATCAGATTGCAGGCTCACAAATGAGCAGACAGCTGCCCAAGAGGCCTGTGGACCTACCCTCCAAGAGGCAGGGCCCAAGTCTGTCTCTGCCCATCTGTAACCTATGCACCATGCCTGGCACATTATAGGTTGTGACACTTAATTATTCAGTTGAATTGTTCCACTGTTGTGAATTTGACAAGTCATAATAAATGTTCCCACCATCAAGCTTACAAACTTGATTTACACAAACTTTTACAGTTACAAAGAAAATCATGTATAATGGGGTTTAACACAATATGTGAAAATTTATAAAGATATAAATGAGCTAAGGATGATAGGGATTGAAGAGAATGAAGGTGGTGCTTCTTGGAATGGGTAAATCTTCAAGGGAGGCCTGAGATGGAGAGCGTGGAGTGAGATTGGTGTGCAGGGGACAAATGGATGCGGAGACAAGCTTGCAGCTGCAGTAGAGGCCAGGGACGCAGGCCTTAGTGGGGCATATGTAGGTGTCATTTGGTGGAGGAAAGGCTCTGAAAGGGTGGTGTCTATGCCAGCTATGCTGCTCTACCATCTCTTTTCTCTCCCATCCTTCTACCTCCTCTAACTTTAGGGATGCTTATCCTTGTGCTCCAGGAACTACTAAACAGAGGCTCAGAGCCTCTTGGTTTATTTGACATCAAGAGGAAATATGTTCTTATAGAAACTTCCTTCTGAATGTTTAAATGAAAACCCAGAATTTTCTCATCTTGTGAACCAAAGAGGGACTCTAGGCGCACATGGTAGATGTGTGAACCCTTTTCTTGTGAATATATTTTTGCAAAAAGCAGGACGCAGGAGAGAGGCTTTCATCAGCCGGTCAGTGATTCACGTTCAACCTGAATGTAGCTACTTTTCACAGAGCTCTGTATTCTCAACGACCATGAGAAACCTCCATCAAGTTCCTCATAGGAAGTGGCACTATTAATCACCACACTTTACTCTTTTCTGATTTCTTCAACCCAGAAGGAATACATTTCCATAGTCACTCATCCTATCATTTCCTGATGTAACGACCTTATCATGATGTATAAATGGAAGCTATTTTGTGGTGACAGATGATGGCAAATTTTTACAGCATGATTCCTTTACCCTTATTGAGCCTGTTCATCTATTTTTAATTTTGAGAAAAGTTTAGTACTACTTGCTGTCTTAGTGTTTTTCAACATTAGACCAGATCCATTTCTGTAGCTAATGGAAGGCTGCAGAGTTCTTCAGAAAGGTGACACCTCAGAGTTTGGCCGTTTCCTTGGCAAACACACATGCACATCCCTCCCTAAAAGCCTGATCATGCCACTCCTCCTGCCTAAGCTGATGATTTCTTCCCTTCTGATTTCTAGCCTGTGGTCTTTCATATTCTACAACCTTGTGGCATTGTGACATTATGCTCTGTCTTTGAGATTTTCTTAGTCCTGTGAACTACCCTTTCCCTTTTGGTCTGTGCTGTTCCATAGTATGGTATTTTACTTTTTTATTTGTGATCTGATTCCAAAAGCTAAGGTGCAAAGACCTTTTCTCTATATGGCTAATGCCCACCACAGCTGAGTGTTCACTATGTGTCTGTGTGTATGTTCAGTATAGCAGTAGAGGGGATGGAACCAGCACCTCGTGTTGGTGAGGCTACTGCTCTGCCAGTGGGCTATGTCCCCAACCTTATACATTCTTTTTTTTTTTTTTAATTTTTTTTAGTTGTAAGAGGGATGCTACCACTGAGCCACAACCCCAGCCCCCTGAGTATTAAAAAGATATAGACTCTATGTCTTTATGCTTCTGCTCCTCCAATGATAAAACAATGACACAAGTTTTAATGTTTTGGAGGTTAAGATTATGGTCATGCAATATTCTTTGATTTGGGAAAACTTGTTTAACAGTGCCATGAAAGTATTACTATTATTACTAATTCTTATACATGTAGATGTTGCAAAAATGACCACTAGATACCTAGGCAACAGTCTGTTTGAAAACATATTTTGAAAGTTGCTTTTGGTCACAGAATATGCTGTGAAGAGATTAATGCTTTGCACCCATGCATACATCAAAGTGTAAAGGAGAGGAAGCTATAGAATACATAGTGTTTCTAGAAACTTTCTATGTCCAAGTGTCCTGAGGACCTCGCTTTATTTCATTGTACATCAAGTTGTTTGCCAGTAGGACTTCAGTCATAGGTTTGGTCAAGGTGCCTGCATGTCAGTCTTAAGGAAGGAGGTGGATGCGCTGCTAGTTCTTGAGTTGTTTCTGGTGAACTTTTGTCGAGTGCGGAAACCACAACAGGAAGTGAGCCTGTGCCCGTTTCATTGTACAAGTCAGAAACTGCGTTCGAACACAGCATTGTCCCTGCTAAGGAGCAGGTATCCTGTTCCTGTTCTTCCAAAGCAGCTGATAAGGAGTCAAGAGTACCTGAGAGCAGGTAAGAACGAGGAAGCCGGACTGGACTGTGAGTAAACATTGCAGCACAGAAAAAAAAAAAATGCATAAAAGAAATCTGTTTTTGAATAGACTCCCCAGGGGGTAGTCAAACTTGTGTACAGCCATGGGTGATACTTGCTTTTACTTCTGTTTCAATTTGAAGAACTGTGAGTGTGGAAATTCTATTTGAAAAATAAATTTATAACATCACTGTAATTACTCATTTCTTTTCCCTGCAAAATGTCATCGTCAAAATATGTGAAGCAGAAAAGGATGTACTTCCTGTTCAGCTGTCTCCCGTTCTGCAGGCAGTACAGTGTGTCTGTGCCTGTAAGAAAATGTAAATGTGTGCTGAGCTGATAATATAATTTGAGGGATTTGACTGTATCCAAGCAAAGAGATGGTAATGTTCATTTCTATATGGCCTAATATTGGACTTATAAACAACAAAAACAACAACAACAAAAAAAAAAACCCACTCCGTTCTTCTAATGAATTTACATTTTTAAAAAAATCTTTTGGCCCCCATTGGCAGCCAGTGCTTATAGCCTACCTGCTGCTTCTTAAGTTTCAAGTTCATGATAAGCAGTGCAGAGGTGCTTTCATAGTGTGTGAATATACACAGACACTGAAGACACCAGTGCCTAGGAGGAAGCCAGCTAACAGCTCCAGGATGCCCTGAGTCATGCACAACAGTATAGACAGAGTGAAGCAGCAGCGTGGCCAGGGCCGCCCTGTCGGGTCTTCAGAATGTGCCTGCTATTTCCTAGTACATGGGAATGGTGCTTGGCACAGTGAAGACACACGCTTACCATAAACAATAAACATGTGATGAATTTGGGGAAGAATTAGGATTAATTTGTAAGTGAAGAGTGTAAGGCTTAGAGTAACCTTTCCCTGGTCACGGTATCCAGAAGCGATGGAGACGGGTTCTCAGGTGCCTCTGGATGTTTGATCATAATGTTATATTGCAACCTGTAACAACGACTCAAGCATGGCTGGACCTCTTTTACTCACTATAAACAGATGCCTCAGAGGTGTTCAGTGTCACTCTTCTGCTCCCTGTAATGGGGATAAGACCACCTACCTCTCACAGTAATGGAGAATAGATTTTTCTGTCACAGGATCACCCTCCCTGAAGACGTGGGTGAGGGTAGCCCCAGCTTGCTTCCTGGATCGTGGCCAACATTGGGGGGAAGCTACTCAAAGCAAGACAAATTCACCAGACGGTCAGGGGTTTCGAAACTCTTTTTCAGAAAGCAGTTACCAATTATGAAAATACAGTTTCAACTTACAACATCAGCTGGACTAGAATCTTAACTACAGCCAGGGCCCTGACTCGGGTGCTGTGTGACCCACGGAGACCCACTGGAGAATTAGTCTGAACATCCCAGCAGATCAGAGCCACTCTCTCTCTCAAAGTTGGAGAGGAAAGGGGTACTGAAGGAGCATGCTCCCCAGCACTGTCCCCAGTGGGGCTTAAAGTAGGTGACGTCTGCCTAAAAACTTTAACATTTTAACCTGTGGGTTGTTGTTGTTGTTTAGCTTTTTCTACTCCCCACCCCAAGTGAGCTCATTGCCCTCTCAGCTTTTCTGTATTAAACTACCTCAATGAAGACTAAATGTTCCACTGATTATATTGAGGGGGAATCCTTGATGGCTTCATCAGTGACACCCAACCCAGAGAAATATTTATTTTAAAACATCCCAAATAGCTCAAATGATTGAATTTCTAATGTTGAAATTTCAAAAACTATGGTGAGTTACAAACTCACTGTCTAGATGGGCCCTGAGAAAGGGGTCTTCAGCTTATGTCCTAACTCCCTACTCTTTTCTCAGATATAGAAACACAGACATTTGGGTTGTATGGGAGCTAAATTATCTGCCTCATCATCAACAGATTCATTTCTAGACAGAATAGATACCCAGGAAGCATAAGGCACCTTCAAAATTTTCATTTTCATTTTCATCTTAGAGATTCCTTTGATGTATATATACTATGTCAAAACACACTCTACTATCATGTATATATTAAAATTAACAAAATATAAATTAAAAAGAAAGGAGATTCCTTTAAAGCTCATAAAAAAGCAATTGAATTGATAAGCTAAAGCCAAATTTTAACAATTTTAGAGTCTAGGGTGTATATCATTGGTGCTTAGCATACACTTTGTATTTGTTTGAAAATTTCCATAGTGAAATGTTGCAAAAAAGAGAGAGAGAGAGAATCAATAGTTATGTATTTAATGCAGTGGACTCAATAATGGAATGGCTAGTATTACCGACAGGTCTTCAAATCTTACCACTCAAATCATATTTTGTTTGGCTAATGTATAGTTTAGTTCCACTAGAAACATTCCTTAGTATCTCAACCTCCACTGAGAGAACAAAAGTAGCATAAAGTGAGAGAACTTAAGAATTCTAGAATCATTCTAGACTTAGAAATGAAAACAAGTATCTATAATGTTCAAGGAACTTTTCAAACTCAATAATACACGACTTTATTTAAAAATGGGCAAAGGAATTCACGAGATAGTTCTGCAGAGAAGATATACCAGGCCAGGAAGCATATGAGAAAGCTCTTAACTTCATTATCATTAGGGAAGGGCACATGAAAACCACAGTGAGGTAGCATCTACCACCTGCTAGCATGGCTGTCATCAAAAAACAGATGATAACAAACTCTGGTGAGGAGATAGAAAAAGTGAACCCTCATTGCTATGGGAATGTGAAGTGGCGTAGCCACTTTTGAAAACAATCCCTGCTGTTACCATGTGACCCAGCAATTGTATTCTTGGGTGCATACCCAAGAGAAATGAAAATGTGTCCACGTGAAGGCTTTAGCATGAAGGCTTAAAACAGCATTATCCATAGTAGACTTAGGGTGGAATCAACCCAAATGTCCTGAATTAATGAATGAACAAATAAAATGTGTTATATCTGTGCAATGGAATTTATTTAGCAATATAAAGGAATGAGGTATTGATAGCTCTGAACATGGATAAAGCTTTAAAATACAAGCAAAAAATCCAGTTACAAATATCCACTTACTGTATGATTTGACTTACAAGAAATGTCCCCAATAGGCAAATCCCCAGAGGCAAAAAGTAGATTCGAGTTGGAAGGTGCATAGGGAGAAAAAGGGGAGTGACTGTGATGACTACAGGGTTTGGGGGGTGTGTGCATTGATTTGGGATGATGCTTGTACAACTCCGTTAGTAAACACCACTCGGTGTATACCTGAAGCAGATGGATTGCATGATGTGTGAATTCTACCTCAGTCAAGCTGTTATGCTGAGGGGGAAAACAAACAAACAAACAAAAAAATGTTGAAAGGAGTAGAGAAATACAGGAACTTGCCCCAAGTGGAGTTGCCAGGGTGAAGCTGAACAGAGACACGTGTTCCTCTTCAGGCTCCTCCCAGGTCCCCTCAGCTCCTCCCACCTGATACCTGAGGCTCTTTTTCCTTCTTTCTTTCCTTCCATTTTCCCCTTCCTTCCCTATTTTTACTTTTCTTTTCTTTCTTTTTTCTTCCTTCTTTCTCCCATTTTTCTCTTCCCTTCTTGCCCTCTTCTTTTTGGTCCTTCTGCTTTAGTACTCTGTACCTACTGGTCATATGTCAGCTGAGCCAGCTGTGCAAAGTTGAACCTTTAACAGGTCCGTGTGCAGGGGGACCCACCTGTGGTGGACCACCAATCCTGAATTTCAGGAACAGTGGCCTGCGGGGCGCACAGCGGAGGGCAGAGCCCAGGCACCTGGTAAATGCTGCTCCCTGGGGTGTGAGTCCCCGCTCCTTATCCTTTGGCGTCTTGTCCTGTTTTAAACTTCCCAGGTCTCCTTGAGGCGGCAGCAGGTAAACGAGAGACTGAACGAATGGGCGGTCTTCAGCGAAAAGAACAAGGAGCTCTGCGAGTGGCTGACTCAGATGGAGAGCAAGGTTTCTCAGAACGGAGACATCCTCATCGAGGAAATGATCGAGAAGCTCAAGAAGGTACGGGGCAGGCAGGGCTGCCTGTGCTTCCGCTCTGCCTAATGCTCAGGTGTTTCCAACCAGTGCAGAGGGGCCTTCCTGGGGATTACTTGCCATCAAGGGAACACTAGGTTTTAAACATCTTACCTTCTTGACCCAAACAGACCTGCATGAAAGGCCAGCTTCATACACGAAATACGCAGAATACTTTCAGTCTGTGGTAACACAGATTGTCTGCTATGGATTAGTATTAGTTTTATCTCACTTTGGTTTTCTGTCTTGAATTTTAATCACTAGATTAGAACTAAAAGAAAAATATCCTAGGGTAAATTAAACTGAAATTCCTATAAAACCCGTCTGCAGATCGATAGGAATGAAGATTTTCCTGGGAATTTTGGCTTCCTGTTATTTTCAAGTATTCGTGTATTATTATTTTCTATATTCATTTGAATCCAGGATATTTCTCATGTCTGTTGAAAAGTAGGGCTGATCAAATTGGCCAACATTTAAAAATATTTTTTGATGATTTCAGTATTGCTTCTACATTGTTTTTGAACAAATAATCATTTCAGAGTTATTTTAGTTTATGTTTCTCTTGAGCACATATCACCATCTAAAGTATGATGTATTTTTCATTTTTACCTGTTCATGGTCTATCTAGGATATAGGCCCCCTGGACTGTCAGTCTCACTGGAACATGGACTTTGTCTTGTCTATTATTATCTCCCCTGCACCCAGAGCAGCATCTGACTTCTTATAAGCACTTAATTCATATTTTTGGAATGAATGAATTATGACTTCATTCATTTAGAAAAGAAATATAAATGATTATTAGAAAAATTTATCTCCATTCATTCATGCACATAGAAAAAATACCCTCAGAGGTGACATGCAATATTAATAACTTTAGAGTAGTTTCAGTATAACACTGAAAATTCTGAGTAAGCATTTGTTTATTTGACATTGCAAAGCTTTAATACCTGGGTTGAGACGAAACAGGTTTCATTTTAACATCTGCTAATGGTGGCACCTTGCTAGTTGCTGTGTATCTGGGAATGCTATACTGGACGTAATGAAATGCACTAGCTACTATAGTAAAATTTGCTAAAGAATAAGTTTTGTTTAAATGTACCTATATATGCCCATTGCTTTTTAACATAAAATTCAGAATGTATATTTTTGGAGTGTGGGAGGGAAAAAAATCTCTTGAACAAAATAAAACCATAATTAAAATTTAGAAAAATTTCAGCTATTCACATAGGTAATTTTGTTACATTATTTGGAATAATATTAGAAATACTCTTTAAAATTAAATTTTTATTTTTATTTTAACTAGGATAGTTAATACTATCCTAGTTTATATATAGAATAAGTCATGGGATTTAGACAGAAAGTCTTTAAGAGCTTGCCACTCCATGGTGTCTCTTTTGTAAAGGAAGAGAATTACTAAGAAAAGACTTGGCAATTTTGACAATATAGAAAAAAAGTGGTAACCAAATGGAACCAAAAATATTGATGTCCACTGGCATTGACATTAACAAAATAGTTCAAATTAAATGATAATCCAAGAGGTTTGTAGTAATTTCTTTGAAGTAAACATTTCTTAATAAAATCATCTCAAATTGGTGATGAAATATTAAAACAACTAATAAGTGTATATAATGTTTTGGTCTTTGAATCCCATTGTGTGAAATAACACAAAAAGGCCAGTAGGCGGGGCACTGGGCATGAGGAGGGCCCTGAGCCCTGGGAGGGAATAAATTTCCTTGGCCCTCCCATTCCTTTGAGGCCTTTTGCTTAGGTAAATGACCTGGCAGGTAAATGGCCTGTTATGACAACTGCTTTAGAGCAGAGAAGGTTGAAATATCTTTGCTCATGAGAAACCTGTCTTCATTTATTGTTTTGCTGAGGTACTATTTACTTCAACCAAAAATGAAAAAAAAAATTGATTCTAATGATTGGATACTATTACTCACTGTGACAAGAGAATAACAGGGTTACTGGGCGTTGGGGAAGGGTTTCATTATAATTTAAGTTATATCTTTTAGTGCCTATCTCTTGCAAATAGAACCACATAAAATCCGCTCTACCTATTGAACCAAAACAATCTTTAATAGAGGCTGGGTCAGAAACTGGATAAATCAAGAAGGTTGTAGACCTATTGACTTGTTAAAATTAATGACTATTATTCATAAGAGGTTATCATTGATTTATGTGTTACAAAATATTGGCCTTATGTAGAGATTACTTTTTTAAAATGAAGGAATTCTTAAAATATTTTGCACAAATAACATGCCTGACATACAAATGCACATACACAATTCCCTGTGTGTATGTGTATCTATGTGTGTGTGTATTTACCTTATAAATGTCTTGTCATCTCTTTGTATAAGAATTAATTCTAAATGTAACATCAGGTTAGGGATTAGAGCAATAAGGTATAATTTCAGTGTTAAATTTTCCAAATTTTGTCATTTTGTAGTTATGTATATATTTTGTTTTTAGTGCCCATTTTAAGAAAACAGACAGCACCTCCCATTCTGTTCAACAACACCTGTATAAAAATTTAATCCATACATGCTGAAAATAATAGATACTACTAATTCTTGTGCATGGATGTTCACATGGTGTTCCTTATGCCCAAACTATTTCTCGGCAGTAGAAAACCATAATTATCATGTTTCTAGAAGAGCTGGATGAATGCATTAAGCATATGCTTTCTGACCTCTGTGATTGCTATTTATTATGCAGGATTATCAAGAGGAAATTGCTGTTGCCCAAGAGAACAAAATACAGCTCCAGCAAATGGGAGAACGACTTGCCAAAGCCAGCCATGAAAGCAAAGCTTCAGAGATTGAATACAAGCTTGGAAAGGTCAACGACCGGTGGCAGCATCTCCTGGATCTCATTGCAGCCAGGTAAAAAGGACCTGATTCAATAGCACATGTGTCTGCAGAATTTTAAAGCCTTTTATTTCAGCTAAAAGATAAACCAACAAATCACTCTCTTTCTCTCTCTTCTGATGTTATTCTGCCATTTTGACGTTTGTTCTATTCTCATAAATGCCACTTCCATTAACTTTAAAATTCTCCTTATTTCAAAAATCTAGTGTTGTTTCATGTAGCTGAGAAGGAAGGGAGAGAAAGTCACATCCAAACAGCAACCATTCCCAAGAAAAGATATTTATTTCAGGAGCATCATAGGTAGCCTACAGCCTACGGGGAAGAAAAAGAAATTGCTGACCAGTATTTGCAGAGGGTATTTTTGTTTTAAATATATATTTTAAGAAGGTTATAACATTCCTATTATATTTTTGGTTAGCAGGATGTGGGAATAAAGCTGATTGTTGCTATTTTTTGCTTAGTTGCAAAACTAAGCTGCTTCATTATTTGTAATTTTGTGCTTAGTTTTAATGATAACTCTGAGCACCTTTCTCGTGTCTAAGAGGCAGATTATGTTCAGTTTCTACTGGGGAAGGTCAGCATGAATAAAGGGGATAATAATCAAAAAGAAAAACATGTGAGGGTCTTTACCAGCAGTATTAATTCTGATCTGATTGAATAATGTACTGTGCTGTTTGATATTAAAGAGGGAATGATTAAGTAGAGACTTTGTTTTAGGTGAACTTGGCTTCATGTGGGAATCCATGAGGCCAAGAAGCTTTATCCATTCTACTCACTATATATCACAAACATCAATAATACTGCCCGGGGCTGAGGATGCATCTCAGTGGAAGAGCCCTTGCCTAGCATGTGTGAGGCCCTGGATTCAGTCCCTAGCAGTACACAAAAAGAAAGAAGGGGAAGGAGGAGGAATATGAATAAACATAATTTGGGCTCAATAAATATCTCAGTGAATATATTCTTGTATATTTGAGCAGTTAGGAGGGTTTGGGGCTACTCCAAACTTTTTAAAATCTGGATTCCTTTCCTTAGCCTTGCTGAATACACATAAAGCACCACAATTCTGTATGCTGATTGTGAAAACATTAGTGTACTTTTTTTTTTCTTTCTATAAGGAAGACATCAAAGAGGGTCTAACTCAAGAAGTTGAGATTATTATTTGTTTTAGGGGTAATGAAATAAAAGTGCAATAAGTGGTTATCAATTTTTTCAATGTTTAACAATTGCACACTTACTAGCTAGCTAACACTTACCAATCTGGGTTTGTATGAGGACTGTGCTACAGGCTTCCTATGCATCTTCTCACGTGTCATTCACAATACCCTTTGAGGTGGTCCTTATCATTGTGCCCATTTTACAGGGTAGAGACTGAGGCTCAGACTTGCCCTGGTCATACTCACATTGCATGGCAGAGCCTGTGCTACCTGACTCCAACATCCTATGGTGCTATGGGGCACGATTCTCTGCTGCCTGGCTAGTTTGTGACTTCTTTTTCCTGATTAGAGAGACAAAGCAGTTCAGTGCAGGTTAAGTTCTGGTAATCATTCCCACAATCTCATTTTTCAAGCCTTTGTAAAGCATTTGCAATGTGAGGACCGTTAAACTCTGAGGGTGCAACTATAGAGCCCTCTCTCCTCAAGAGGTCATGGTGGGCAAAAGAATTCACAAAGAATGGAGTAAAACCATGTGCTCAGAGCTCACTGTGCCTAGACTGAATGGTGCAACTTAGCTGAAGTTATCCCCCGGTATAGACACACAGAGGTTCAGGATCCCAGTGCTACTTGTAGCCTCACATCTCAGTCACTACAAAGATAACAATCTCTTAATTTAGAAGGAGAAATCGGAGACTGTTTTGCTATAAATACCCTTCTTAGGGAGATCTACTTGGTAAACTCTTCCCCCACCTAGGTTTTCTGTCAGATTCTGACTCACAGATTGATCTTGCATGTTCATGTAACCCAGTTAAACTAGTTAAACTTCTCTTATAATTTTTGATGGCCATTTGGTAGGGAGGATGGGGAGGTACTGTGGCAAAGGTATTTTACCTTAGACTTACTATACTGTGGTTGCCAACCGCTACTTAGCATATGCCCAACCCAGGGATGAGCCAGCATCACACAGGAGTGCCATGCCTGTCCCCAGTCATGCCTGCTTGTGATATTTTTGTGTAGCTATTCAGGTGAGAATTTTATAGATGCTATTTAGTTCACTTTGTGAATGACTATTGATAAACTTGACTGGATGATCTATACGTAAGGTACACAAGCTTTGTACCATAGTCACTAAGATGCCCATGTGTACTTTCACTTATACAGTCTCATCCTACTCAGGTATATTTCCTATGGGAAAGTTTTGTGGATATATTATCTATTTCTTGTTGTTTTCTTCAAAAATGGACCAGATGATGAGCTGATCATTAATTTGCCCCAGAGTTTAATGCCACATGGGGTTCACAGTCTCCCTTTTGGCTTTCCCAAAAGACACCCGACCATCACCCCTGCTTTCTGTTTCCTGGTCACTGGTGCAGAGACCATGTGAACATATCCCACACCTGTCTCCAACTGTGAAGGGCCAGCGGAAATACTCAGTTCTGTGATTCAGTCCCAGTCAGCGACTCTTCCAACTTTTTTCCACGCTGATTCATGAGACTAAAATATGACCCACTGTGTGATTTTTTTAAAAAATATTTTTTATATTTCTTATATACTCATTACAGGACATTTGGAAACTTAAAATTCACAAAAAGAAAAAAGTTAACAGAAATCTCACTGTCAAATGAATAGATATCTTTTAAATAATCTTTTGAAATGAACAAATTAATTTTTTTAGCCTTACCGGGGCACTAATATTTCCTCATTATATTTTCTCACCAGTAGTCGAGGTAAAGAACAAGCTCTTTCCCACAGAATCTCTTCCCTCCCACCTTCCCTGACCACCCCTCAAATTCCTACTTACACCACTGTGAGCTGCAGATTGGACAGAAGGGAAAGAGAAGTTGCCCCGTGTGGCTGGCACAGTTGGCTGTAGCTGCGGAGGCTGGGTCTGTCCTTTTGCATGTGGGCGTCTGTCTTTTCTGCGTAGCCCTCCAACCTGACAGCCCGCAAGCCCAGTTGACTGCCCTCACAGAAGGGGCAGAACATCTGGAGCCGCTTTAATTTCGCTCTCTCCTTTCTTCAGACCTTAGCCGCCTCCTCCTTGCGGATTACGCTGAGCTGTTTCCCCTTCTTACACTCGTGGCCTACATTCCAGGAGATCAGGCCTGGCACATGTTAATGAATGTGGGTTTTATTTAGAAACATGACCACTTGTCACTGCCCAGTGTCATGTTATCAGGCAGACACTACCACCATTTGTCCAGCGTGTGCATTTTCATACTTCTGTGCACAGAGAGGGGGAAACGTTCAGCCCCACGCAGGATCTAGCTCTTGGCTCTGCAGAGCCTCACTTTGGCAAGTGGAAACTTCATGGTGGTGGCCGAGGACTTGCGTGCCCTGAGGATGGCAGAGGACGGCTGCGCAGAAGCGGATCTCCCAGACTGTAACTGCGATGTCACCAGGCAGGCATCTCCTTGAGTTTCTTCCATTGTGCATAGCTCTCGTGTGACGTGGGTTTATAGGATAGATGCTGGGAGCTTTAATTCAGAATTGCTTTTGCCAGCCTCACCTGAAGGTGGTTGGTGTCAGGAGACTATAGGCTGTGGACTCCACAGAGCTATGTGTTGGCTTGTTTTAATGTTCTTCTGATAGACGTGTGCAGCTGGACAAAAAGGTTAATGGACTTCACTATGACTTGGCATTCCAGTCGTCTCTGGACTGTGTGTGTCACACGAGAAGTGTGGCTACAGTAGAGAGGACGAGACCCAGGAAAGAGATTTAGAAAGAGACCCAGTTAGTCCCTCATCTGCTGTTGAAAAGATGGGTGTCTGGTGAGACTGAAATTCTGCTTTCACCAGTTCCCAGCTTTGTAGCACAGCTTTCTTTTTAATAAATAAGAATCAGATTTTTATCTATTAAATAAAGAAAGTTGCTTTTGTGTTTGTCAGTCAAAGCCTTATAAAATGCTGAAATTTATGTCTGAAATAGTAATGAATGCATTGTTTAAAGACTTAGTTCATGATTTTTTTCAATTAGAATAACAATATGACAGGTATTTTTATTTTGTTGTTTAAAAATTGTTTTTCTTTTGTCTCATTAATCCCCTAAATAAATTCCTATAGATTCATAGGATTTACCAATGACACTTTTCATTTTATTGTATTTAGAATTTGGGCTTTGTTTTGGAGGGGTTACAGGCATACTAAATTAGTTTAAGGAAAGTGGTGCTACATAAGTGTATATATATTAGATATATAGATATGTGTGTATAAATGCATATATGTGGGAATGTTCATGTAACAGCATTCATATGCTGGACAATTGGATTTAATAGCAGAATAAAGGTCAAGTTCCTGAGATGCACACTGGACTGTGAAAGGAGAATGATAAGTTGTAAGAACTGTAGATCTTTCTTGCTAAACCCACCCAGACATGGGACACACACAAGCATCTATTTTGAATTATAATCCTGGATGCTACCAAAAGGAATGTTGCTCAAACTTCTTACAATGAAGGATAAATAAAAATATTGTGACACTGTAGCCAAGGATTTCCTTTAAAGAAATAATGGAAAAAACATGAGACATTTCTCCTATTAAAGAATGAACCCTGCCCTGCAAATATCAAGTTTAATAAGCCATGGAAAATATATAGGGACCTTATCACCCATGTCCTGCTCACATCCACCCCCTTCAACACACACAATGTGATTTGCTATTTATAGTAAAATATGCTTCTTAAAAAATGATAGAGGAGGACCACATAAGTGTTCACCCCCATTGACTTCACTAAATTTATACCTTAGTTTGAAAGAGGAACTTGTCCCTAATGGACTATATGAACAAGCATTTCCATGTCACGATGCCCTTGACATATTGCTGACTAACCACTCTGCCTTGGAATTCATTCAGCATTATACAGGATTAAGAATTCTGTGATTTATTTTGCCAGTATAGACAGCTCAATGGAATAGTGTTTACTCATATCCCTTTGTGCTTTGGATCTTTTGATCATATTTATGAGTTTGGAACCAAGAAAATGAATGAACTTTAGGTTTTGAAAAATAGACCATTTGCAAATGTTGTACTTAGCAGAAACAAGTATATACTTAATATCAAATATTTTTTTAAAATGTCAACTGAATAAAAATATTGTAGTTAGAATACTAATTATTGATTAGTATTAATTAACTAACAGGTATTTAAATCATGTTCAACTTTCTGCCAAACACTGAGCTTAGCTATGGCAGAGAGAAGGAAAATCCAAATGTGGGAATTCAGTTTTGCCTTTCCAAAGAGGTTTCCATGGAGGAAATAAACTGGTGCATAAATAATCCCAGGGAGTTAAAATAAGGGTAGGGAGAAAACTAGCACTCCTGCCACTAATAAACCCTAATGGGATTATGAGGTTGCAATTAAAACCCGTTCTTAATGCATAGTCAGCATCAAGACCTTACCTTGTCTGAAGACAGGAAGCTAGTCAAACAGGAGAGATTATGGGGAGGATATTCCTACAGGGGTAACATCAGGACAGACATCTCCATTTTATGTGCCAGTCCTGTCCCATCAGATGGCAGACCATACTTTCAGTCTGGAGCACTATGGCCAGTACCAGCTTAAAGTCCCTTGCTCATGCCACATTCATTATCAGAATGCACTGCTTTACATTTGCACTCAGTTGCTTTCTAAAACTGTCACTCATTGGCTGCTACCCAACTGAATTTAGCCTTATGTATGAGAGAAATGAGCGTGGATTGTCTTGGGAATATTGTTCAAGGCCGATGCCATGAAGTGCCCAAGGGGGGGTTGTGTGTAATTCATGCTTATAAAGCTAATTAGAATTATTATCTTGAGTGAAATTAATTTGGAGATTCTTATTTTGAGTGAAATTATGAGTCATGTTAAACATGGCAATTCATTTTAATTCCCTAGCAATAAAATATATTGTGGAATATGAACATCGTTTTTTTAAAATGTATATTTTCTTCCATATAATATCATATAATATATGATATTATATAGAAGAATGCTTTTACGAATGAAAAATGTTATTCATATATAGACATTACTATTAATTCTAATTAACCAAATATAGATATTATTACTGTTATTAATAGCTGACCATAATGAAAACCCTTTAAAAGCATTTGAATGACAGTGCTTTGAGGAAAATCTCAAGGAGGAAATGTAATTACATCATCATGTAGTTACATTGTCATTTGAGAGAGAAATATTAATTTATTGAAACTATAATAGCAGTGAAGATATCAATTTTTAAGAACTAAAAATAAATCACAATGTCAAAATACTTTGATAGGAGACTTTTTCTTAAGGGTACTGACTCTTGGCAGAGAACCATATCAGAATAACCTGGGTGGAGCGAGAGCACTGGTAGTTGGCATGTAGGGACTGGAAGCACACTCAGGTGATTGTGAACTCCAGCTTGAGAAGCAGGAAATACCTGATGACACCGAGTGGAAGTTGTTAGTCTCTCAGAACATTTTCTTGCAAATCCCTGACTTTAAACATACCATATCCCTACAATCTTAAAAATCACAGTTCTTGACATTTTTTTCAAAAAGATGTCTCTTCATTTGGGCCAAGTTGATATCCTAGGACATTGAAATATTTTGCTTATCTGCTATTCACCTATATTATGAGCAGTGCCAATGGGATAACCATATTTCTTGAACTGAAAAGAGGACTCATGGTCTAAAGGTAGAAGGGAATCTTAAATAGGCCAGACAAGAAGTCTTTGATCTTATGCTTATTATCACTATGATCCTCCTTTTTGGACCAATCTACTCTCCAACCATGAAAAGTCAATTATGCCTTGAAGACAGATCATTCCAGAAGTTCCATACTGCATTTATGCAGTTTCATTCCCTACTTTCTTAAACTAAATTACATTTTCTTACTGTAAGTATCTTACTTAATTTAAATGCATTCTGATTTCTATTTCCACAGTCTTTGATGAACAATTCTTTGATGAACAATTTAGGGTTGGCAGGGCCCTTCTCATTGCCAGATACTAGATCCTCTCCTTAGGCCTCATCATCCTGTATTGCTGTGCTGTATGGTACCAGTAGTTTCTAAATTTTAGCATGCATATAAATCACTTTAACAGTATGTTAGTCAATTTTTCATTGCTTTTATTAAAATACCTGACAGCAACAACAACTTAGAGGAGGACAACAACTTAGGGCTCTTGGTTTAAGAGAATTTTGTCTATGGGCAACTGGTTCTGTGGCTAGTAGGCTCCACTGCTTTGGGCCTAGGGTGAAGCAGAACTTCAGGGTAATAAGAGCATAACTAAGAAGAGCTACTCAGAGTAGCTGGAATCAGAGAGAGAGGAAGGACCAGAGAGAAAATAAACCCATCCATGGCACACCCTACTGACCTAATTCCTCCCACTAGGTCCTTCCTCCCAGTAGTCCATCCAGTGATTGGTGGATTAATCCATTAATCAGTACCCACTGGTGAGGTCAGAGCCATCATGATCCAATCATTTCCTAAGAACCACTTCTCTGAACCTTGTTGCATTGAGGACCATGCTTTCGAAACATGAGCTTTTTGGAGATATTTGAGATCCAGCCCATGCTTGTTAAAAATGCAAATTCTGTGTTCACATCTTGAGATGTTCAGATTCAGCAGGACTAGATAGGGGTCTGGGAACAGCATTATGAGGTGAACCAGATGGCTCTGGTGCAGGTGGCCTTTGGATCACACTGGCCAACAATCTTTCTTGAACTTTCTGCCTTCCCTCTATGCCACCCTTTCTGGATCCTCATCTTTTCTGTATTTTCTTCTCTTAGTCTGTGTTCTTCCTTCTTTAACCATTCTTTTAACATTTATTCCTAGTTCACAACCTCTCAGGATGAAACTCATCTATTCACAAGGTATCAACTCTATGCCAACCAACTTAAACTGGTGTCATGAACTCCTTTCTCTCTTTTGGATCTTAGAACTACATTTTCATATGTTTCTACCTAAGACCTCAGATACATCAAGTCTCAATTTAATGTAGTTTGAATCTCAGGAACTTGCTTATCCTCCAATATACTGAGAGACAGGAGAATCCTGTTAGTCACAGAAACGGAACACACCTGATTTTAATTCCTTATGCCATACATCATGCCCATTTATGAACTTAGCAATTCAGTCCTCACCTCTTTCCCCACTGCTTTCCAAGTATGGACTTTGGATATGAATTGTTTGGGCAAATTTATTTGCTTCTTGTGTTGGTTCCCATGACCCTCATTTCAAACTTACATACTCAACATCAGGATGTGCCGCAGTCTCTGGCTGGGCACAAATCACGAGTCTCCACACAGCTTGTAGATTCAAACAGCAATTCTTTATTCCCGAACTCACACCGCCGTCTACAAACACGTTCTGGGGAAATCCACGTTCTCTGCCCAAATCCACTCTCTGCCCAAATCCACTACTCTGCCCAAATCCACTCTCTGCCCAAAATCCACTCCGAATGGGCTTCTGTCTCCCAGAATATACTGTCTGACCCTAAGAACTCAAGAGGAACTCAGGTAGCAGGATACGCCCTATTCTAAAGGGGGAACACCCTAATCTCCTATTATGCTAAACTGCCCTATTCTAAAGGGGGAACACCCTAAACACGGATCCTGCCCTGGTCCTTGAGCAAGGTCACCTTTCAGAAGTCCTTCCACTAGACAGCATGGGAGTAAGCTGGCAAGGAGATTGTCATACCTACTTGGCTGATGGCTCCCAGCAAGGATGGATCTCATAATTTCTCTGCTGATAAATCTTTGCAAAGTTACTCTTATCCTTAAAATAGCAAGTACGCCCATTATCATGTCCTTGGAGGATCTTTATAAGCTCACTCCAGTCCACCCAACCCTTTTTTTCTCCCGCCACTTCTTCATCTCTCCTGTGCTTCTCTTCCCCATCCTCTAACTTCAGCCTCCCCAGCACTACACTATTTCTCTTCTGTTTTCCTAGGCCAGGAGTATTCTGCTTGACTTCCTCAAACAGATACAGTTTCAACATTATCTCCTTACTTGTTGTCAAAGTCCAACTCCTCAATGGGAAGAATGAAACTTCAGCCACCACCATATTTCTATCATCTGGCTCCACGTTGTCCTAATACCACATGTGTTTGTAGAAGCAATTAAGTGTGTGTGTGGGGGTGAAGCATGCATGAATAAATTAATGAAGGATTACCTGAACATGGCAAGACAGAATTGATCATTTCTGATTGATTAATCAGAGACTTGGCTCATTTCTTTAGTTCTCACCACATTGTGTCATATTTCATTGTTGGTCCGGGTTTCCTTTCAGATTGTGCATTTCAGAAGAGAAAGAATAGAGTCTTATTTATCTTGATCTTCCCAGCATCTCACGCATGAGATGTTCTCCCGATTGTTAGATAAATGACAAACATAGAAAAAGCACTTTTTCCTGCTTCTCTGGAAATAATTGGGAAAGGCTTTCCTTGAAGCATTGAAGCATGTTATGTAATGGACAGTGCACTAATCTGGGTGCTGAAGTGGAAGATTGGACAGTTACAAACTTCATACCTTAGACCTACCCTCTGTTGCTTTTAGTCCACCAGGTCCTCAGTTACCTTTAATGCAATCTATCCCCAGAAAAACTTGAATTGCTTGAGTGCACATGACATCTCTCTGATATTATCTTTAGTGTGCTTTCCTCTTTTAACTGAATTTCCACCCGAAAGATGCTGAAATGCAATCCATGGGGGCTGCATGTGGGAGCAATGTGAGCAGGACCTCTCAACAATGCCCCTTGTTTCACCTTCTCTGCCCACAGGGTGAAGAAGCTGAAGGAGACTCTGGTGGCTGTACAGCAGCTTGATAAGAACATGAGCAGCCTGAGGACTTGGCTCGCTCACATTGAGTCAGAGCTGGCCAAGCCCATCGTCTATGATTCCTGTAACTCCGAAGAAATACAGAGAAAACTTAATGAGCAGCAGGTAAAACTGAATGCACTTGAGATGAAATCAAATAAGCCATGGAACACCTGTCCTCCTGGCTGGGCTACTTCGATTGAGATGGTGACTCAGGGTGGGAGGCCAGGAGGAACGTAGGCAGGACTGGGGAGGAAGGAAGGCTTTGCCTAGGAAAGTGTTGGGGGCAAACAGTTCCAGTCACTGCAGAGCTGACTCTTATAAAGATGCTTGGGCCATTGTACTGCTGGTCCTCCAAGGGTGCTAATCCCTCCAAGGATTCTAAGATGGTAGCAGGTAAGGTTGAGTTGCAGTGATATTCATTTATTTATGGGTCACTAGCCCACTACCATAGACTTAGCAAAGAGCCTTGTCTTTCAGTGTGCAGCATCTGGAGAGAGATTACAATGCATGCTGAGAATTTTAAAAGTTTTGCTCTGCAAGGATTTATTGCACAGCTTTTAGACCACACACTGGTGATAGATCACATTAAAGGTAATTTCACCTTTGTGTAAGCAATGAAGAGCACATCTCATTCGCAAACAATGTATGATCCAACAAAGCAGACTAGATGACCCTTCAAATGCACAAAGGAGAAATTTTTTTACCTCTCACTCCTCTTGATTATTCATGCTAGTGTTTTAGACTCTGCTTGCTAGTAATGAGCACCAAGAATTCCTCATCAGAAGTCTTTAGATTGTTTTTGAAAATTTTACCCAGACTCTGTTTCCTTCTGTTACATTTAGGCCATTATAGACAAGTTGCTAAATTTAAAAAACATCATAAAATGTAAACAGTACATAATTTTAAAATCCTATGAGGTAGGTAATATACTTACTGTATTTTTTACATGCAACCTAAGCCAATGAGAAATAGGTGCTAAAGTATAGTCATATATGTTGAATTTTTTAAAGTATAAAATTAACATTGCATCTAAAAACTTTTTGTTAGCAGGATATTTTTCAATTATTTTAAGATTAAAAATATCCAGGCGTGGCAGTACTCACCTGTGATCCCAACAACCCAGAAGGCTGAGGCAGGAGGATTGCAAGTTTCAGGATAGTCTCAGAAATTAACAAGACCCTGACTCAAAAACCAAATCAAACACACACACACACAACTTGGGAATGAGAGTAGCCAAGGAAAGGCAAGACTAAGATTAAAATCTTCTGAAGGACACTAATATTTGAGATTTTGATGATTGCAGTGTGTGGTTTATAGTTTGCTTTAAATTCCCTAAATTCTTTTGGAAAATGTGGTAATGATGTGTTTCAGTAATGAGATTAAAGTGCTAATGACCAGTATTGTCATTTAGCCAATGTATGAAAATCAAAACAGTATCTAGTTGAATATGACAAATTGTTCATATGCATTTATAGCTCAGCCTACTACTAAGTCTCCAATAAAATGATGGTCTAAGGGGAAAAAAGGTCAAAACCCACAATGGTAAATAGAACAGGAAAGAACATGATAGAGATGACAGACAGCCAATAGAATTTTGAAAGACAGAAAATGAATAGATGAATACTGATGGCGCTGGCAGAGTGGAGGGTGTAGACGATTGATTTATGCCACCGAGTCCAAGTCAGGCACAGAATGGTGATCAAGTAAAGCTGAGCCGGTTGTCTGTGGAGCTTCAAGGGGGAACATTGCATAAAAGTACAATTCAGGAGTGATGAGACTGGCAGAGCCCCCTCAGCCCAGAAAGCCAGACAGCCCTATTTCACTTTGGCAAAAGACCAGAGGATAACCCTCCGGTCCTTCTCTTCAGGAGAAGGCAAACCAGAGTGTCTTGGGAGTGGGGATCAGAACACCATCAGGCTGGTATTCAAAGTAGGGAGATGAAGTTGGCAGCCAGCCCTTCTTTCCCAGCTGAGCTCCAGCAGTGTCAGAGCCAGGCTTACACCCCAGCCAGGAGACTGGAGCAGTCACTATAGAGAAACAGAGAAACAGACCCCGACAAGGGAAAACACCTTCAGATGTGGTACTAACAGGCACCCGTAAAGGCCATGCCCCACCTGGCTCACTGGCTGGCATGGCCTAGACATGGCTTCCTGTAGCTGACTCCTTCTCAGGGACGTGTGGATGGTCAAGAACCTCTGTGGTTTAAGAAAGCTTCTACCCCCTACATTGGAAACAAAGGCCAAAATAAATGGGTAACAGGGTAAAGAAAGGAAGAGTCAAAGGGAACACATTATAGAAAGAGGAAGAAATTTTATTTTATTTATAAAAAGTTCTTATAGAAACTACAGATTTACATTCAAAAAAGAAGAGGATGCCATTGTTATTTTTTTTAAAAGGAATTTTCAGAAATGACAGTATCTCCTACAGAGTAAAACAGAAAGATACATACTTGAAAATATGAGAAAAATATAAAAAAAATTAATGCAGGAATTTCAAAATTCAACTATTGCATAAAATTTCCAAAAAGAATTTTTTTAAATGGAGGAAGAAATTATCAAAGTGCTAATATTAAAAAAAATGTAAAACAGACATTCACATATCATAAGTGCCTGGTAAGTGTCCAGGACAATTTAGAATAAAGCAAAACCATCCCAGAACACTACATTATAAAATTGCCAAACATGAACAATAAAGAGAACCCTAATCTCCAGGATATATAAAGAATTAAAGGAACTTAACACCAAAAAAGCAAACAGTCCAATCAATAAATGGGCTAAGGAGCTGAACAGACACTTCTTAGAAGAAGATATGCATTTGATCAACAAATATATGAAAAAATGTTCAACATTTCTAGTAATTAGAGAAATGCAAATAAAAACTAAGATTCCATCTCACGCCTGTCAGAATGGCAGTTATCAAGAATACAGACAACAATAGATATTGACAAGGATGTGGGGGAAAAGGCGCACTCATACTTTGTTGGTGGAACTGCCAATTGGTGCAACCAATCTGGAAAGCAGTATGGAGATTCCTTAGAAAACTTGGAATGGAACCACCCTTTGGCCTAGCTATCCCACCTCTTGGCCTATACCCAAAGGACTTAAAATCAGCATACTATAGTAATGCAGCCACATCAGTGTTTATAGCAGCTCAATTCATAATAGCTAAACTGTGGAAGCAACCTAGATGCCCTTCAGTAGAGGAATGGATAAAGAGAAGACCTTTAATGTTTCCAGGGTGAAAAAACTCTGACTTCTCCCAAACAACACTGAAATCTTGGAGACCCTGGCACACTTCCTTTAAAAGCAGGAAAAGAGCTTAGCATGGTAACACAGGCCTATAATCCCAGTGACTCAAGAGGCTGAGGCAGGAGGATCATGAGGTCAAAGTCAGCCTCAGCAACATAGTGAGACCCTGCCTTAAAATAAAAAATAAAAAGAGCTGGGGATGTGGCTCAGTGGTAAAGCACCCCTGGGTTCAACCTTAGGTTCAATCCCTAGCACTGGGGTGGCAGGATGGGGGATTTGAAGGAATGATTAGTAATTTAGAATTGTATATCTTTCCATTTAATGAACAAAAATTTACCTCCTATGAACCCATTTACAGGAAACTAATGAAAGGTATTCTGCATACACTAATAACACTAAGTGATAAGAAACATAAAGCTTGAGAGACAGAAAAATGGAATGATATTCATCCATAAAGGAGAATGAAATTGTGTCATTTGTAGTAAAATAGATAGAACTGAAGGACATTATATCAACATTATGTCAAGTGAAATGAGACAGAAACAGAAAGACAAACACTGCATGTTTTCTCTTAATATGTGGAGTTTAAAAAAAAAAAAAAGTCAACCTGAATGTAGAATAGTGATTGCTAGAAGTCAGGAAGTAGAAGAGGAGGGTATATGAAAGGCGGTGAGATTTGATCATTGTGCACTTGTGTATGATAGCATTTCATTGAACCCTATTTATATGTATAATTAATACACACTAATCAAAAATTTTAAAAAAAATTTAAAAAGGGAATTTCCAGGATAAAGGTGAAGAGAATTCCTGAGGACAGCTGACCTATAGGCCAGTGAGCTGTGGCCAATTCAGAGCAGGGGTGAGGGTACTTGAGGAAAGAGGTTTCCAAGGAAGAAAACAATACTACATCACCTGCTGGACTAGGGCATTTATTATTCCCATAGAAGAGAGACTAGAAACAAGCAATATATGTTTGAGACAGAGGATTGCTCATTCTAGAAAAACAGAATTTTTAATGCAAGAAAAGAAAACCCCTCCATGTGGAATTTTTGTGTTTCTTTTTCCAATGTACTGAATTCTTACAGAATTATTTGGATGGAATTATAGACTTGAGATATAGACTTGAAATGGCTTTTGGTAAAATTTGTCAAATTTCTCTTTGTTAAAAGAAAAATTAATACAGAGATTTTATGTGATGACTATTTTTTCTTTATTTTTTTTCGTACTTGCAGTTGAATCCAGGGACATTATACCATTGAGCCACATCCCCAGTCATTTTTTAACTTTTATTTTGAGACAGTGTCTTGCTAAGTAGCTTTGGACCTTGCTAAGTTGCTGAGGCTGGCCTAAAACTTGTGATCCTCCTGTGTCAGCCTCCCAAGTTCCTGGGATTACAGGCATGTGCCACCACATTGATTCATATGCATTAAGTTGAGACCATATTGCCAATGGAGGTTAAAGCTAAGATTAAAATATTATTTTATATTAGGGTTCATATATATCACTATAAAAACACTTATTATTTCATATGTTGAATGATTTTATAGTGATGTATATGTTGATTTCAATAAAAAACTTTTGAGTCCTTGGGAATTTTTGTCAAAATATTATGCTTTAAGTGTGTAGGCTTTATTCAGATGCCTAACACTTTTTCCTAAAGTTTATTCTTGCTCTCATATAAGTCTCTATATTTTTAAGCCCACGTTGAGTTTAATTTTTGTAGTATTTTATATTTTTGAGATCAGCAATCCTTTGATGTCCTCTTCCATATAAGTGTAAGAGGCTATGCTAGAGATTTGGAAAGAATATTTACTAAATTAGGAATTTTTAAAGATAATTTATTTTCTAACATCTAGTTTATAAGATCTTCAAAAATTACCAAAGTTACTATTTTACATTTAAGATGTTAGCCTTTTTTGCAGACATTATAACATGGTGTTAAGGACAAAAATAAGAGAAAGAACAACACAGGAATATAAGTTCTAGGTATCTAAGTTAAAGAATTATTAGAAGAAGAGACAACCTTGGCAAATCCAAGAGCTGCAAAAGAAACATACCAAGGACAATGATAAAGAGGACAAGCAGAAAACTGGACCTGCAGTGGAACTCTTACCATAAGTGAAGAGATTTTGGTAGTCAGCTTTCCATTACTGAGAAGAAATGCCTGCGATAAGATGCTTATAAAGAGGAAAGATTATTTTGGCACGTGGTGTCAGAGGTTTCTATCCATGGGCACTTGGCCCTGTTACTTTGGGCTGTGATGACCCTGCACATTATAGTGTTCATCTGTGGTGGGCAGAGGAGGCATAAGAGAAAAAAGAAGAGACTAGACTCCCCAAATCCCCTTTATGCACACACCCCCAGTGACCTCACTTCCTTTTCCCCACCTCCTGAAGGTTCCACCACCTCCCAATAATATCACTGGCGGCTGACCACACCTTTAACATAAGACCTTTTGGGGACATTCCAAATCTGAATTATAGCAAAACTCATGGAGAAAATAAGAAACACATTTTATTTACATTATATGCAGTTAACATGAAAGTTTACATGTAGGAATTAGGGGAAATTTAACTTCTAGTTTTTGTTCCACATTTAAAATCACACTCTGAGAAAGCTGCTGATGGTAATGGTGTCATATATCCTACAGAACCTAGGTCCCTTAAACCATGACACCTTTTAACAATGTGGTATTAACTGTTTAGAACAGTTTGCAGATCTTTGAGGTTTAAATTGCTGTTCTTGAGTACTAACTATAATAGGTGCACATAAATTTCATTGAGTGATCCATCAATTAGAATGGAAGCAGAGTTTCTATAGAGTCAAGATGAGCATCGAATTGATTTTCCAATCATGAAAGAAGGGTAGTCCATTCCATTAGTGTAGTCCATTCCATTTGTTCAGTTTCCATTTTGGCACTGTTCATGTAGCCAAAATATTTCTAGATCCATCTTCTCACACTGTACCCTAGAGCTTGCCAGACTTCATAAATGTGACTCCAGAAACTTCATTCCATCAAAGAAGTGAAATGCTGGTCACTGGTTAGCCTACCGTTTATCAGGCAGTGAACAATGTTGCAGCTTCTCCTTTCCATCTATGTGGTATTTGGGAGTAAAGCATGTTGCATTTCCCTGCAGGAGCTGCAGAGAGACATAGAGAAGCACAGTACCGGTGTTGCCTCCGTCCTTAACCTGTGTGAGGTCCTATTGCATGACTGTGATGCTTGTGCCACCGATGCCGAGTGTGACTCCATCCAGCAGGCTACTCGAAACCTGGACCGGCGGTGGAGAAACATCTGTGCTATGTCCATGGAAAGGAGACTCAAGTGAGCTGGGGTGTTCAGTTAGGGAAGAGCAAAGACCAAAAAGGGAAAAAAAAAAAAAAAAAGACCCAGAGTATCCATGGCTCACTGTTTCCTTTTGGTTACAGTGTCCAAAAATAGCCTTGGCTTCCCCCAACTTACTGCCATCCACATTTACTTGGGAAAATAAGTAGGTGTAAAGGTAATATATAAATATAACATGCCGAGTTGTGTCTGACCTTACCAATTAAATGTCATACAGAATAATAAAACAGCCTTGCCATGAAGGAATAACTTTGCAGAATTTGCAGTTGTAAAAAAAAAAAAAGTATCATTCTTTTACTAAAAATTACATAATGAAGAGACACATTCTTTGTCTTTAAGCCCTTTGAAATTTAGGGTGGCAGAAACCTGTGATGTGTTATTACAACATTATCGTAATGACTTAAAACACAGAATCATCATGCTCTCTGGTGACTTTTAAAAGCTTGATATTTATCTTGCTGTCATAGGTTGACGTCAGGTGAGTGTGAAATTGAATTTAGTGGGTTTTCAAACCTGGTATATTTTATTTAATGGATCATCAGCACTCAACATGTTGAATTTCAAAATTTCCTTACAAACATCCATGGCAGCTCACATTATGTGCTCATGATATTCAATTTGACTAATTCCAAAGCCAGAGCTGTAGGGCATGCTTTAAAAAAAAAAAAAAAAACAGCTGTTTTATTTTAGCTCAAACAGTTGTTTCGCTCTCTCTGGTCAGTTTGGCTCAAGGCAAGGTTATTGTTTGGCACAGCAGTTGCTTATTTGGGCACTCTTAATCCTGTTGCAGGCATCAGACAGGATTCTGGTGCATAAACAGTCTTAAATAATGGGAGTCTGTTCCTTCATTTTCTGTCTCAGAATCGAAGAGACATGGAGATTGTGGCAGAAGTTTCTGGATGACTATTCTCGGTTTGAAGATTGGCTGAAGATTTCAGAAAGGACTGCAGCTTTCCCCAGCTCTTCTGGGGTGCTCTATACAGTTGCTAAGGAAGAACTAAAGAAATTTGAGGTGAATTAGAATTCCAAATATTTAATACATATTTTGCTTTTGAAGTAGCCAGCTAGGAGTTGGTGTCCAAGACATAAACTAACTCTCCACCCCCATGCTGTTTGTTCAAATAGCTGGGTGATGACTTTGTGGCCACTTTGATATTGCCCCATAAGAAGGGGTGAAGGAAGTGGGTAAAGGAAGACTTTATTTTCATTTCAGATTATGGAGAATTACAAAGTAATAATAAAAAGAAATTCTATTACAAAACAAGACTTGTGTTTTGTAATAATCTTGGCATTGTTTTTATTTCAAAATTCTTCTCAGTCACTCATCTTTTCTGAAATTACAATGTGGTAGTGTTCCATATTATAAAAATCTACCATCTAAATGTTTTTTCTCAATTTTTTTCTTTTACTGAATTGGAATGCATGTGCATACATATGAATAATTTTAATCATTGATAAGATAGGATTGGATCCAGAATTGAATAGGACATTTTCATTATAATTCATGTCTTTTTAAATATGTATTTTTAATAATTTGTTCTTTGGGGGCTAGGGTTGTGGTTCAGTTGTAGAATGCTTGCCTGGCATGCATGAGGCACTGGGTTTGATTCTCAGCAAGACATACAAAAAAATTTTAAAAAAGGTCCATTAACAATTAAAAATTATTTTTTTAAAAAAATTGGGTTTTTTTTAGTTATACATGAATATATTTTGACATATTTATACAAACATGGAATACATCTTATTCTAATTAAGATCCCAGTCTTGTGGTTGTACATGACATGGAGATTCACTGTCATGTATTTATATGTATATAGAAAAGTTAAGTCAGATTCATTCCACAGTCTTTCCTATTTCCTGTCTTCCCCCCCTCATTCCTTTCATTATAACTCTTTTCTAATCACACAACAAAGACCAGTGTCCTCTTGACTCACCAAGACTTTTTAACTCCATGGAGATAAAAAGAGCAGTAGTGTAATAATATTCATAAAGAAAGAAATCACTCAATAGTTGATTCCATCTCCTCGCTGGTTTGCACAATCTTGAGTCCACTCCATCACTGCAGTACCACAAAACTCCAACTTCTCAGCAGCCTCTGATCTTCACAGAGCCTTGACATAGCGTAAATTGGACCTTTTTTTTTTTTTTTTTTAAATTTGGAGTTTCTTTTCTCTTTCGTTCCCACTGATAAGTAGATGTATACTTGTATATGCTGAGAATGAACAGTTCTGATACTTTCTTATCATTGCTAATTCTGCCCCAACCTTTTCAAAATGTTTACAAATAAGATTTTAAAATCCAACCAAGTCCAGGAGGGTTCATTTTTACCTTCCAACATTAGTTAACCAGGCATTTACTGAGGCCTATGATGGGAAATACAAAGTTTGCTTTTTGTGTTTGTGGGGTTACAATCTAAGAGTCCGATGGACAGCTATGTGAATCTATAAAAATGTTCAATTACAGTGTGAAATAAATGAGTTGCTCTGCCTAGATTTATACAAACTATCCCACTAAATTCCAGGGGAAAAAATGTTCCATATAAAAAAGCTTTTCGTTAGAAAACTTCTAGTAAAAAGCCACAGTAAATGGCAGTAGGTTTCAGGTCAGCCTGATGCAGACCAGTGCTACTGGAAGTGCTACTGTCCTGAGTCTTATTGCACTCAACTTCAATAAGGTCAAAACCCATATAATTGGCTTATACTACAAAGAAGATTATATTTAAGTTCCTTCTTGAGAGCTATTTTAAACTCTGAATTTACAGCGAAAGTTACCCATATAGTCAGTTCCTCTAATGATTGATGCTATCATTTACCACCATTTGTGTAGTAAATTTTTTGAAGAGATAAAAATAAGTCACAAAAAGAAAATTTTGCTTAAGGGCAATCCTTAGCCTATTCCATTGCATAAATATTGGGAGAGACCTGAATGTGCTGGGGTGCCTCCCCTGGGTACTTTACCACCAACCTAGTCAAGCAGTATCTTGACTTCTAGTAACATCAAAAGCCAAACCTGCCTTGCCACTTTCTTCACTAGGGAAATAACTTAAAATTTTATGGAAATGCCTATTGGACTCACTGGGTTGGAGGCTTTTAAGACAACTCTCAGAAAGAAACGAGATACCATGCAAACAATATGAAGAGCCAAGGAAAATAGAATTTCAGAATTTAGATGAGTACAGTCTGATTCAATAATTATAAAGTTTTTAGTCCAGTGCTAAGATAAAAATCAGTCATAAATCACACAAATAAATTCAGAAAAAGAAGCTTCATTTTATTTTGGCCAAATGATTCTTGGCCTATTGTATATTGTAGCAACAGAGCAGCCAGGTAATTAACTGCAGAATCTATAAAAGGCATGTAGCATGACTTAAAACATAACCAGCACTAACATGTTTTATAAAAACTGTGAATAATTACTGGGAACAACAGATGTTCCAAAATTTTTTAAAAATAATGAAAGTTACTTGTGTTTTACTATAGTGATTTTCTGAAAAGTTGGTAACAGCTTGCATTTAGAGGTCCTTCCACAAAAGGTGGTTTTAATTTCATTCATAATGGACACCAGAATTGAATCCATTTCTGAGTATTTAGAAAACTACATAATTCACAAATAAATAATTCTGTTATAGATGTCTTTTCTCATTATTGAAGCTAGAATTATTGAACACTACCAACTCACATTTCCCCATATATATACTTTTATATTCCTTTGTTTGATAAGAAAATTTGTTTTCAGACTGTTAATTTATTTTAAAAGCCATATTATATGCATATGTGTTTATGTATATATATATATATATATATATATATATATATATATATATGCGCATATATCTACATATACATATATAGTGTATGTATATACACATATGAATATATGTGCATAAATTTATATGTACATTTATTTACAGATGCATTGATTTATTAGTATTTCCCATTTTCTTTCAGATTCTTGATTGATTCATGCCTTTCCTTAAGCTAGGCTGATCAATGACTCTGCTTTCATCAGGGGACATGCACCTCCAATACAAACCATCCTTTCCCTCTATCCGTGGTAGTGTCACTTCCATCCTCTCTGACCCTGCTGTGGGAAAGCCAGGAGCCGTGGCTGAAGGTCCTTCACTGATCTCCCACACTGACTTTGATCTTCTCTGTGGTCTTAGGCTTTCCAGCGACAGGTCCATGAGAGCCTGACCCAGCTGGAGCTGATCAACAAGCAGTACCGTCGCCTGGCCAGGGAGAATCGCACAGATTCCGCATGTAGCCTCAAACAGATGGTGCATGAAGGCAACCAGAGATGGGACAACCTGCAGAAGCGTGTCACCTCCATCCTGCGCAGACTCAAGGTTTCCCTTATGCCTCCTCTGAGACTAAGAGGCCCAGGGGACGGGGCTGGGCCCTCTGAGCACAACCCTGAATCAGGATCTCAGTGGTGGGGGAAGGTTGGGATGGCAAGAGGGTGGTAGGGGCAGCGATCCAGTGAAGGTTCCCCGGGTTCTCTTTCCTTGTTGAGAAAATGACTCTCCAGAAGGACATTGGAACCAGCTGTGCCACCTCAGCATGTTGGCATGGACTTTTTAATTGCTATGTTCTTCCTTTCTCATCCAGCATTTCATTAGCCAGCGCGAGGAGTTTGAGACTGCGCGGGACAGCATTCTGGTCTGGCTAACAGAGATGGATCTACAACTCACTAATATTGAACATTTTTCTGAGTGTGATGTTCAAGCTAAAATAAAGCAGCTCAAGGTAATAGATACATTATTTTCAAAGTATCAATTTGAAGAAAGCACAAAAGAAAGAGTTTGTAGATTCTTTTGTGAGGATATAACAAACAACTCTAAAATATTAGTTCTTCTTGCTAGACATGGTGGCACATGACTGTAATACCCACCGTTCGTTCAGGAGGCTGAGGCAGGAGGATCATGAGTTCAAAGCCAGCCTCAGCAATGTCTAGGCTGCTAAGCAACTCAGTGAGATCCTGTCTCTAAATAAAATATAAAATAGAGTTGAGGATGTGGCTCAGTGGTTAAGTGTTGAGTGTCCCAGAGTTTAATCCCTGGATACACACACACACACACACACACACACATACACACACATATACATATACATATACATATACATACATGTATGTTCAATCCCTGGTACCAAATACACACACACACACACACACACACACACACACGTGTGTGTGTATTTGTTCTGCTTGATTGCCAAAAAATTTAGAAAATATAAAATATATTCAAAATAAAGAGTACTAGCCAGAGACAACCACCATTAACATGTATACTTTTAAATACTAGTTTGATTGCCAGGTTTCAGAGGGCCTCTCTTGTTATTTTGTTTCTAGGACTTACAAATAGTTTAGCTGATGTCCATGTTCTAGAACAGTTATGTTAGGATTTTATTTCATATGTTCTTCATTCATACAGGACAAGTTAACTTTAAATATATTTTGTATCTTTCACTGTATAATGCAAACAGAGTGGCTGGTTAGAAACTTGAATGGGGGTATGTAGATTATGTCTAAGGATTTCCTTAAAAGGCAATGTTCTTAACAAATTGAACAATTGTCCAGGAAGCTTATGAAATTTTCTTATTTATTCTTCTACTGAACTAAAATTTATCACTTTACCTTGCTGCCAGTGATTTAACTCTTTCCAACTATATAGATCAGGATTCCTTGCTTTTAGAATCTTGCTAACTTCATGCTTTAATACTCACATCGTGAAAAAAAAGAATCCCCTGAGGAGGATTCAGATAGCTTCACTGAGTCATGGTTGGCAATGACTCACATCACGTGATACAAGTCAGAATGTGCAGATGGGCTGTTGGTCAAGTTAATATCAGAGCTATTAACTTGATGATGGATGCAAATATTTTCCCCCTCTTTTCTACCCACACAGTCTGTGTTGGTAAATTTAAATATCAAAGGATCT
The DNA here is from genome assembly GCF_048772815.1 of Callospermophilus lateralis. NCBI lineage: Eukaryota > Metazoa > Chordata > Mammalia > Rodentia > Sciuridae > Callospermophilus > Callospermophilus lateralis. Next base: position 15,115,277 of record NC_135310.1, read on the forward strand.
TTTCTAATATTTCCATTTCTGCCTCCTAATCTGACTTGAAATCTTACGTTTAAATTTAGAGGGGTATAGCCTCTTGGCCTGTCATCATATACGGTAAATCTAACATCCCCTTCATAAAAAAGTGTTTTTCTAATGTAATGAGAAATGTGTAGTTATTGTTTTATATCAGTGAGAGCAACAACAACAACAACAAAATCACATGGGATTTTTGTGCTCCCTAGGCCTTCCAGCAGGAAATTTCATTAAACCACAACAAGATTGAGCAGATAATTGCCCAAGGGGAGCAGCTGATAGAAAAGAGTGAGCCCCTCGATGCAGCAGTCATCGAAGAGGAACTGGACGAACTCCGTCGCTACTGCCAGGAGGTCTTTGGGCGTGTGGAAAGATACCACAAGAAGCTGATCCGCCTGCCTGTAGGTGACATTACCCTTTTCTTCCATGGCTATTAAATCTAAAGAGAACTAATTATGTGGGATATGGTAGAATAATGAGGAGGATACGAGCCCAGACTCTGGAACTAGATGCCTGGGCTCAGTCCTAGCTTTGACACAGGCTGGCTCTGTAAACTTAGAGCAAGTCATTTACCTTTCTTGCTTCGGTTTCCTCAACTGTGAAACGCATTTTCTTGCAGTAACTACCTTGTAAAAGGATTTATTTGATTGTTAGGTGAGTTAATATAAAGATTTGAAAAAAGTTCTGAGTGCATATCTTCTATGCAAGACCAAGAAGCTTCTAGAAGAAATAGGGAGATGAAGTGAGCCATTTCAATAGTGGCTCAGCTGATGAGGTTGTGTTTAGGTGAATTTGTTCTTCTGCATTCCTACTTGCAACCATAAACACATCTCATCCGCAGAGGCGGTGTTATTAGCATGTTGGGAATCTTCTCTGAGGTCATGCATTTTGTATCTGCCACATAAGGCCAAAAGGGAAGCTAAGGTTTTATTAGTGATTTCCTTCTGTTACCAATATATGGCATTACGTACCCATTATATAGCAGGTGCAGTGCTAGGTTACCTTTGTTTACATCATCTTATTTAATTTTCTCTCATAATTGAAACTGACTTTAATATTATTCTCATGTTGCTGGCAATAAAACGGAGGCTTGTATAGACTGATTTATAAGGGCCTTTTCTAATGACCAGAAGAGTCTTATCTACTTGCTATCCGGAAGTTCGTTCTTGCTGCCCGGTAGGCGTGTGGCCCTCTGGGCTCCAGTGCTGAGGTTTGATGAGAGGTGGAGCCTGAGAGGTGAGGGCAGTAACAGAGTTGGCTTCACTTCCCTTCTAGCTGCCAGACGATGAGCATGACCTCTCTGACCGGGAGCTGGAGCTCGATGACTCTGCTGCTCTCTCGGACCTGCGCTGGCAGGACCCCTCTGCGGACGCACTCTCCCCGCAGCCTTCCTCCAACCCCTCCCTCTCCCTTCCCCAGCCCCTCCGGAGCGAGCGGTCGGGAAGGGACACCCCGGCCAGCGTGGACTCCATCCCCCTGGAGTGGGATCATGACTATGACCTCAGTCGTGACCTGGAGTCTGCAGTGTCCAGGACTCTGCCCTCTGAGGATGAAGAGGGTCAGGAAGACAAGGAATTCTACCTCAGGGGAGCTGTTGGCTTATCAGGTAGGAAAGCCATCCTGTGTGCCAGCTGGAGGGGAATAAAAGAGAATTGATACTATGCTGTGAGCCATCTGAGGCTAGGGGGACGATGTCCCTGTGGTGGCTTAGGAAGTGCAATCATGGGCAACTGGCCTGGAGTTCAGAGGAGAGGCTTCAGGGAAGAGACTTGTAAACTGAGACCAGAAGGATGAATAGCAGTCAGTAAGGTGGACATGGCAGTATTCAGAGAAGAGAGGAGCTCTGCCCTTTGCCCTGGGACATCTGAAGTTTTTCCAGAGTGGCAAGATTGTAGGTTAGGTGACATGGAGTAGACAAAGTGACCCTGGAAAGACAAACGCCTAGTCATAAAGTAGTCTGTTCACCATGTAAGGAGTTTGGTTCTTACCCTGAAGGCAGTAGGGATCCCCAGCAGGGTCTAACGAGAGAGGTCATCAGATGCAGAGTTTCATATTGGATCAACTAGATTCTATAGGAGGAAAGCATATTGGGCAGAAGAGAGTCCAGATGGAAATGTTTTATAATCCAGAGCAGAGATAGTATGGTGGTCTGAACTAAGGAAGAAGCATTGGGTCTAGGAAGACTAAAGGAGGTGAGAAACCAGGAGGAGAAGACTCCTCCATTCTCAAGTTTTCTGACTGGGGCTTGATGTAAACATTGTGGGTGATCCTACCCTTTGAGTATCACAAAAGGGAGAAAATATTGTGGAACAACTGGGCAAGGGAGGCACAGCAGTGGGATGGGGATGTGCTGTGTTGGGTGGTGTGTGGCCTGATTAGAGATGTTTGAAGAATCCCTGATGCAGTGACCCAGGAGTCAGTCGATGCTTGAGTCTGAAGTTCAGGACCCGGAAAGTCAGTAGAGCTAGTTATCCACTTGCAAATAGTAATTGTCCCTGAGTGAATACAGGGAATCACACAAGAAAGGTGTCTAGAGGAAAACAAGAAGGACAAAAACTCAAGGAAGAAATAGAGTGAAGGGGTGGATAGAGAAGGAGGTTCATCGTATGGAAGATGAGTAAAACAGAATAAATCACTGGAGGTTGATTTACAGCACATGAAAGTGCATCTCATAATCCCCTAAAAAGTTTGTTTATTGCTGATGGTTCACATCTGAATTCCCAATGCATGTGACTTTGTTCTAAGAACAAAAATGATTTCTCACATTCCCATTTTCTTGACACCAGAGCCCCTTAGCTAAGCATATGTCATCAGAATCAGCACCATCTAAAATGTTGCCACCTACATGACTGTTGAGCACTGAAATGTGACTGTGCAAATTGAGATGGGTTGTGAATAGAAAATGCACTTACTTACACACCAATTTCTAAAGCTTACTACAAAGAAGGGTTGTAAAATATCATCAGTATTTATTTTGATTACATCATAATTTGGAAATGTTGATTCAGTAAAATATAGCATTAAAGTCAATTTCATCTGCTTACTACTCTCTACCATGGCTATTAAACCTCTATAATTACATATGTGGTTTACATAGAGAAAATAAAGGTCAGTTCTGTTCTAGAATCTGGATTGAAATTCCTGTTCTGCCTCTAAAAAACCTGTTTAAACTTTGATATGTAACTTCATTAAACTGGATGTCAGTTTTCTTATCTATAAAGTGGAAATAATACTACCAGTCACGCCGTAGGGTTTCTGGGAGGAAAAATGAGTGCTTAAAACAGTGCCCAACTCAAAAAACACGTTCTTCAACGTGAGTTCTTAGTAGGATTCATTTCTGGAAGTGTCTGGTGAATGTGCACACTCTCCTCTGTGCACGACGGAGCCATCTGTCTGGAATAACTAACTTCCTCTTTTTCCCCAGGAAAGTTATTTTCCTGCCACAGGGAATCCGGTTTCCAGCCCGTAGCTGTCAACTTAGACTGTGCTCTTTTTGCAGATGTAGTGATCCCTGAAAGCCCTGAGGCCTATGTAAAACTCACAGAAAATGCAATCAGAGAGACCTCTGGTAGGCATGAAAAGCCAGAGCAAGCCTCCTCTCTCCTGCTGTAACCAGCCACTTCTCTTAGCACAGCTTCTCCATCTCTCACAGCTTCGGGGCTCAAGCATGCTAAGGCACAACCTTCCTCAATCCCCACTGCGCTAGAAAAAAGCAGCCAGTTGACCAACACCGAGAATACAATTTTAGTAATCAAGTGCAATGAAATAACTTCTCAGCTTGTCGAATGATAATCAGTCTCATTAAGTGCAGACCTCGGATGCCCATTAACAGCAGGAAACATGAGAGGGAAAGCCAGTCCTCAGCACTGAGCCCTGGCACTCCACTTGACAGTGGCAGCGCCAGCTTCTGGGGGTTGCGACCTACCTCTAGCTGGGTGAGTGACCCAGCACACCCTCCATGCAACCTGCTCGTCTCAGAGGTCCCATATAAGACAAGGGTGAAAAAAGACTTCAGCTCTAAAAATCCATCATTTTCATCTAAGGAGTCTTGTAAAATAATATGAAATGGAAAATGTATTCCACAATCTCTTGAGCCTTTGATTTCTTAAAGGATAATCTCTTCTTGAAACAAGAAGAATTAAAGAAAAAAAATGGAACTGGTTTTGCTCAGTATTGCATTAGACAAATGGTAGTTCATTATCAGTAACTAGGGACACTTGGGATAACAATGACATGATCATGGAGTTACTAGTTTGCACATCAGTTTCTAAAGACAAGCAAAAGGACAGGAAGGGAGGTGACATTGCTGAATGGGTTATTTTCTCAGCAACTGTCAGTGAGAGACCTCTCCCAGATGTACTTAGAGGGCTTCTTTTGCAAAAATAAATAAATTTAATAGCGCTTACTAATATTTTTTTCTGCTTTCACCCTGTGCCAGCTCCATTCTGATGAGATCAGTATTATTGTTCAGTTTGAAAGACTGTAATACACACACACACACACTCACACACACAAATACACACACACACACAAATTCATTAGTGCAAACACAGGCAAATGCATACATGCATAGTATGTCACAACTCTAAGAAAAGAATCAGCCAACACCTAGGCAATAAGTAAGACCTTGCCTAGATGAATGTGCTTAAATCTTAACTTTCTCTTCATTTTGTTCAGGTTTTAGATCAAAGTTAATCACTGTCCAGCATAGTGGCACACACCTTTAATCCCAGTGGCCCAGGAGGCTGAGACAGAAGGATCACAAGTTCAAAGCCAGCCTCAGCAATGGCGAGGCACTAAGCAACTCAGGGAGACCCTGTTTCTAAATAAAATACAAAATACAGCTGGGGATGTGGCTCAGTGGTCAAGTACCCCTGAGTTTTCATATCCCCCCCCCAAAAAAAAAGCAAATCACTGCTAATTTGATGTCTCCATGTCTATTCTGAGCTAGTCTTTTCCTGGTTAACTTGAATTTGTTCCTTAAATGCAATGTCCCAACAACCTGGGTCTTCAGTGGCACTGTGGTCTCCTGTGGTACAGAAAGGCAGGATAGAGAGTGCAATACCCTCTACTTAGTAAATGACCACAGAAAAAGTCAGGGAAGTTACTGCCTCCTGCTTCCGGAGGAGTGCCAGGCACCATTTCAGACTTTCAGAAAGGCCTTCCACTATCTACAGCATTCAGATGACAGGGGATCAGCTGGGAGAGGAAGTGGACACTCAAGGTTATGCAGAATCAACTGCAGAACCCTTTTCAATGTCCAGGCTGCTGGCACTCTCGAGGGAAGCACATTCATTGGTTCAGCCCCTTAAACATCTAACCCACCAGCAATGTAATACTAAATTTGCTTTATAATTACTCCCAGACACACCCCTTCTATGCTGCCATAGCTGAAATAACTTCTGAAACTTCTCCTTGAATGTTAAACTTGAACTCAGTCTAACAGCATGGCCACTGAGCATTCTTATGGTTGGCACTGCAGGAGATCACAGCGCCTTGGAGTCACAGATCCGACAACTGGACAAAGCCCTGGATGACAGCCGCTTCCAGATGCAGCAAACTGAAAATATTCTTCGCAGCAAAACTCCCACGGGGCCAGAGCTGGACTCCAGCTACAAAGGCTATGTGAGTAATTTGACCATCCTGCTCCTGACCTGCACCCGGATCATAGTTCAGTGACATAGAACAGTCTGTGTGCCCTGTGAGGGCTCTGAGTGTCCTTGAACTCCTGAAGGTGGATTTGCAGAACAAAGCCCCGCTATTTAAAGTTTGAGTAGAACCTGGTCTGTTTTCAGAGCCGAGCCCACTTTAATAACCAGCCTGTTCCTTACACTGAGCACTTAGGAAGATCCTTTAGTTGAATGCAACAAAAGGCTTTGGCTCCCAAATGTCATTAGGCATTTATCCAATTCAACTAATAATTTCTGAATCAAGGTTATCCTTGAAAGAAGATTTTAGCTAATAGATTACTAACATGGAATTTTTTAAAGTTCTTTTCCTGGGCTTCTGATTCACTGAATGACCTTGGGAATCTTTCTTAAATCTTTGTTTTTCTATTGTTGTTCTTTTTTTTTTTTTTTTTTTTTTTTTTTTTTGGATTCCTACAGATAGAACTCAGAGCCTTGTGCATGCTAGGCAAGGGCTCTACCAGTGAGCTGTACCCCCAGCCCATTCTCTGTTCTTTGTGTGCTCATTTTGGAGAAAGGAATTGCAATTGTTATGACTCAAAAGAGGAATTTTGGGAAAAGACATCAAGGGATTATGTATATCACCAATTTTATTTGTGCAGCAATTAGCTATGTATTTTATCTCTCATAATTTTATTCATCCTGCTTCAGTTATTCAAGTAATTCTTCTCAGAGAAGGACCTGTTTCCTCCATATACTTAAGCAAGATAATTTTAGGGTAAATCTCTTACCTGCTTCAGATCTTCTTTCACATTTATTTATTTTTTTAATTAATTTTTATTATTGGTTGTTCAAAACATTACATAGTTCTTGATATATCATATTTCACACTTTGATTCAAGTGGGATATGAACTCCCATTTTTACCCCGTATACAGATTGCAGAATACAACAGACACTAGTATGGCAATATGTAAATCAATGGATGTGCAACTGATGTGATTCTTCTTTCACATTTAAAAGACTGCTTAGTAAAAAGAAAGAAAAAGTAGTTTCTCTAGTCTGCTTATAATTCACACGTACTACTTTTTTAAACCAGGGAAGAAAATTGTTCTAGCAATAAATGTTGATATTAATTGTCCTTATAATTACTTCTATATAGTAAAGCCTGCCTTTAAATGTATAATTTTTTAATCATTATGCTGACATCACTGAAATTGTACTTATCCTCAATCAAAAGTAATCAAAGTAGCTCAACAGCACTGTTATCTGTTTTAAGGGCTCTAAGAGATAGTGTTATGATCTGTACAGCAAGAATGTCTTGAGGTGATTTATCCTTTTAATATTAGAATATTGTAGATGATACTAAAATGGATTTGGCAGATTTTCCTTTGATTTTAGAATTTAGTCCCTGGATACCTATTAAATATTGCTTAAACTTCCTTGTAAAACACTGACTTTAATATTGCTTTATACTTTTAAGTATTTTAATTATTTAGTGCAGAAACATTCTCATGAGATTTGTGGTAATATCAGTGCTTCCACATTTCAGTTTGACAAAGAAAAACAGAGAGCAACTTGCCAAAAATTATATATTGCCTTGCCAACTGAGGCTCTTGGTTTTAAGTCCCAGATTGATTTAATCTGTTCTGATTTAGGAGTTTAAAAAAAATCCGAGGGCTTCTCTTGCCAATCACGCATGCAGAGCAAATCTTTAAGGCATAGCTTTCTTGTGTCATGCCATATCTATCGCTTGTTGAGATAGCACGGTTTTAAACTATGCCTACTTTTAGTAAAGTGGCACAGAAAAGTATGATACAGCCACTGCCCTCCCCTGGAAGTAAAAAGGTGTCTCCCCTGGAAGCTCTTGTCCTGGTGAGCGCTTTGGTGCTAGGGGGCTGTTTCTTATGTCTAAACAGATGAAACTGCTGGGAGAATGTAGTGGCAGCATAGATTCAGTGAGGAGACTGGAGCACAAGCTGAAGGAGGAAGAAGACAGCTTTCCTGGCTTTGTCAACCTGAATAGCACCGAGACCCAGACAGCTGGTGAGTGCACTGTGCTCATCCCAGACATTAGGAAAAAGAAGATCCTGAAGCACTTTGTCACACCCAAGTTCTACTGGGCTGCTCAGCCTCCTTCTATTCTGTCCTGAGAACTCTCCAGGGTCTCCTGTTCTCCCTGACAGAGACAGGAGGTGAAGGTCCTTGTGGTGGTTTTCCCCTTCTGTCTATTTGAATGAACTGTCTCTGATGTAGCTAGTCAACTTTTTTAAAGTATGCTCTCAGAGTCTATTATAAGAAGGGACTAAGAACAGAAGGATCTCCGGTATGGAAGTTCCTCAAAAAACTAGGAATGGAACCACCATATGACCCAGCTTCACCACTCCTTCATATTTATCCTAAAGAATTAAAGTCAGTATACTATAGTGATACATGCATACCCATGTTTGTAGCAGCACAATTCACAATAGCCAAACTATAAAAACAGTCTAGGTGTCTGTCAGTGCATGAATGGGTAAAAAAAAGTTATATATATATATATTAATTCAGTCATAAAAAGAACAAAATTATGTCATTTGTAGGAAAATGGATAGAACTTGAGAGCATTTTGTTAAGCAAAATAAGTCAGACTCAAAAGTCAAGGGTCATACATTTTTCTCTTACATCTGTAAGCTATAGGAAAAAATAGGGAAGAGAGTCTTATGAAAACAGAAAAGGAAACCAGGAGGGTGTTGGAGCAGGGGAGAGAAGAGGATTGAGATAGGGGAAGTATTGGAGAAGAAATTGACCAAATCATATTGTTATATTGTATGCATGTATGAATGTGTAGCAGTGAATTCCACTATTATATATAATTATAATGTGTTACAGTTTTACTAGTATAAAAAGGAATGGAATGATCTCTTCATGCATGTGGCTGCTCATTTCTTCATAAAGCTCATCACAGTGAAGCTAATTTTTCTTTACTTCATTATCATTATAAAAACAAATGGGGAGAACACAAATTGGACCCATTTAGCTGTCATTTACAAATGACAACAGAAATGTCCGGCAGAATCACTTTTCTTTCTGTTGCTCCTTAGAGTTAGACACCACCATATGATTAAAGCATTCCCTAAATGTCATAGGTGGAGAAACCCCCTCACTGTTCTGTGCATGTTTGCCAGGTGTCATTGACCGATGGGAGCTGTTGCAGGCCCAGGCATTGAGCAAGGAGTTGAGAATGAAGCAGAACCTCCAGAAGTGGCAGCAGTTCAACTCGGACCTGAACAACATCTGGGCCTGGCTGGGGGAGACAGAGGAAGAACTGGAGCAGCTCCAACGCCTGGAGCTCAGCACCGACATCCAGACCATCGAGCTCCAAATCAAAAAGCTCAAGGTAGCTACCTCTCCCTCTCCCTCAGCAGCCCAACAGAAAGCCACCACACGCCAATACCTGTTCAGAAACTGCTCGCTCTGATGGTTTTATCCTCATGGAGCAGCAGAAGAAACCATCTAACCAAAATGAACAAGAATGCTGCTCTTGGCTCTATCCGTCCCAAATCGGTGTGTTTCATAAAGGAAGTTTGGAAGAGCAGAAAGAAGGACCATATTATAATGAATTGGTACTTTAAGAAATAGCTCAAGTTTTATGAACGATCCAGGCACCTCTGAGACCTATTTAACCTCTTTATACGGGCAATATAAGTATACTCAGAGTCATGCATATCTCTATCCATAGCTGGAAAGAAACCTTTTCCAAGATTGTATTTGTGTGAATTTGTAAGAGACCTGATGAGACCATTTGAAATTCTCAAAGTGACAAAATTTCCCAAATTGATTATGGTTGTTATGGCAAAAACAGTTTTACTATAATCAGTAAAACAAAACAAAACTTTTGACTAATTGTGATTAAACACCTACTTTGGATTTGGGACTGGGAGGATGTGGTGTGCAGATAGCTTACCTTAACTCCAATTTTTTATCTGAAAACTCCTTAGTCCAAGCTATTGAGCTGTGTTCATGTGGAAACTTGTAAGCATCCCCTGGACGGGGGTTTTGTTTGATGAACATTCAGATGTGCTACTCCTCAGAATGTTTCTGCCCGGAATCTTCAAGCTCAGAATTAAGGGTGCTGTGTTTGTGTTCCTGTGGTTTTAGCATATGCTATTTATTTGGGGCTGTTATCTCTGTTGCTTGATTTTGAGTGGTTGTATTATTTTGTTTTAAATTTTCAGACATATAAATGAGTCTTCCCCAAAGATTTCCCACAGTTGCATCCTATAGAGAGATCTCTGCACCAACCCTATGAATTTCAGGACAGAGCACTGGAGGGAAGATGCAATTTAGAGTATCTGCATACTGAACTGTATTTTTCATTAGAGTCCCTAAGTTACTCTAGCTAAACAGCATTTTAGTGTAATCAAATTCCTTTGAAAATTGATAAAGAAAGTACTGGCCAGAATCTGAGACCTCAGGAGATCAGGGCAGGAAAATAAGACCTTGGAAGTTAGCCTGTGTGATAAGCAGAAGGAGTCCTCCTCTGTAGCCCTTCCTCTTCCCTCCTGTCTGTTTTCTGTAAATAAATCTATGGAACAATTAAATGCTTTCCAATCTATAGACCAGGATGTTAAGAACCTGTTGAAAAGTGAAAAATGAAGTCAAGTTAGGGACATAATAAAACTAGTAAGAAATTATAATAAAATATAGCCTGGGTAGATGTGATTTCCACAATTGCTCCCCACCCCCCATAAGCTTGGTCTGTGGATGTTTAAATAACACCCAGACACTCCACAATTAATATGTGCTCAAGTTCTTAGAATTGAGTTCTAGATTGTTTGGAAATGCACAAAGTCAAAAATCGGTCATGTTTTTTTTTTTTTGGGGGGGGGGTGACATCAAACTAAACTGTTTAGCTCATAAAATACCCAATTTAGTCTCTTTATCATCACAGGAATATGGCCTGTGATGTGGTGATGTTCTCAGCCAATGAGCCCCTGTGCCTACAGTTTCTGGGCTCTGAAACCCACTATCAAAAACTCACCACTTCATTCTTATGCATACAAGTTGAGCACCATTAGTCTAGTGAACTAGGATTAAGAAATTAACCATTTTATGCACAAGATTTTTTTTTTTAAAAAAGCAGGTGTCCAGCTGCCCAAAAGTGTTGGAGCCAGGTTTCTGTTTTGTTGTATTGTGACTGAACTACTGTGCAAGAAATCAAGTTCAACAGCTTCCTTAGTTCATTGCATGTAGCTATCATTTCTTCCTTCAAAGCTCCATTTTGCTTTATTTATCATTTTCATTCATTGATTTTGCATTCCTATTCCTCAGAGCCTTGGCAACCATTCTGAAATATTTACTAGTCATTCTCTGTTCATATGCACTCTTGAAAAATGTGGGATTTTGTGTGCATTCAGGTATTAATGCTCATCCAGGTTTGGATTTCTCATACATCATGTTTTCTTTTTTTTTTTTTTTATTATTGGTTGTTCAAAACATTACAAAGCTCTTGACATATCATATTTCATGCATTAGATTCAAGTGGGTTATGAACTCCCATTTTTACCCCAATTACAGATTGCAGAATCACATCGGTTACACATCCACATTTTTACATGATGCCATATTAGTGACTGCTGTATTCTGCTACCTTTCCTATCCTCTGTTATACCCCCTCCCCTCCCTTCCCATCTTCTCTCTCTACCCCATCTACTACAATTCATTTCTCTCCTTGTTTTCCCCCCCATTCCCCTCACAACCTCTTATATGTAATTTTGTATAACAATGAGGGTCTCCTTCCATTTCCATGCAATTTCCCTTTTCTCTCCCTTTCCCTCCCACCTCATGTCTCTGTTTAATGTTAGTCTTTTCCTCCTGCTCTTCCTCCCTGCTCTGTTCTTAGTTACTCTCTTTATACATCATGTTTTCTAAACATCTATCCATGTTGTCAAGTGTCCTGTAATTGATTTCTTGTGATTACAGTATCATTCTCAGTAGCTCTCATCATCTATTCCTTAATGGTCCTGTTAAAGGCCAGTTTTAATAAATGGATCTTTTTATAGGAGTAAAACATGTTCCAGAATTTTAAACTACATTTTAAAAATGTTTTTATCATTATGGTCCTTGTTTGATTGCTCGCCTTTCTCTTTTAGGAGCTTCAGAGAGCCGTGGAGCACCGCAAAGCCATCATCCTCTCCATCAATCTCTGCAGTTCTGAGTTCACCCAGGCTGACAGTAAGGAGAGCCGGGACCTGCAGGATCGGTTGTCCCAGATGAACGGGCGCTGGGACCGTGTGTGCTCTCTGCTGGAGGACTGGCGGGGACTGCTGCAGGACGCACTGATGCAGTGCCAGGTGGGTGGGGCTTGGCATTTGGAGACTTAAAACCATAGGTTCATATCTCAGTTACCTTAGAGGTGCAGTTGCTCCCCCAGATCAGTGTTTGAGTGAGATAACTGCGCCTCCAAACTTTTCATGTTATTGGAGAATCTGTACTCGTGACTGAGGTGTAAGGACTCAGATCTCATTTTCTTCCCATCTCTCAAGTTCTGCCATTCCTTCTTTGACTCATTCATTTATTTCATTCATTCATTCAACACATACTTCTGAGCACACAGCTATTTCTTCAAGATCAAAGGAAGGTATTGCAATATCTATTTATCCATTCTTGCCACAGTTACTTGCTGTTTCCACTGTGAGCCAGATAGGTCACTGAGCAGCTATGATACAGTGTAGCCTCTGCTTTTGTTAGGAAGAGGAGACAAGAGTAACTGAGGAAAGCCACTTTGGGAGGAAAGTCAGGAGCTTTCTATAGTCCCTTGAACCAACCTTGGAAGGATGTTGCTAAGAAGGAGATGCAATGGATGAGAAGTCCCAGAAGCAGAAAAGGGCATGGCATCTTTTAGGACATGAAAGAAGCCAGTTTGACCAAAATATTGTGAGGGAGTCCAAAAATGAGCAAAAGGGCTGGGGGAAGTGGTCAAGAGCCAGATCCCACATCAGGTCCTGGCCAGGAGCTTGGGTCATATTCTGAGCACAATGTGATGATGAAGGAGGTGAAGCCTCTTTGAAAGCAAGGTACCCAAGCTGTTGTTGCACACCACATCCACTCCTAGTGCAGCTTCTGGCACATAGGAGACCTTCACTGACTGCAGGCTGAATCACTGAGCAAGTGGGTGAGTGAAGGGGAGATGGGATTGGGCCTAGGCCTTCAAACATGGGAAGATTTTCTGAAAAGAGATGAGAGGAGAATTGTTTTCTTCCAAACTGTTAGCATGACTCTTCCTGTGGGAAATTAAGTGTTTTGATACCAATTTACTTAATGTCTAAGTTTTCCCCCAAGTAATATTTGAGATGCTTTTGGTAAGAAGATGAACTCCAGATTAGACCATCAGCACCAGGGCCTCTCTCAGAAAAGAGTCGTGTAACTGATGTTAAAATCAATGTGCATTTGCCAATGGTAGCCATTGGAAAGAATGGCAATATATTCTGGGAAATAGGTTATCCAGGGTTTGTATATTTTGGTAGGATTTCCATGAAATGAGCCATGGTTTGCTTCTGATGCTGGAGAATATCGACAGGAGGAAAAATGAAATTGTGCCCATCGATGCCAGCCTTGATGCCGAGATACTTCAGGACCAACATAAACAGCTTATGGTAAGAACTCTCGTGGCCTCTGCTTGGTTTTTTACCTTTTGCTTTATAATCTCTCATACCCCAACTGAAGTCCCCAATTTAACTCCTATGGTTTTCAATTTTTGTGAAACAAATATGCACAGAAGATAACATCGGCCAACTTCATCCATTGCTCAGTTGTATTACTCTTACCTTTCATTAATTAGTTGTGCTAATCTCAACTATCTTGGGTTTATTGTGGCAGCTTTTTGATGAATTACGTTTATTTTTAATTTAAGCTTTATATGTTGTATCGATGCCCCAAAAGTTTATTTGGTGGCTTATTGTAAAAGAACATAAAACAATTAAAATAGAAAGATACAGGCCTTATTAAGAGAAACCGATGAAACATTAACCTTGGCACCAAGATTTCTGAAAGCAAAACTAAAGAGAAACACAGTACGTTCGCTCTCTATCATTATCTGACAAACAAAGTATACCAGTTCTTAAGGATCAAGATATTTTTCTAGCACTAAACTCAAGCAGAAATTGACTTAAAGAATCATGTTTCCGTTTATTGGCTAAACAATTTATTGATAAGTGCAACAAAAGAATTACCTTCCACAGTTAATTTCTCTCTTGAATAAGAAATTTATGCCATGCTAGGCCGGGTAGGTTCTTATAAGGATCTTGGAACAATATAAAGGATGCTGTATTTTGCAACTTTGATAGATGATCAGAAAGCATATTTGAGTTCCATTAGGAGAAAAATGCCTTGCATGTTGTGGCTTTCTGTATTTTTTAAATGTTATATCTTAACTTTTAAGAGTTACCAAACTGCAGAATTGGCAGTTTTCAATTTAGTACCATAAGGATCTTAGAAAACAAGAGCTATGTTTTTATTCAACTTTGATCTCTGGCATTAAGCTGTGAATGACGATTCACCCTGTAACTTTTTAAAAATCATCACCAGATATCAGAGTATGCCTGGACATACCTGAATTTTGTTCTATCTAGATGTTTTGTTTTTCTGTTGAAAAGACTAAGTTTCATTTTCATGGTACTTTACATTGTAAGTATTTTCATATGCATCACCTAATTTAAACCTTATAAAAACACTTACTGGGACCAGGCAGCCAATGAGGAACTCAGATGGGAGAGGTTCAGAGGCCTTGGGGAGCATTTTTGGCAGAGGCAGAGTTAGAAGACCAGTCCCCAATTCCCAGGCCAGGGGCTGCAGCATTGTTTTGGGTGCGAGCCCATCATTCTGATGCTCAGATATAATTGCTCACTTTGGGAACTTACTCCAGCTATTACGAATTCTTAGAAAAATATTTCCTATTCCATACATTAGCAAATAAGGCGTGAGCTGTTGGAGTCCCAGCTCAGAGTGGCCTCACTGCAAGACATGTCTGGCCAACTCCTGGTGAATGCTGAAGGTACAGACTGTTTAGAAGCCAAAGAAAAAGTCCATGTTATTGGGAACCGGCTCAAACTTCTCTTGAAGGAGGTCAGTCGGCATATCAAGGATCTGGAGAAGTTACTGGACATGTCGAGCAGTCAGCAGGTAAGCCTAGCCAGACCTCTATTTACAGGAAAGCCAAGGTCATCCTCTCCACCTGTGGTAGAAGGCTTTAAATGCAGCACTTACCAGAATGGATTCCCACCTCTGGCACTATTGATCCAAGTCCTACCTCCAAATAAAAAAGCAGACTCATAACTTTTCATGACAGTATGCTACTATTGATTCTCCTCAATCTAAACGATGTCTTGTACTTGTTTGCTGCCAACCCTATTACCACCACTGCTGTAGCATTTTATTCTCCCTTGTTTAGTTAAGAATTCACACATTTTCAGATACACAGCCCTGTTGCTGCCAACCCTATTACCACCACTGCTGTAGCATCTTATTCTCCCTTGTTTAGTTAAGAATTCACACATTTTCAGATACACAGCCCTGGTAGAGCAAACCAATTATTGCCCATGAGTTTTGTATTCAACACTTGAAAGGCATGAATTCTTATAAATATGGCAATTAATTCATAGAACATTGTATTTTGCTCATTTATCTTTCCTATTTTTTTTCAAGTCACGGTGTCATGGTAATATTCTTGTTTTAAGAAATATACTTGTAGGCCCACCAATGCTTGGAGAGAAGGCAAACGTTCAATCATGAAACCCTGTCATCCACACAAATGTGTTGTCCTTCTATAAGCATGAAAAAGAGCCATCCACTCTAAATAGCAACTGTGCCAGAAAGAATAGGCTTTCTCTGATTCCATAAGGTAGACTCCTGGATGACTCTCATTTGTTTCTGACTTCAAGGCCTGGCCTGAGTGAGCCTCAGGCAGACATCTTCCTCTCCCAAGCCAGTATCAGCTCATTCACATCCATGACACTAAGAAATAATAAAGCTGCAATAACAACACTGAAGCTGCAATTTCCAGAAGGGCCAAGCCTACAGCCTTTCAAGAGTTGAATATAAAACTCTCCAGTGCACTGGAAGGGTTAGGTCCCATTCTTGCAATTGTCTGATTCCATTTTTCACAAGGAATGGTCTGATTTTTATGGAGGAGATGAAGCGATGTAGGGCTGGGGTGGGAAATACATTGTGTATACAGAGCCGCCATGGCTGTGGGTTGTGGCCTTGTTCAAAGAACTTTCCCCCTTATAGGACTTGTCCTCCTGGTCTTCTGCTGATGAGCTGGACACCTCGGGATCTGTGAGTCCTGCATCAGGAAGAAGCACCCCAAACAGACAGAAATCGGTAACTTTTCACTGTTCATTTTCAGGTCACCCGTGGGGGGGGGGACACTGGGGTATGAGAGTATTTGTGCCTATCACAGGGTCCACAGGCTCAAAGCAGGAGTCCCCAGGCAGGAGAGGGCTGTCACCAGCGTAGAGCTGCTCTTAGCCCTGCCGCGTGCCCTTCCAGCATGTGCTAAGGAATGGAAAACAGCAGTTCTGTTTTTCAAAAAGAAACAGGACTCAACGTGTGGTTGGTATGCAGGAAAAAAAAAAAAAGTATATGTATGCCTATTTTTGCTTTTGCTCAAGTGGCCATTTCCAGAATGGTGCTCCTGTGTCCCTTCAGCGGCTCCTTCCTTCAAAGCACCACTGCTGTGTCCACCTAACCAAGATGGGCTGCCATGTACAAAGTGCCTGAGCCAGAGGTGGGCACGGTGAACATCCTGTACATCCAATAAAGGGTGGTTCTGTTGTTCCTCAAGTTGAGGGGCTTCTGAGTGGTGGTCCTGAAGTTGCTTCATGACTGTTCTGCCCTAAAGTGGCAACAACTCGAGCAGACCCACCCTCAAGGCCCTGGTGGGGGCCGCTTCACCAGAGCACAGTGAGGACAAAAAGACAAATTTGGCCCCTGCTACCCTCTATACCTTGATTTCTCTGTGTAAATTGAAGCTTGTTTTTTCTTTTGTTTTTTTTTTTTTTTTAGTCTGGCTTTATGATTTTATTCATCCATTTTTTTTTCAGTTTTTAGAAGTAATGATTTTATTTGTACTTTTTTTGTTATAGACACTTATGTTCTATGCTGACAAATGTATTATTCGTTTTAGGATTGTTTTTTACTACATTCACTAGTTTCCTGTAGATCCTAGTTTAAGAATGTAAAGGAATACTGGCTTTTCCATTGAAATTTTAGCTTTGATGTAACTTGTTGGGCTCCATCACTATAAACAACAATGTCCTGAGGTAATCCAAAATTTTAATATGGTCGGAGTGCTCCAAAAGGTGAAAAAAAATATGTAAAGTGTCTTTGAAGTACATAGTAGGCTATCTCTAATTGTATAGTAAATATGCGGAGACACTGGAGTGGCACACTCATTTGTGCTTCTTCCATGAAAAGTGAGGGAAATTATGCCCACAGTGGTGTGGACGCCACAACTTATGGTTCTTTAAGGATGAATAATGTAGATGTGTATTCATTTTATTTCTTCGACACAAGAAAAGCCAGTTTCCTTGATCCGTGGGTACTGATCATTTCATTTGGTTTGTTGTTCCTTTGCTGCACTTTTAGTTTGATTTTCATCAGTAGCTTGTCTTTATTTGCCTGGACTGAACATTCTTCTTTCTTTACCCCTGTTCATTGCAAACAGCCACGAGGCAAATGTAGTCTCTCACAGCCTGGACCCTCTGTCAGCAGTCCAAATAGCAGGTACCTTGTTCTCCTGGTTTCCACACTGTTCTAGAACTCCAAGAGGATGATGAAAATAGTCCATGATGTAGGGAGGCCTGTACGTGGTCTGCCTCACTCATTTCTGCCCACACTCTTTCCTAGTAAATTGGAAGATGCATTTCTAAAAGTAAAACACAAATCTGGACCCTATCCAAATTTTGGCTACACATAGTCCATCTGGTCCTTTCCAACGAAGTGTACTCTGAGTGTCCACAAGGACTCAGTACGGCTGTGGCACAGCCACCTTTGGATTCATGGCAGACTTTTATCATCCTCTTTCTTTCTAGATTTTACAATAAGACAGGTAATCAATCAGTAAATTATTTTACCATTTACAGAACCCACAAATCTGCATAAAATATACTAACATCCCCAACTTTTTATTTTATCTTCCTGTTTTATCCAGATTGTGGGTTTTGGCTTCTCAAAATGACAAGTCCTAATTTGGTGTTCTTAAAATTTATAAGCACCTTCTCCCTCTCTTCTGGCTTGCCCTAAAACGCCAGCACACTCAGCCACGCACCTCCCTCACACTTGGCAGACTCTTTCCTCTGGACCCAGGAGCAGTGCTCCCTAGAGCCGCTCTCGGCTGGTCTCCCTGCTCCACGCCTTGTCTGAGATCCTGTTCCACAGTTAGCAGTGCTTTGCCTTCTCTGTCGTTGGTGTGATGTCTGTGCTCCTTTGCCTTTCCACTAATCAGCTCATGTTTCCCCAGAAAACTTTTTTTTTTTTTAATGAAAAAATTGTCCTTGAAGCTGGATTTTTCTTTTCTTTCTTTCTTTCTTTATTTTTTATTCTAATCCCAAGCAGTTTATTAGAAAAGTATTTGTCCCCCTGGAAACTCGATCTCCACTGAGCAGGAATCTAAATTCCTGGAAGGAGGGTGGGCATGAGGAAAGATAGAACTGTAAACCAAGTAAGACTTTTAGTTTTCCAGCTGTGGCCTGAAGGACTGGCTATTTCATTTGGTCCATCAAAGTCTCGCAGAAAAGATTTTGATATTTTGATTTGCTTTCCGGTTTTAAGTCTCCTTTTACCATTTTTTTTTCCTTTTCCTTTTTGTTTGAAGATGATTTAGTAGAATCTTTTTTTCCTATCTCCATAACAAAATAATAGCAATGAAATTTGGAGAAACTCCTAGGTTCTTTGAAGGTGATCATGGACATCTGAGGGGGCTCTGATATTTACTTCGGCCCCTAGAGCAAAAGACAGTCGTGTAATATGGACAGATTATTGTGTTATATAATCTCTCTTCTCCCCACACTTTGCTAATGTACCATGAGCAGAGATGAAGAATATCCTCATAGCATTCCTTTGAGGAAACCAGAGAACAATTCTTTGATCAAACCAAATGGTGGAGCTGAGAAAGTGAATATCTCTTACCCTCTTGTTCAACACCGGTAGAAATCACCTTACGGTTTCCAAATATCACATCTGTGGGCTCCCTCGGTTATTTTGGACAGTCCACAGATCTTTTGAAACATCAAACGCCCTAATGTCTCTTAGGGTAGCAGGAGCTTCCACACACCTCCTAACAGGACTTTGTGGCTGGGACAGCCACCTTCTCTCTGCCACGTCCGCAAGGCGCCTTCAGCTCTGCTCTGCCCTGCACTGTTGATTAACATCTTTCTAAGCATTCAGCACAATGTCCACTTGGCTACTCGGGAGAGGGTGGAATACCAGAATGGTGTCCTTCATCAGACACCTTGGCAGACGGGTTGTGGATGAATGTTCCCAGGCTTCTCAACTCCTTGGTACTTTAGCTTGGATTCACCCAAACCTGAGAGTGAACCAGAGAGGGTCCGGCAGAGAGTGGACTTCACTCACAATCCATGCTGCCAGGTGTCCCTTTACCTTGCAACTGGAGATACCTTGCATTTGATCTTGCACTGGCCCAGCACATTTGAAAGGTTAACGCTGAAGCACAGGAGTTTAGAATGTTGCCCTAAGTTCAACAAGAACATTTTAGATACACACTTTTTTCTGAGAAGGAAAAGGAGCTTTTGAAAAAGCCCAGGTGTGCATTTGAAGAGAGTGGTTACTTACATATCTCCTGGTGTTTAAATAATATACTAGCCTGTTACATATTTTATTTTGATTTGATGGTGACAATTCTGCACCTCATTTAATATTCTAAACCTGCATAGGGATTGAGGCCAGTAGTTACTGAACACTTACTATGTTTAGGTCCTAGGTCTACATAATTAATATAGTTTCTTTCATTAAAAGACTTGTTGCACCAATAATAAGAGGCTTTCAGATAATTCCTAAAATTATAAGAAATTGAAAAAAATCTGTGCACACACTCTTAATAACTCATAATTTTCATGATTTTTATTTGAGGGTAAACATACCTTAGAAATATGCTTCAAAGCAATTCTTGTGATGGTCCATCTGGTACAATTTTCATACATCAGACTTAAAATTTTCTAGCCCAGTCACCACTTCAAACCTCTACAGTAGATGAGTTGAAGTTGACATATGGGAAGATTTCACTCCACTTTTCAGCAGGACAAAAAAATAATTGCTCTGCAGTCCAGGCACAGTGAATGATGACTTCATCCGAAAGCTCAGAATTATAAAATGCAGAATTGCCATGGACCACAGTTAGTCTTTGGCACCTTCTGCACAGAAAATTAAGATGGAATGAGAGTGGCAAATGCTGGCTTAAACACTGAAAGGGAAAAGAGGCCTCATTTAAAAATCCATCCAAGGTGCTCAAATATACTTAAGCAAGCCAGTGGGTGTTTTTACATGTACACTAAAGTCTTGCTCAAAGTGCTGTTCTGTTTCTCGTGGAATTTGTTTTCAAATCTTTTCTGTTGCACTTTTCCTGGGGATCTCTTTATTCCAAGCTTTCAAAGAGCTCAGCATAAAGCAGTTTGCCCTGAAGGCAGGGTGCCCACCCATACTCCAAGGACAGATGTAGGGGACAGGCTCCAAGAGATATGTCTTTTGCTGTTTTGATTCAGCCCTTCCCAGTCTTTGTAGGGAACAAGTCAGGCAGTTGGAGAAAATCTGTCACACCTTTGAAATCAATACTAGTCAATCAAGAACGCTTCCTGAAAGCAGAGGCTGAATCCAGCCAACCCCCAGGGGCATGAGTCAACATACCCTTGGTATAATTATATAGATACTAATGACAAGTTCCTGACATCTATTTAGTATTTAATATGTTCTAGGTGCCATGCCAAGTGTTGTATATATATTACCTCATCTAGCCTGCACAAGAACCTTATGGCACGTGAACCCAGGTAGGAACTCTCCCGGGTTAACCCTGACGTGTTAACAATACCACTCTACTGAAATACTGTCAGTAGGTAGGGGGACTCACAGAACAGGTACCCAGGCTGCCTGAGGTAGTATAGGAACAGCCCGAATATTTAGTTTGAAATAAAAGGAGACTGGAGTCCTAAATTGCTTCTGGGAACTTGTCTTCTGAGCCACATATTTTTATATGTAAATAAACACTGCAGTAAACACTGCAGTTTCAAAGACTTATAAGGGGCAGGCAGCAAGATCATGGATAGCCTATTTGGGGACAGTGACAAAACAACAACACCTGGGCAGTTATTTACTCAGAAATTTGAAGGAGTGAGAAGAATGAGAAACAAATAAATATTTGCAGTAGAGGAGGAGACCATGTTTTCCTGGACAGAATTACCTAAAATACCTGCATTGATCACCTTCCTTGAATACATTCACATGTTTAAGTTTTCCTATCTAAACACCACCTGAATTTGCTTGCATGGACGTGGTAAGATCAGTGGAGAATGACCAGTAGTGATCAGTCAACAAGTCCCCAAGACTCTCAAAACTTGAGTGACCTTAGGTCCATAGATAAATATTAAAAATACCCTTTCACTTTGGGATCATTAATCTACAGGTGCTAAGATCTCTAGAACAGAGTCATCCTCAAGGAGAAGCAAATTTGAGCATGTTGAAACCGGTAGTTACCCCAAGTGGAGTGGGCACTTTTCTTGGTGGATGGACTAGATGTTTTTAAGAGCATTCAGCTGTGGGAACAGTCACTGGGTACTATCTGTTCTCTTTGACCTTTTCTCAGCCCATTCCTGCTCCCTATGTTGACATTCTTAAACATTAGAAGTCATGCACCAATTACATTTTAATAAAAAATGCTCTGATGTTGTTAAATGTGCCATGTCCTCCAAAAGCCTCCTTAACATGTGAGCCCATGTTCCCAAAATAGTGATCTTTCTAGTTTTTCTCAGGAGAGAATTAGTCAATGAACAGCCTTTGATTTGATCTTGATCTTTGACCTCATTGCTCAGGAGAGCTAATGATTGATAAAGAGGGGTTCTCCCGCTCTGTGGGTTGCATTATCAACTCTATACACACCTGTCCATCACTAAAGTCTTAAATTGTCTTCTATTGAAAATGAATCAGTTAGATATTTGGAAATGAGATAGGATGGGGCCATTCTGTTCTAACTAACCCAGTTACAAGTGGTGACTGGTGTTTGCCAAGTCATATTTTCACATCAACGGAAGGATATGCCGAAGAAAAACACAATCCAGAGTTTGTGGGTAGCTTATTCCACCTTTCTCACCATGTTTTGAAACAAACCACTGAAGCATAAACTGTCAGACTGAAATTATTTTAGGGTACTAGGGCATCGCGTTTCTTTGCAAACAAGCAAACTGAAGGCTAGAGAGACAATTTACTTGCCCGTGATTATACACTTGCCTAGAAAAACAATATCCTCGTGTCCACACAAGGATTTGGTGATAGGTGTGATATTCTTAGGCTTTCTGACTAGAGGTATTTTCGACACAAAGAAACCACTTTAAAATACCTTCAGATGCAAAGATTTCTTCTTTGCTTCTACATGTGAGATACGTGGGTCATAAATTTGACCTTCATGTCTATAATTCATAATCCCCAACCAGAAATTCATGGCCTCATCAAGCATGTGGTGGGCAGGGATTTGGGAACTCAAAGTTCCTGCTAGAGCTCTTCCTTTAATCTTGATACTTGGGACAAGTCGTGTAGCTCTCAACAGAGTCCATGTTCTGGTAGTTCACATCCCAGGCTTTAAATCTTGATTCTGCCACTTGCTGGTGAACTTGGGCCAACTGCTTCATTTTCTGAGCCACTTTTTTCATCACCTATGAACTGAAGCTAATAAGCCTCAGAGGTCTGTTGAGAGTTTAAATGAGAGAATCCAAGATAAATGCTTACTTAAGAGTGTTGCCTAGCAATCTGGAGTATGAATGTTAACTATCCTTAGCTACTTATCTCCCAAATTAGGAGGTGGATTAGATACTGTCTAAAGAGGCTTGATCTCAAGATGAGTATTTTATAATTAGATAGCTTGACATGCTTCTGTTTTCCCTTTCATCAGTAAGGTATATGACTTTTTTTTTTTTTAATGTTCTACTGTATTTCCACAAAACATACATTTTTTTTTTTCTCTTTTTTTTCCGCTGTTCAGCTCACTAAGGAACAGCTCACTGGTCTTACCATAGGATAGTTAAGCAATTCAACCACTAGATGGTGATTGAACTCTTGTAGCCTCTCAGTTGGGAGACTGTTAACACTGACAAATTACAAATTATAAATCACATAAGACATGGAACTGAGAAGTTGGAAGACCATCAAGTCTAATTTGAAGAGGTTGATGACACGGTTGGCACTTAGAGGTGAATTCTAAGCAGGTTGTTCAAGGTTATGCCACCATTAGATGTGAGCTTCAGAAACAACAAAGTCCTCATATAGACCAGTCATTTTTTTTTTCTTCTCTCCATTACACTCCAAGAAGCATGCTTGGAAGTGTGCAGAACAGAGCTGCTTGGGGCTTCTGCAGAACTAATCTATCTCTCATGTTACTTTGATGGTTTAATAAAGAGTTTTGCGTAGTCCCTGTGTTCCCTTTTAAGGGGATTATATGTGTTTTTTATCTTAACACTTATTTTCTCAGGTGCCATTTATCCCCCATGGACACTTGGGTAATCTGTCTTTAGAAATTAACAGCTAATAGGTGAGCTAAAATGCAGAGTATTCTTATGAGCCAAATCTGCAGTTACTAATGCAGTTTTTACATCTTCATATTTTTCCAACAGCCTCCCATTTGATGTCTTTACATTTAGTGCTATTAAACCATTAGGGAATTAATTCATCCTCAGTGTGTGGGACTGTGTCTTCTTTGTACATCTGTTCTTTGTGCTCATGCTGTGTAGGTGTGGGTGCATACGAAACACCTCTTGTAATAGCATTTGTACCTTTCATCTATTCCACCAGTGACCAAACAAAATGCTAATGGCTACTCTCAAGAGAAAACAGGAACACCCAAATCAGAAGCCACTTTCATATTCAATATTTCCCAGCACTCTTTAATATGAATACTGAAAATTTGTGCTTACTCTCAAATGTACTATTTAAAAGGAAGATAAACACAAACTAGGAAATTTTGAGTCTAGAAGGGATTCAAGATGACAAACCGTCCTCTCCAGAAAAATGGTGTCCTTTTCCCAAAGCCATATAATTAGTGACAGGATCAGCCTGGAAACTATGTCTTTCAACAATAATTCTTAGATGGGTGCCATTGCTTTTACTTATTCATGTAGTTTTGGAATCCACTGATGTCAGGGCCAGTTGCTGGTTCAGTGCAAGATGAAGCCAGGTAGACTCTAAGTAAAGTTCCTTGGTTTGTGCCAAATGACCAGGACAGTTTTTATCCTTGGGTGCAGATTTCAGCACACCCAGGATGGCTAGATGGGGTACTTTGTATGATTCTCTCACAACAACTAACTTTGCCTAACAATAATGCTGATATTTTTAAATCAAAAATGTAATGCCTCAAACATCTACACTTTAATTATCCTGGATCTCCTAATTTATGCTGGTAAAATGTATTTAGAGCATTTATTTTTATTGATAGAAAAAAATTTATCAATAAATTGATAAATTTATAAGGGATAAAAGGAATGGAATTTCAACCCAGTTAGTTACCTTTAGCTGACTGACGACGTGTGTATTGTTAGTGCAGTTTCCAGAAATTCTTCCTTTGGTGGGGGGAGTCATGGGCATACTGCTGAAGGATGGCCACCCACTGTCAAGTTTGCATGGCCCTTTGGCTTCCCGGAAGGTACAGAAACAAAAAGCAACATCCACCTAATACTTGAGTTATCTGAGTTATTTATGTTGATTCTTCTCTCAGGTCCACAAAAGGTGGCTCCGATTCCTCCCTTTCTGAGCTACGGCCAGCTCGGTCAGGCAGAGCCTTCCTGCTCAGAGTCCTCCGGGCGGCTCTCCCCCTTCAACTCCTCCTGCTGCTCCTCGTGGGGCTCGCCTGCCTTGTACCAATGTCAGAGGAAGACTACAGTTGTGCCCTCTCCAACAATTTTGCCCGGTCATTCCACCCCATGCTCAGATACACAAATGGTCCTCCTCCACTCTGAATCAAGCAGATGCTTGCTGCAGAAGTGTTGGTAGCATCGGGAGGATGGGGCCAGCAGCAAGCCCAAACCATCAGAGGATTTGATCTTGATGAAAGCCCTCCATGTGGCAGCTTTAGCTCTCCTCCATATCCATGTGTGCAAATCACGGCTTCAGATATGGTTGGTAAACAATGACAGGAAGAGAGTAAATGGAAGGTTTCAAAGAAATATTGTTCCAGACTCTGAGCCTTAGCACTGAAGTAAGGACATCCAAAGTTTCCTGGACTCATGAATTCTGGGCCATTGGCCCATTCACTGCATAGCCGAGGACTTCAGTAGACCACCTGGGCAGCTTTCCCATGGTGCTGCTCCACCCACCCAATCAACCAAGGACCCTTATCATACAATCTACCAACCAATCAGTGCTGAAGAGATTTTAGAACCTTGTAACATACAATTTTTAAGAGCTTATATGGCAGCTTCCTTTTTACCTTGTTTTCCTTTTGGGCATGATATTCTAACCTTTGCTTTAGAAGCACAAGCTGTAAATTCACAAGGCACTTTTTTTAAAGGTATAAAAAAAACAGATGTAATAAATAAGGTCATGGAAGGCTTTATGTGAAAAAAGTTGAATGTTATAGTATAAAAAAAAAGATATTTATGTATGTACAGTTTGCTAAAGCCAAGTTTTGTTTGTATTGATTTATTTGCATTTATTATAGATACTGTACAATATTTTGTCTGTGCTTTTTTTTTCTCCCTAAAAAAAGAGATTCTAAATTTATTTATTAAGCAGGCACTGATCAGAATGAAACTTGATCTTTTTTTTTTTTTTTTGTGGAATGAGTGAAGATGGAAAATCAGTATGTATTAAAGGAAAAGGAAGCTTGGAAATAGTTCATATTTAGACACAGAGGAACGCAGAGGATCGCTTTTTCCCTCTTCCTTCCACAGCCAATCAGATCTCATGCATTCCTGCTTTCTGACTCCTTCACCCTCTCTTCTCCATTTGCTTTGCACAGTGGGAAGCACCTCCTAGGAACTCCTGCCCAAAGCCCCCTCTCTGATCCATCCCAGGGGTATACAATGGCCACATGAACCTTCTTGAAGCCTTCTTTTGTTCCAGTGCCTTCTTTGGGCTGGGGATGTAGCTCAGTGGATGAGCACTTGCCTAGCATGTATGAGTTCTTGGGCTTAATCCCTGATACCAAAGAATAACAACAAACAAACAAAACAAAATAAACCAGGTTCCTTCTTTGCTACAAAACCTTCTCTTGTTCATTGACTACCCATTAAGTACGATTTCGGCCTGTCATTCAAGTCCAAATTCATAAGATTTTATTCTGCCCCTCTGACCTTGCCAACGGGCAACTCTCGTGGAACCATGTGATACTCATGGCATTTTAATCTGTCATTTAATAATTTAAGGAGAGGGTACACAAGACCCAGATTTCATGCTTCTCTTGGAAATAGAAAGCTCTAGCACCTTGAGCATATACCCTGCATGGCAACAATGGCTGGGGCTTATTGGCTTGTCTTTAAGAACTGGAAGGGACAGTTTTCCATTTGTCCACATATCCCATCAACATGTCTCATTGCCTGTAGCAACCTGTAAGGAATTGAGTTTATAAAACCTGTTCTAAATCCAATATGGAAACTAAACTGAGGTGCTCTGTCTTCCCTGGCTTCCATTCCATAAAGCATGAAGGTTGAGTGCCATCCCAGGCAGGCTCCTGAGGCTTCAAAGCTTTCAGATTCCTAGGCTCATATCAGTCTTCACCTGATCCCTGGGGCAGGACCCGAGAGCCTGCATTTTAAACAGGTGCCTGGGTGGCTTGATTCCTACTGTTGACAAGAATGCCCTATGTTTTCTTATTTCCATCTTTTTATTCTCACCTTCCCTTTGTTCCATCCTCATGAGACTTAGCTGACAAGCCACCTACTCCATGAAGATTTCTTGGTGGATCCTCTACCGTACTCCAGACTCCTCTGAACCAAACTTCCCTCTGTGGCTTTTCTATTATGTGGACTGTGCTTTCTACCTTCAGGTTACACCTTTACTTTCCCCTACCTGTCATGCCCTCTGGAGCGACATTCTTTTATAGAGAAGACAAACTATGCTTTAAGTATCCAGTCCTCCTGCTCCTGGAGAATGGTGATTGGAGTTGAAGGGTTCCTGTGCACCCATCTGAGAGGGTCAGTCCTCCCTCATTTCTCTGTCACTCCCGGTCCATAGGCCTGGAAGCAGAGGCCTTGTCCTAGAGCAGTTCCCCCTTCCCCACCACACCTGTCACTGTCAGGGAACTCGCCAATGTGGGGCAGGAGGCATGGAAAAGGTGAGCACAAAGGGACTTCCAAGGCACTTCTGCTCCAAACAAGGTGACTGACTTCCTTGGCATCTCCCGTCACTGAAGAATCCAATGTTGAATGTTGCAGAGAAAAAAAAAAATTCTTTTATTTTATTTTATATTATGTTATTTTATTTTTGCTGTGCCTAGGGATCAAATCCAGGGCATCACATATCCGAAGCACATGCTGAGCCACTCAGCTACACCCCTGGCCCCTCTAGAGAAAAACATTAACTTTCTTTCTTTCTTTCTTTCTTAACTATACTGGGGCTCTATTGCAGTACACCTGCTATTCATGTTCTCTACCACTGAGCTACATCTCCAACCCTTTTTCAAAATTTTATTTTGAGACAGAACTCATTAAAGTGCTAAGGATAGCCTCAAATTTGTAATCCTTTTGTTTCAGACTCCCAAGTAGCTGGGATTGCAGGTGTATGTCACCATGTCAGCCCTAATTAAGAAAAATCTTAGAGTACAATACAATTTTTGCTTTTCTAAAACTCTGAGAAATGCTCATTGGGGTGTGTGACCTGCATTTCTTTAATTTTTCTGAATACTTGACAGCACACTGAAGAATAAAGAAGTAGGGACCCCTGGCGGATATAAGCACTGAAGCCAGGAGGTCAGGGCTTTCCCCAGATGATATAGCTCATCCCATGGAATAAGGGCCATGCACAAGACAGATGAGACCAGGGCCTTTGTCGGAGGCCTCACAACCTCAAGTGCCTTCTGAAGGAGGGGCCCCGGGTCCCCTTAGGAGCATTCTCCCCTGCACCCAGCAGCTCCCCTGGCAATGGAGAGAAGGATGTGTACATCAAAGACTTCATGAGAAACAGCATTTTAAAAGAAGATGAAGGACACTGATGGCAGTTGAAGGGGCTCATATTTCTATAGCAAGGACTGTCAGGAGCTCTATTGTGGCCTGCAGAGCAAGAATAATTCCCAAGTGTATGATGGGTAAGGAAAGGCACCATCAAAGAACCACCAATTGACCGGAAGGCGGGGAAGGGAAGGATAGTAACATTTTGGTATTGAGATTTTCACAAGCACACAAGAATTATTAGAAAAGGTGAACACAGAGAGAATTCATAAAGTGAAGCTGCAAATTAAAGGCTTAGAAACTAAAAGTAGTGACAATAAGAAATCCAGGAAGGAAGGAAAATTGTGCCCGAGGAGCAGGAACAGGCCTGGAAGATTGGGCAACAACAAAACCCCTTGTTTTTTTAAGAAGTGAGAAGAGATACCTTCAAAAGAATGGAAATCCAGCAAACTGAGGGCAGAGATTTATTGTAAGAGGGCAGGTTGGGTTAGAATGATTTGTAGCCTATACCCTGAGACCACATATTAAGCAATTATAGCTAAGAAATTTTATTGGCAAGCCATATAAAAGATTATAAAGCAAAGAATATTGGAGAGAAATAATTTATCCAAGCTAATCATGGCCAGAGAAACAGGGCCCCAAGGAACTGGGCTGGGTAAGACTCAGGGCAGTGCCATGGCTGGATTCTTTGCTCTGTGCCCAGCAAATCCACCCTCCTCATCACCAATCAACTCCAGGCAGTTCCACACCCATTAAAATAGTCCGAGAGCACATGTCAAATAAGCCCCAAATGCCTGGGAAGAGCAGCACCCAGTAAATGGCACTGTGTGGCCTGAACTGCTCCTGATCCTGAGTCTCAGCCAGGACCTCACAACTTCTTGTTAATTACCGATTTGAATGGGTAATTACATACAAATTTCCTCTCCTCTTAATTTTCTCATCCAATTTATGTCAATGTAGAATGTATTTTTAAAAAGAGTGACTGTCAGTCTATGGAAACAGGGTGGTTTACAAGCCTAGAGCCAATTTTCTGCTTAGCATGTGCAGCACTAAAAAGATAATTTGGATGAGGAAAGGAAGGATTCTGTTGGGAGTGGTTATTGCAGTTTTAGATTTGATAATACATTGTGATAACTGTAGTTGATCATTATACCTAGAGCAACTCAGAGATAAAGAAACTGAAAAGGAATGAATTGCATTCTTCAGTTCCTGGCTTCTCCCTAAACTCTCCCATGGAGTTGCACAATATCCAGCAGGAGGCCACTGGGGACTATCACAGAGAGGCCTGTAATAGGGACCACCTCCCTTTCAGATGAATAAGTAAAACAGGGAAGACCAAGGGCACTTACTGGAGTCTCTGCTGAGCAGCTTCCTGCAGCCTCTGGGAAAAAAATATATGATCTGAAAAATGTGCTATATATGTGTAATTTGAATTATAATGCACTCTGCTGTCATATATAACAAATAAGAATAAAAAATAAATTTTTTTTTAAAAAGTTGAGAATAGATCATAAAAACCAGGCAGTGAATGCACTACTATCCAAGCTGAACCATGAGGAATGCTGAATCTGGGAGCCAAGGAGGCCAGGTGGGACTTGGGAGTCATCTTTCTAAACCACGAAGGTCCTGGGAAAATGAATCAGCCTTATAAAACTCTTCACCTGTTACTCAATACAGTCATTAGAACATAAAAGAATTTGAAGCCACAATTGTATCAAAACAAAGTCCCTCATAAGCTGTGCCATAGACACTGCATCGAATGCCATAGGTAGTCCAGAAGAAATCTAACTTCCCCAAAGAAGGTGCATACCAGGGTCTTGAAGATGTGCACTCCAGGCCAATTCTGAACCCTGCTGGACACAATTTTGAGCCAGTCATTGGCTCAGAAGGCAAAGCCACCAAGTAATTGGAAACATCCACAGCAGTTTCATGAAGCTACCTCCAACCCTAATCCACAGTTTTAGGCAGGAACCCAGCACAGCCCACCTCCTCCGCCTGCACTGCACCTTTCTGTGAGCTGCACAGATTGGTGGGGAGCTGCAGGAATGCAGGTTGCCAGAGGTTTCCTAAGTGCAGTTCCTAATCAGAAGCACCTGTGTCACCTTGGGTTCCAAGATGGGCTTCCAGACCACTGCCTGCCCCAGATCGCCCCATCCTAGAGCCCTCTAACCCTTCCGCTGGCTGCCGTGGCAGGTGTGTGAGCAGGTTTCCCATCTTTCCCCATAACTCTTAATGTCAGCTTCATCAACCAGTAAGTTTCCACATGAATCTGGGTTTTCAGTTTGGACTCTGTCCTGTGCTGTTGATCTGTCTGGCCATTGCTGTGTATATAGTATAACTGACTATGATGATAATACATATGTATAATATATAAATACAGTAAAATGCCCACGTCAATAATACAAATATATAACACAAATATGTTGTAACTCTCAATATACTAGTATCATGTATTGGTGACTCTAGTGTAATTGTTAATAATCTTAGGGCAGGCACCATTTCTCTCTTTGTATATGTGTCCATTTAAAAGGCTAATTGTTTCAAAAAATCAACTATTTTAATTACAAAAGATTCTCTTCTAAAGATAAATTTTTTTATCATTCTCTTGATCATTTTCCAATTTTATGTTACCTTTCTATTGCCTTTTTACTTTTCTCAAACAACATACACAGTTGTTTTTAATCAGGGCTATTTATATTATTCAGTGACTTGCATTTTTCACTTACTTATATTCTGCAGATGTGTCTGTACATATGCGTTCATCTTCACTGCACTGAATATCACAGTATATTTTTAATTAAATTTTATTATGTATATTTGAGGCTTACAACATGATGCTCTAGGATAAATATAGACTGAAATAATTATGATAGTGAAACAGTAGAAGAGCTATCATCTCACTTAAAAATTTTGTAGGCGTGGCTAAAATCTACTCATTTAACAAGAATTGTAAGGGTCCAGCGAAACGTCGGAGGGAGAGACCACAAGAGACCGGCTCCATGCAATTGGCAGAAGGGGTTTTATTGATTCAGCATGCTGAGGCTCCAGGCTCACTCAGGAAGATACAGCAGCCCAGAGCCCAGAGCAGAGGTCAGGCAGAGCTTAAGTACACTTTTTGGGGAAGGTGGTTGGGGGGGGGGGGATATTTAAATTGATTGATTCTGGGCCCGTGGTGCCTAGTGCCAGGCAACTCAAAGTCCCAAGTTATCAGACCACCAGAGGAGTCAGTGAGAATGTTTACTGGGGCAGCTCCGCTATTGTCCTAACAGCTACAGAGATCAAAGGCTTCGGGGTAGCCGAGGTATTTAACATATCAATGGTCTCTTACTTTACAACCCAAGCCTTGCCGTTAGAGACTTCACAATGTCCGGTCTTTTACACTTTAACTCTGGCTTTGCGGCTTAGAATCAGCTTAGAAATTTGACCTTTACAGAATGCCTAGTACAATACAATTTAAATTTAGTCCTCACAATGATAGTGAATCTCTAAATTTGCTCATCTTACTTATCTACTAGTTTGTGTCCTTCGACATACAATCTCCCCATTTTCTCCTCTCCCCTCAGCTATCCTTTCTCTGTCTCTGTGAATTTGAAGCCACAATTGTATCAAAACAAAGTCCCTCATAAGCTGTGCCATAGACACTGCGTCGGATGCCTTAAATATATGTCTCTGTGTATTTGCCACAACTTGAATGGACCTGGGGGACAGTAGCTAAATGAAATAAATCCATGTCTTTTCTCAACAGTTGTTTTCTCCCAGGTCATGCTATTAAGCAATGCTGCAGTAAACATTCTTGCATGGACATGAAAGTATACCCTTGTGTAGTATGGCTTTTATTTCTCTAAGGTGGCACCTATTTCAAGGTGGCATTACTGAATTACAAGGTATGTATGTTCTAACCTTTAATACATTTTAATGACTTCAGCCAGATTACTTTCTGAGAAAGTCATGATGAGTTACAGTCCCACATTTTCTTAGAACCTCCCATTTATTAATTAATAATTTGCTCCCAAATTATTAATGTCCAAATTCTACATTTTCAAATCTCTCAGGAACTTTGGAAAACTTACAGCCCCAGGATATAAAACAATTAAGTACTGGTCACGGTGCATCTGCATTTGTTTGAAGCTCCCCAGACAATTTCCCTGTATGGACAAGTTTAGGAAGGGCAGGACTAGATGTTACCAGTTTTCTAAAATATTGCCCAACTCAGGCAACAGTAGCATATTGTTTATAAAATTTGCATTTTCATGACTAGTTTATATGTTAATTGTTTCATTTGTAATATCCTTTGACCATTTTTCTATTTTCTTTTATATTTTCAAGAACTCTTTGTATATGAGGGAAATTAGCTCTCTATATCATTTGTGTTAACTTTAACAGTTCCTTTAGTTACCAGAACATTTTAGTTTGTACATTATCAAATCTGATAGGTTTTTTTTCCTTTGTAGATTCTGAACTTTGTATCAACAAGGCCTTTTCCATTCCAAGATTATGCAAATGTTGGCTTGTATTTCCTTCTAATATATCTACACTCTCCATGGAATCATTTTTATAGTTAATATAAAGGAATTATTATGGCATTTTTTTAGAAGAATAGATAATTGTCTTAAAACCAATCAGGCATAAGAAATATATGCCTCCTGTTATTAATATTCTTTTACTTTTTAATAACCTCAATGCCAGTCAGGTTGTGCTTGTTTAATAAATAGTATTTACTATGAGGCAACCGTTTTTTTAAATAAGATCAATCTATGTACATATTGATTAGAGGAAGATGCCTACCATATAATTTCAAATTTTAACGAATAAGATCTAGAATAATTTGTATAATATAATCCAAATTTCGTATAAAGAAAGCTAAGTGTATCTTACATAAGGCAAAGAAGTTGCTGGGAGCAACACAAATGAAATACGTGACATTGTTACTGAAGTCCTAGGGAGACAATTTTAAACACTTTCATTATTTAAATTTGACAGTTATTATTTGGCTTTTTAGACCCAAATTTCTGTAAGAATAATGATAATTTTAAAAAAGAAAAAGGTACTTCTGTTGTTCTATAAGGAGGCAATATTTGATTTGCTTTTTTAATTTACAAGAAAAATGTGTGTAAGCCCCAAATAAATGGTGATAGGTCCTTTATTCAAAGTAGCAGAATCCTATTCGGTGACTTCACTCTAGATTTCATCCTGAATTCCTGGTTGGTTTCAAGGAAAAATAACAAAGTGACAAAAGCCACCAATTTGTGACGAGTCTCACTGCCCAGGGGACTTGCAGAATCCCAGGAGAAGAGTTTCCCTAGGGGAGATGTCCTCATGAGACTCACTAGTTCAAGAAAAACCAAAAACCTCTTAAGCTGCTGTCTACCATCAGAAGTCACCCTGCTGATGGGTGCTCTCAGGCCACAGCAGAAGTGTCTTGGGGAAGGGCGGGGCAGGTCCTCCCGGTGCCTTTCCTGACACAGGCCTCAGAGACCAATCATCCTGTTGCATTTGCCTTGAACTCTGATCCTTCTCGGGAACCTCCCAGGAGATATGCCACTCAAGCCTGGCTTTGCGTGGGGCTCAAGTCCTCCTCTATGTTCCCCCCTGTCCTGGCCACCCTGTGGATCAGAATGGGAGAACAGACGGGGGCAGCTTTTATAAAGCCCTTTTTGTCCAAGTCTTCAGGAAAATCTACCTACAGCATCAACTCTGGAACCAAAAATCTGGGCTGAATTTCCAGCTCAGCTACTTCCTGAGTAAAGAGCAAGTTATTTAACCTTTCTGTTCCTCAGTTTCCTCTTCTGTAAGATGGGATGATAATAATACTTCCTGCTGCAGAGGTTGATATGAGGATTAAACAGAATATATGTGATGTGTTGAAACAGTCCAGGCAAGTATGAAGGGATAATTATAGTATTTTATTGCTGTTCCCTCCGGCTTCAAATTGAATTTAAAAGTGTCTACTGGGAAGAGCTTACCAGATCTTCTTCCCACATATACTTTAGAAAAAGAAAACAGCTTAGAATTTTTTTCTTTTCTATTTTTCTTTTTAAATTGTGGTTACAAAAGCCACATAACAGGACATCTGCCCTCCATGAATTTGCATGTATACAGAGTAATATTGTTGACTATAGGCACAGCACGGAGGGCAGATTTCTGTCTTTGATTTGACAGCCCCGCGGGAAGCATCTGCCCTGAGCCCACCCAGGTGTGTGCAGCCAGCAGGGCCTCACTCTGTGGGCTCCCACTCTGCATCCGAAGAGAGAAGTTGTGGCAGGTCCATAGCCTTGTAACCTCCAGAAGCACAGTCCAGGCCTTGAGTTAATAATGGCTTTTGTGTTGTAAAACAGAAACAAACGCCTAAAAATGCATCCTCTGAGACACTTCACAGAACAAGTGTGCTGACCCATGAGATAGAAACCCCTAAGACAAATGCCATTAGTGGTGGCAGGCAGCTGGCAGAATCCTTTCTCCAAGGAGACTTCCGGAACACAGTCCTGCAGGGGCAACTCAGCACCCGATCCCCTCTGCCACACTTCTATCTGACTGCCCTTTAGGGTTCTTCCCCAAAGACAACCCTGCAGCCTCCATGAAAAAAATCATCTTTCCTTTTCTTCCCCCCACCCCATTCCTTGCCCTTGGCTTCTATGGAGGGCGGCGGGACAAGACTTTAAGGTTAGTCTTGAGAATGGAAATGGCATCTGCTCCTGTGAGTGATGAGCACAGAGGGTTCTGCAAATCCTTTGGCCGCTCCCAGGCTGTGTTGCTCATTTCCTGGTTGGGACACCTGCCAGGCCAGCAGCCCGGGTCCTTCCCTTGGCTGCCAATGCTGATGTCCGGAATTTGAGGGTTCTAGTCCCCCAGCAGCGCTGCTTTTTCAGAGTTATGCACATCCCGTTGGCACAGGGAGTGTACCGTGTACCCTGCTTATATGTAGAATGTGAAATGATTGAAGTTACAGAAGCAGAAAGCAGAATAACAGTTATCAGAGGCTGGGGGTCGGGGACTGGGGAGATAATCCAAGGGGACACAACTTGAGTTTTAGAGGAAGAATAAGTTTGAATTTGTTTTTGAGATTTTTTTTGCAGAGCATGACAAATACAGCTAATAATCAAGAACTGTACATCTCAATATTGCTGATGTTCTTATCAAGAAAAGGAACAATATGATGTGTATACATATAATCTTATTTTTTGTAATAAGTAAGTAAATAAATAAGAGGGGGGTGTGTGAGTGTCTTCACAGAATGGGCACTAAGAAGGGGATGGTGACATAGTTGGGCAGGTGATAAACCTTGTTCATTCAGGTTTTTGGATCCTTTATTCAGCTGGATGAGGTCCTAGCACCTTCTCCTGGGGACAGAACCAGGCACTTTCTTCTCTTTGAGAGCCTTGCAGTCCTCCAGAGACCAAAGCAGTTCTGGTAGCTTCTGAGATGTTGAGTCTCCAGTACCTGAGGGCAGCCGAGAACTGGGAGTGAAAGGACCTCAGCAGGGGGACACTTTAGTCAAATGGGACACAGGAAATTTGAAAGAGCATCTATTTTATCTTTTTGCCTCAATGCAGTTACAGAATATGGATGAAAAATTCCTCCATGATGCTATAACCTCTGTGATTTAGCCTTCCCATTCCCGGCATAAGGCTTAGCTACTTTTTCTACAGGAAGAAGCTGCAGCCAACCTTGGTTTCTACCATTTCTGGGTTCAGTACCTTCTCCTGCCTGGAGCCAGATTCTTATAGTCTGGGACTTTAACCAGTTGGAACCAACCTTGCCAAGTAATTAAAATAAGATTCTCTCCTCAAACCTCCTATCTTTTCATAAACTTGAGAATTTCCCCTTATACAGCTGAGCATCCCTGATCCAAAAATCTGAAATCTTTAAAAGGCTCCAAAATCTGAATCCTTTCAAGTGCTGACATGATGCTCAAAGAGTTTTGGATTTTGGAGCAGTTTGGATTTTGGATTTGGGGATTAGGAATGCTCCACTGGTAAAGTTTACGAAAATATCCAAAAATCTGAAAAACTTAGAAATACACAATACTTCTGGTCCCAAGCATCTCAGCTAGGGGACAACTGACCTGTGTGCATTTCTATAGCTTTTGGGAATGGCCACCTCCTAGGTGGAAAAGGAGAACATGATTCTTCACAAGTGGAAAGACACCACAAGAGGCCTTCTGGTCAAGGTGGTATATTGCTTTAAAGGATCTTATTTGCCTTAAAAGTTCATTGACTTTTTTCTTTCTACTTGTAAATGTGAAAGCTCATTAAAATGCAAAATTGGTGTTTTCTCTGGTCCTTTAGTATATTTTCAGATGAACTCTGTGACTTTAATAATTTCTAGGAAGCTCCAAGTGGTACTTCTTATTACTCAAGTATAAGGTCAGGAAGACTCAGCCCATATCTGCTCCTCACACATTTCTGAGGTTGGGAAAGTTACATAACTGTGTAATTCCTCACCTGTAAAACGAGGATAATCATATTTTTGCTTTCCACTGTAAAGAGTACCTGGAAATAAGGAATAAAAGTCGTCCCTGGTCAAGGGAAGCCTTCAATAAATGGTACTTTTGTATATATGAGTGTGGATGTGGTTCTTCTCAGGGTAGAAAGGAGAATTAAACATTATCCCATCTTCTAAGAGAACCTCTTCAACAACACTTGGCTTAGTTTCTGCCAAGTCCATGCAAAATTGCCTGCTGTTTCAGGAATTCTCCCTACGTTCACCTTCACCATCACCAGGTACTCCAGGCCATGTGTAGGCAGTTTCATTGGAAAGGTTCGTCTCTATCTTGAATGTACATCTCTCCTGATCTTTAGAACTGTTCTTTTTGTGGTATTTCCAAATACTGCAATTGTAAACTCACAAAGATATGGACTTAGAACTAGCTTCTTTAATGCACATAGTCCAAAGAAGCAAAGTTATGAAATTTTTGCTTCCTCAGAGTAGACATTCTATATTTTTGGAGAAACAAATCTAAACATGGTAGTTTTGAGTGTAAATGTCTCCCAAAGCCTTGAGAATATGTAACATTGGAGAATGTGATCTTGGGCCAGTGAGAACACTGAATCAACCCTCAGTTAGCCAATCTCACCTTCATACACTCCAAAGGAAAGACGTGAAATTCCATAGATTGCCGTGGACTGTCTCAAAACCTGGCTGATCAGGGAAGATAGCAGGGAACACACATAGACAACTCTGTTCCTTGGTATTTTGAGAAGGGTGACAAGGGACGAACAGGGTGCTTGGAGAGGGGAGATGCCTGGCCAAATGAAAAGACGGATAACTGCTGGATCCAAAATGCAACTCAAAAGCAGAAGGAAACTCACAACAGCAAGCATTTCAGCCCTCTGCAAATTTATCAAAGGCCTGAAACAATAGGAGAAATGTTTATGCTTGAAAAACTGCTTAACTTTGGGTAAGTGAAGGTTGAATTTGTGGCATTTTGCCTGGGGCTGTGCCCATACCCCACCCTCCGTTGTTGGCTCAGCATCAGAACACAGCAGTTCATGAGGACCCACAGCTTTGCTGCTGGTGTTTGATGAAGGATCTAAAGAAGGCTCCAGTGAACACAGAGAGGAAGAAATAGAGCTAGGTACGGAGGAAAGGGCACAGAGCTTCCATGCCCTCCCTGGGCACCACCCTCCAGGCAACGTCCGTCACCTGTTGAATTATTCACAGCCCTCTGAACCCTGCCCTCTTGGGCCTCTAAGGGAGGCCTCACCACACACACACACACACACACACACACACAATCCATCACATCTTTGACCATTGGTGAGCAATGCAGCCCTCAGCCTCTCTTCCCTTCCCACATGATGGAGCTAAAAGTTTCCAATTCTATACAAAGTTGGTTCCTGTACAACCAGCCCCCACCTCAGACTAACCCAAAGCCCACCAAGAGTCACCTCAGTAGAAGAAAAGGTGTTCATATTGTCACTTGAGAAGTGGTGTCTCCCAGGAAGTGTCTAAGGAGTTTCCAGGGAGTAGGGATAACTGGACTCAAGACCAGGGGGGTTCTTGGCATATGCATCATTTAGAGGCACAGACAGAGGCTTATTTAGAAAGTAGGTAGACATTTAAGGAAGAATGCAGGCAATCTCAAGCGAAAGAGGCCCTTTGGGAGTTCTCTTAAAATAAACTCATCGTGGGGTGGATATGGGAAGGTATATAGGAATGATATCAGTCTGGTGACCTCAAGATGGTTTTTGATAGTTTGGTCAACCTCCAGATCCTTAGGTTGATATAGTCTTTGTTATCTGATCAATAGACTTCACAGTAAACCCCCTACATTATAGATTTCTCAAGGTATCATACCTCTTTGTTAATATAATTATTGGGGGAAAAAGTCACTGCACACATAGATTTATAGATTTCTCAGGAATTTGGGAGTAACAGATCTAGAAAAGAGAGCCTCAGGATGTGACAGTCCAGGAAAAATATGTAGAGCTTCTGAATAAAAATCTTCCTTCCCTGTCTTTTATGTCTCCTTTTTACCTGTTTTTTATTTCTTCTACCCTACCTCACCCCCTACCATTAATCCCTTAATCATAAGGGACGATGAAGTTTGAAGATCTGTCTTCTATGGTCACTTTGGGCTGATAACAGACAATGACCCTGCCTAGGCAAGGACTGAACATCTTGTCCTGTCTAATCTACCGGGGACAAAGAAAGACCAGGATTTGTTGGGTGTAGAATCATTCTTTGATAACCTTGAAGAAGAGTCACTTGCCTGTGAGATATTAACCTCCTCCCCATCCCCATGACAGTAAATAAGCACAAAGAGTAAGAGAGTCCCTGAGTGGTACATACAAACAAACATCCTTGCTCAGCCTTCTCACTTCTCTTGCATAATATTTGTAAATCTTCTAGAGGTTCATGGAAATATTGTTTGCAAGTTTTGTTTGAGTCTTGGGATGGATTCCAGACTTGTCAAGGTCTTGATTCTGCAAAATCTCAAGAGGGACAGCATGAATTCTAGATTCTCAGATTCGGAGAATGTGCCCCTGTGACTTAACAGCTGTGGGGATGCTCAGGAGAACCAGAAAAGGGCCCTTTCCTTTGGGGTCAGAAAAAGTCTTCCATAAAGCATCTCATAAGGGCTTGCTGGAGAGAGTTTTAGGAGCAATTCTGATTCTTAACACAGCAATAGGCTGTAGAGGTGACCAGGACACTGAAGTTTCTCAGCATTGTTTTGCCAACGTAGTTTTGATGTGTAAGTCAGCTCTCTAGACTTTTTCTGGGGATCAAGGGTGCCAGGAGGGTTGAAGATAGTGAGCAATGCCAACAGCCTTAACACCTCCTGGGATACCTTTCAGACAAAGAAATGTCCATTGTCACTCTGAAGTGACCTAGCAAGTCCAAATCTAGGAATTATTTCTTTTAATAAGGTTTTAATGACTTCTTGGGCCTTCTCAGTTTGGGTCGGGTATATTTCTATCCACCCAGAAGAGGTCTCAGAAAAATCTAGAAAAAAATTCAGATCCTTCCTTTGTGTCTCCTTTCTAGCTATTTTTAAAATTTCTTCTATTCTACCTCAGTATCACCCCCACAAAATTCTAAGGAATTTGGGAGCACTATGTCAGGAACCAGGGTCCCAGGCCAGATATGAGAATAGAAGATTCTCCTTGTACACTTACCTTCAAGACTTTAAGGAATTCTGTCTCAGTAAATGGGGGTAGAGACCAAATGTACATTTCCTACTTCATCACAATAACACAATAACAACAAAAAGTCAGTATGGAGGAACAGAGGGGGGAAAAGAAGAGGTATTCAAACCAATAGCAGAATCCATTTGGTGTAAGTTCCCTGGACAGCAGCAGCAGGTGTGGCCCTAATGGATAACAGGCAGAGAGTCTTCAGATGCCTGGTCCTGCTCCAGGCTCTGCAGGAGTGGGTGTTGTGGTTTAGATGTGAGTTGTCCCCCAATAACTCTTTTGTGAGACAATGCAAGAAGGTTTAGAGGAGAAATAATTGGGTTATGGAAGCCTTAACCCAATCACTGCATTAATCCCCCTGATGGGATTAACTGATTGGTAACTGAGAGCAGGTAGGGGTGGCTGCAGGAATTGCCTTAACTGCCACAGGAATTTCAGGTTCTGAGTGCAGTTCAGAAACTTTACAATACCTGGTCCTTTACATTTTAACTTCAGGTTTTTTTTTTATCCTTTCAGGTAGTGATCTTATTTCCACTTTAGAAATGAGGAAACCAAGGAAAAGAGGGATTAAAAAAGTAGCCAGGGGAATGATAAAACCAGAAAATCAAATAACTCTTGGTGTCCTATGACTAAAATGTGATGAAACCAACCCAGCCTAGTAAATAAGTGAGTTTGGCTACACAATAGCAGAGTACTCTTGGAAGAGAGGAAAAATGTCAGCCACTGCCCTTAAGTGCCCTCCATGATCCTATAGACAAGTTAATGTTTTTCTGATAAGTTATATTTTTGATCAACTATGGAGTTTTTAAACATTGCAATGAGATTTCACCTGAGAAAGCAACAAGGCCTTTACTATTGTGTTGTGTTACACTTGTGTTACATGTTGTATGTCAGTATGTCTGTGTGTATTTCCATATATATAACAATTGACAGATGAGGAGCGCTCATGAAAAATTTTAAAAATGGATCCAAATATCTTTGACTCACGTGATTCAAATGGTTCAATTTAAATTAGGTAAACAGATGAAAGTAAAGATGTCTTTAAAATTAAGCTTATAAGTTTTTCTAGGTGTTCAAAAATAAAACCTAACAAAATGTTTATGTCTATAAAATAATCTGATTAAATTCAAAATTTACAAGTATTGTTTCCAAATGTGAACAGAAGGAGGTTAACAGATAAAAAAGAGAAACTAGAAGGTTCTAGGTATGGATTTCATAGAGGGAAAATATGTTTCTGGATAAGAGTCTATATGATTAAGTAATTAAGAGGGTTTAAGTAAATGATATAAAGAAGGTCTGTGTAAGTTGCTTATAAGTGTAAGTTTTTGAGCAAGTAATCTTAAAGAAATTAAACAGCTGGTTAAACAAGTGCTATTGTTTTAGAGAATTGTGCTATGTTATCTCTTTAAAAGCTAAACTTGGTTAATATAAAAACATCAATGTAATTGGTGCTATTAATGTGTTCACATCTTCCAGGTATACAAGTCTGTTAGGTAGAAGCTTCAAAAGAGCATTATATCAAGCTGTGTTCTAAAGTTGTATGATAATTTTAGGCTTAAAAGAAAGATATGTTGGAGATATAATTAAATCATTTGTGTTCTATAACTGAGCTTGTTATCAATAAGATATGTACAGTTCTATGTTACTTTTTACACTGAGATACAACTTAAGTGTATTTTTAAGTTAATGGGGGCTTAATCTGTCTAAAGGTTTTATTGTAAAACACAAAAGTACTTTACTACTTTTCTACAAAAGGTTAGAAGCTTTCAGCCTTTCTTTAATTCATGTTTTAGATGTGATATTATGTTATGTTTGCTCAAGTTCACAACAATTTATGTAGGCTTTGTAAAACGATGTCTAAAAAGCAAAGATCAGTCTCAGAACTGCAGTACTTAAGATTTATGAAGAACCCCGCCTTACTTGAGATAAAGCTCTATGTCCCATCCCACTATATGTGAAAGTAACTATAAAAAATAGGCTAGATTTCAGTACATTTAAAGTTGTGTCCAAAAGTTAGTTTTTGTTAAGATTACTAAGATCTCAAACAGGGAATTATAATGTATAACTCTGCCAAAATTCAAGGTAGCTATTATATGAACTAAATATGTTTTTACTCTTTGATAATTTTATCTTGTAGTTTTCAAAATGGCTTAAAGATTGCCTGCTAATGTTTTGCAGAGGTACTGATTTAAGAACTCACAACCTGGGTTAATGTAAGATAAAGAGTTATCACCTACAGGATAGAGAGATAGACATTAAAGCCCAGTACTTTTAATATAAGGCTGTTAGAACTTATTTGCTGGATGTTTAAGATCAAGTTTTAAAATTAAAAATTTGGCTTTTGCCCTCTGAGTCAGTCTGAGTCAAGGGATAGGGGACTTTTCCTAAGGGCTCTGCAACTCTAGGCCACATAACCTCCTGAACAGGGAGATTAATGAGACCAGTGGAGGACAGAAAGCCAATCAGTGCATTTGCTGTGAAGAGGAGGGTCATCAGAAAAGGGAGACATCCCTGATGCTTCCGAGGGAAGCCACATGGTCAAGCAAGGCCTGGACCCATCCTAGCGCAAATGGCACTAGCAGATCTGAAAAGCTGCTGTAAAGTTCCCGAGGACTCCCAAGGAAACTCAGCTTACTGTTAACAATAGATAGAAACAAAAGTCAGTTTGACTTGCTTCATCTTAAACACTTAGCAAAGACAGTCATAGCCAAAACACAGCTATTCCTGGGCATTTTTAAATAAAATAATAGTTAAATGTAACTTCCATAAATAAGTAAACTGGAGGCTTCAAAAGAGATTCTCAGACAGGAATGCCTGATAACTATCAAAAGGAACTGCCAGAGTAGTTTTTAGTTCAAGGCCTTTATTTCTAACCTACACAGGTAGGCATGGTGTTTGCTAGTATGGTTATCCAGCCCTGAGTAACAGAATTAAAGATTTCTCTATTAGACACAGAGGTCAAACTAGTAAAAGGATTTTGCAAGATCAGATGACATTAAATTATTAAACTGTGTCTTAAGGGAAAGGACATCTGTAACCCTAAAAGTTAAATGTTATGTTTACAGTCCTGGTAACTGAGGATGTTAAAGCCTGGTGAGGGAACTTATGTATAGTGACATGTTCCAGCTTTTGCAACACTTATTCAGTACTCATGGTTTTTGTTTCTCTCATAGAAGCACCCATCCCCAGATGACAACCTGTTTTTCCCCAACCAGATCTCAAATGGAACTGACTTCTAAATGGGAACTCACGTCCCCCAAGTCGCCCCCCACGTCTTCAAGCCCCCTCATGTTCGACACCCCTTTTCAGCTCTGAAGCAGCCAGAACGAGTCATCGCCCCTTCTCCACACAGCAATAAAGTTTCTAAAATTAGGGGGAAACAAAGCCAAAAATGGAAATGCAGTGTAGATAGGTAAATCGAGTCAGGTTGGGTCTAGGAGGCCAATTTTAAGTAAGTCTGGAAAGTTAAAGACTGTCCCCTGAGGATTACTGTTTACCAAGATGTAGAGTCTGCCTAAATAGGCCCCCAACTGAGGGAACCATGATTGGTTCCCAAGTTTCCAGACAAAGGGGGGAATGAAAGACCCCAGCCCAGAAACCAACAGGCCCCATTGTGAAACCATCAGGGCGTGTTGCTAACCCACGTAAAGAGAGGTCTCTCTGTTAATCAGTTAAGGGTAGTCTATTGTGAGGGGACAGGATGGTTGAGGAAGAACAGAAAAGCAGATCCCAAGGCATGCCTGAACAAACAGGAACTGATAATGATAAGCAGGAACAGAAAAACCAGAGTGTTAATATGTAACTGTCATGAGGTTTATCCAGGAACATAAAGTGAAAAACAACTTTGCCCTTTAGGTAATCTATATGTTGGGTTCAAAATAACCAATAAGAAACCTGTCACTTCCCGTGCGCGCGAAACCTGCCCCATTATCCTATAAAAGACCTGTACCCCAAAGCCCGGTGTGCCAGTTCACCAAAGCTCCGGCTGAGGTTTTGCTGAGCACCCACAGGCGTCTGTGTCTGAATAAACCTCTTGCGTTTGCAGCCAGTGCCTCGTGCGTCTTTCTTGGACAGGGAATCGGTGGGTCTTTCACAT
Source organism: Callospermophilus lateralis (assembly GCF_048772815.1). Lineage (NCBI taxonomy): Eukaryota > Metazoa > Chordata > Mammalia > Rodentia > Sciuridae > Callospermophilus > Callospermophilus lateralis. Next base: position 15,159,002 of record NC_135310.1, read on the forward strand.
GGATGAGCCAAAGTAGTCTTCACAACCCTCCTTCTGGCAGGAGGAAGTATTCTCTTTCCCACTCTGCTAAGATTTGGATATGATATGAGTATGCCCCCCACCCACACCCCAGGGTTCTTGTGTTGACAACTTGGTCCTCGGTGTGGTGATATTGATAAGTGGAGGAACCTTTAAAAGGTGGGACTTGGTAAAAGGTAATTAGGTGGGGGAGGTGAACTGAGACTAATGTAGCATAGCTCACGTGGGATCCTACACAGATCTCTAGAGGGAGGGTGGTTATAAAAAGGCAGGATTGGCCTCTCTAAGCTCTCTGGTTTCCTGTCCATACCATGTGATCCCTATCACTCTCACACCCACAGTAAGGCCATTGGTCTTGAGATGTTGCCAGAGCTGGCACCATGATGTTTGGAACTTCAGCCTCCAAAACCGTGAGTTAAATCAACCTCTTTTCAAGTTACCTAGCCTAAATATTTTGTCATAACATAGTGTTACCCCTGTTTACCGGTGAGGAGTCCTTGCTTCCCCAATGCTGAAGTATAACTCCAGAGAAGCACGCCAAGCACGCCAAGCACGCCGAGGCAAGTGTAGAGTGGAAAGTGGAAGCTTTATTAAGGACAGCAGAAAGGAAGGAGGAAGAAGAGGAGGAAGAAGAGGACCCAAGAGGTGGAATCTGTGGAAGGGGGAGGTCTTCCCTCTTTTACAGCTAAGGTCTTCTTACAGCTTTCCTGCATGCATTTCTGTCCTGTTCCTGTCCTTTGTCCTGTTATCTTGCAGTGATAGAATGTAGGTGGGGAGTCCCAAAAGGTGAGGGGCGGAGGGGCCAGAGGAGTAATCTTGGGCAGGAAGGGCTTGGGGCTGCTTTTGATTAGCATCTCCCTGTTTGCTGGGAGCTGTTTCATTAACATTTCTTTAGAATGGGCTCTGAGCCTTGGGAACTTTAACATTCCAAGTGCTGCTCTGCTTTCCCTGGTTCCATTCTTAACATGGCCTTCATTTTCAATTTTACTTGATATTAGACCCGATTTACCTAACTACACTAACTACCTATCTTTAAATCTGGCTTCAGTAGTAGCTATGGAAAACAGACTAATACACTTTACAGGAAAAGAAAATGAGGCACAGGGAAATTAACTTACTCAAGATGGCAAGGTAAATGGTAGGATGAGGATTCCAACTGAGTAATCTAGATGCAGAGCCTGTATGTGATATAGCTCCCAATACATCATGTGCTCCTCTCCCCCATTCGTCAGGTGAGTCATACAGAAAACAGGTAACTCTGAGAGGAAAGGATGTCCTGAAATGGAAACCAGTCATCCTGCTTTACCTCCATGGTGGGTATAACAGGTTTTTGATCTAAGCATATATATTTCAGATCATTCAATCATCTATTCACTCTTTCATTCGTATATAAGGACTCAAAAAGCTTCTTTGTCTCTCACTGGGAATGTAAAGGTGAAATTTTTAAGCTGATTCTAAGCCCAGAGCCTGAGTAAAAGTGCAAAAGATCAGACATTGTGAAGTTTCTAAACTGCAAGGCTTGGGTTGTAAAGTAAGAGACCATTGATATGTTAAATTCCTCGGCTACCCCGGAACCTTTCATCTCTGTAGCTGTAGGACAATACCGGAGCTGCCCCAGTAAACATTCTCACTGACTCCTCTGGTGGTCTGATAACTTGGGACTTTGAGTCGCCTGGCACTAGGCACCACGGGCCCAGAACCAATCAGTTTAAATATTCCCCCCCCCCACTTAAAAGTAACCAATCACCCCGGTCCAATCTGTTCCCGCCAGTAAATGTGCTAATCTTGACTCAGAGTTGTTGTTCAATTTTCCCGCATCTCCTGTTGATTTGTTCTGATGTATGCAAAGCCCCCCCCTCCCCGCCCTCTCCAAAAGGTGTACTTAAGCTCAGCTTAACCTCCGCTCTGGGCCCTGGGCTGCTCTTCCTTTTTGTGCGAGTGGGCCTGGGGACTCAGCGCGCTGAACCGGATCCTAATAAACTCCCTCTTGCACATTGCATAAAGTTAGTCTCTTGGTGTTCTCTTCCTCCGACGCTTCACCGGACCCTTACAGGAAGAAGTTGGGGCTAAGTAATAGAATACAGTTATTTCAAGGAGAAACTTATTTAATCCTCCTCATCATCTTACAAATGGATGATGGCTTATCACCATTGTGTTGATAACCTGAAGCTCTGAAAAACCAATTGCCAGTGATCCTAAAACTTGCATGTGATGGTGCCTCGCCAGTGTCTACACACCTGAAGTCAGTGTCATACCCCTGCAGTGGGGGCGCGCAGGAGATCTTCCAATCACCTTGATTTCCCATGAAACAGTAGTGAACTATTAGCAACAAATACAGCATAAAAACAAAAGAAAACAAAATTCAATCTTTCGTTTAATCCTTTATTTGAACATCAAATAGGTTGAGAAAATGTTTTACAGGTGCTAAAGCATCCTGCTGGATTCTTTACTTTTTCAAGGTGCAAAAGAGGTTTACAAGTGTGTTTCATTAAACAAAGCAAAGCTGCGACAAAATGGAATCACATCAATAACGGTACGCATCAGCATGAGCGCATATCACTCCATCAAACACAATTGGGCATTTGAGCCTTTTCCCATAAAACAAGAGCTCTACACTGAAGAATATGTGGTGCACCAAAAGCATTGTTTATATCTGTGAGAGAACAAAAACTGGCTTAATGTCACTTATTAATTCAAGTCTCTATGACCAATGACCTCTCTGTGATCACAAAGGGGTCCATGTCTTAGGCACCTGTTCATGGGACTAAATGTTATTTCCAGGGTGCACAGCTCATAAAAACACACTAAAGATGGGTTTGGGACATGGCAGCATTTACATATTTAAAAAGTTCAGGCACATTTGGATGCAAAAAAAAAAAAAAAAAAAAAGGAAAGAACAGAAAATTTTCTTGAGTCTCTAAAAGACAGTGCAAAATTGAAGTGCCATAATAGAGGCAGCAATTATTAGAAAGTAATTTTAAATGACTTAAATAAAAGACCACACCTTAATTTAAATGGAAAAGAAATGCAGCTAGAAACAGAGCATAATCACACCAATGAAAAGATGGATATTTGGGACCACAGTTAAATTCATTTGCTCCAGTTAAGAGTAAGTAAATTTTCGGGGGATTTAATCTAGGGAGTGTGCAGTGTTATCTGGATCAACCTCCCAAGACTTGCATGGAAGAGAATCACCTTTGCCTTATGAGCTACTCTGTAACTCTATTTGCCTTTCAAAGAACTAGTTTCCCCAAGCAGATCTTCCTGTGAATATATAGTCATTACTATGGTCCTAGTGATCATCCCCAGTATCCACAGTCCATCTCAGAGTTGCAAAGTATTAATAGGAAAGGACTCATAATTGGTTTCATGTAGCGATAGAAGTCTTCTAAACCAATGGCCTAAATCAAGGGCCATTTCAATGAGTAAAATTTTAAATACAGAACACCTCAATGTGATTAAGAGTAAATTATCAGTAAGTCACTTATTTATTCAGCCTCCAAAAGGCATAAGACATGGCATAGTTAAGCACATTTGCAAGACTACTAGGGAAATCTATCGAAGATTGCACTGCCTTATGGGCTGAATTTCACAATCTCCATCAATAGGGTCTTCTCTTTGGAATACCTAGTCTCCTTATTTCTGCATGATAGCATTACAGCATCATTACAGCAAGCTAGGCAGTGGGTAAAAGAAACTCAGACCCCTAACTATTCTTTGGACGTCACTGTTAATGCCACTTACTTCCCCAGAATTCAAGCCGCCATTTTGGAAATGGCTGTCAATGGAGCTAGTTATTTTTGGATTACAGTGCACAAGTAGAATACTGAAATTTGGTGCCAGAATACTTTCAATATTCTTATGCCCCTTTTTCCCATACATCAATCTCCTAAACCCACTTTCCCATCCTATCTGTATCCTCCAGGTAGATCATGTCTTTCAAACTTTAAGTTGGCTCAAAGTGGGGGGAAAGGACAGGAAAAATTATTCAAAATCTACCCTATATTCTATAGCAACATCAGCTGGAAAATGTCAGCAGCTCATTATTGACACTTCAAATAAGGATAAAAAGAGATTTCCAAAATTGTTGAAACTCCCGGGCTAACATCTTAACCATCTAATGTTCTTGGCCCGTTTCAAATGTAGTAGTATCTTGACATGAATACAAACACAGTAGATGAATAATGTAAAACCCTCCACTGTATTATTGTTTGGATTTAGCTGGTATTACATCATCTATAGTCCTAGAAGTTTTTTTTTTTTATTTTGTTTTTTATTTTTTTTAAAAGAAAATCTCAGTATAAACATTAAAAAGAACCCACTGACCCATTAGCTACTGTCCAAAAATATTACTACTGATATTTTGGTAAAAGCAAAATTAGCTGCCCTGAATAATTTTCCTTTTCAGGCATAATCTCTGCTACATAAGATTGTCTTATCATTCAATATCCAACAATAGGCATGTAGATTAGTGCTATTTTGTCTACTGTGGATACAAAAGTTGATATGAAATGTGATCTTCATTTAAATGAATAATCACCAGGTTTCAGGCATCAATAACTGCATACATGACAAGATAACTTGAAAAGTATACAAAAAAGCTAAATATTTTTCCTTGGTTTTTGCATGTTAACCCAGTCAAATTAAATCCAGAACAGAATCATTACATTCAATTGTCTGATAAACAAGCAATGCAATTTCAAAAAAATATATATTATACTATATAAGGTGCTTCTTAAACAAACAACAAAAGAATTATGTTCTTAAACATATTCTTAATGCAGATACATAAAATTGCCCCCAAATTTAGATGCTCATATAAATGGAAAAAAAAAATTTTTTTTTTTTTTTGGCCCTCCCAGTTTCCCAGTCCTTTGGTAGAAATTTAACTGGGCAACCAGAAATTAATCAAACTTGCTTTTCCAAACAGGACATACCAAGAGAAGCCTAGTAGCTCTCCAGGGGTGTTGGCAAACATGTCACCTCTCAATGGGGTTCGAATTACAGACTATGAAGTCAGGGAAGGAAATCAAACTTACTTCTTAGCTTAAAAAAAGGAAATAACCCACAATTGCATTAAAGAAGCAAAGGCCCCAATGCTGGTCTCCTCCTGGCTTATGAAGTTTTAGGACAGGAGATGGGGGTGGGGTGGGGGAGGGGCTGATTTCTTCCCAAGGGCATGTGCAGTCTCACCAGCCCCCACAGCCTGAGTCCAGTGCTCCTGTCACCTCTCTCCTTCCCTCCTTCCCTGCCAGGAGCATGCTGGGCCAACTTTAGGAACACAGCTATCCACTGCTGTTCTTCCAATGAAGGCCACTCAGAAAGCAAGAAGGGCAGACTACCCTGTGGACCCTAGAACAGCCCGCTGTGCACTGCAGGGTGGAGGACCTGGGAGATGCATCCTGGGAGCTGCAGCCTGTGGCCATGCCACTCTGAGCAAGGTTGACCTTGCTTTACAGATTTATCCAGTTTCTCCCCTGCTTTCTTTCCTCTGGAGCAGCCACAATCATCATGCAGTGTTACTATTTAGCCCCATGCCCCAGGGCTAAAAAAAAAAAAAAAAAAAAAAAAAATCAAACACCAGGAGTTAAGCCGGCTCATTGAAACTCCCCTTTTTCCTGATGGGCCTTACATGTTAAAATTCAGTGGAGCTCACACCAGGAAGATCCAAGTACAGCGCCCTCTGCTGATAAATAGGAGACCCCCACCGCGACAAGTTCTGAAAGCTGTTTCACTGCATGTCCTGGGGGCAGACGGCTTGCTTCCATAAAATAAAAATTAAAACAGAAAACTCGAGCTTGTCCCTCATACAGAGACACTGATCTGTGTGGGGGTGACTTAATTGAAATCGACTTGCTGACTTCCCACAGGGCCTTGGGAAGCAAGAATTAGCCAGAACCCATGATCTGTATGTAGTGCTCTAGAAATACAGCAGTAGAGATGTCAGCAAGTTGACATGATCTTAACAATCAGGGGGTCTTCCTTCCCTGTGTGTGTCTTGTATTCCTATAGGTGAAATGAATAGACAATCACTAAATATAATGCTACAGCCATGCAACAGAACAAAATGATAAAGGCATCACCTTAATAAAGTGACACATGACTATAGGAATACAAGAGGATGCTAAGGAACCCTTGAGCTAGCTTTCTCAATGTCATAGGTTAAAAGAGCCACTATCAATTCTTTCCTGAGGCTTTTTCTTGGAGCCATCACAAAGTGCTTATCAGAAGTGAAATGGCCACTCTCCGGGCCTGGGCCTCAACAAGTAGTTTCAATGCACAGTCATTTCATAGGTTGAGTTCAGTCGCGAAGGGCTATGGGAATCCTCATTCTCAGTCAGGTAGCAAAGGGGGAAGAGAGCTGTTACCAAGAATTGGCCTTGGACTCCCTTTGGCTGTTCCTAACAGAAGATGTATCACTAAGAACTGAGCAAGCAAATGAACGGCCACTCATACTAGAAAGCCACTGGTGGTGGATGCATGCCTGGTGTGTGCAGGAGACAGAATTCCGCTAAAGTGATGCTTGGCTTGGGTAAAATGCTGCAGGGATTCTCAGAGCTTTGGGAGAGGCCGAGAGAGCTCTCACATTGTGTTGGGGAAACCCTCTGCTTCCTGAGGGATGTAGTATGTCTGCAAGGAATGTGCTGAAGTGGAGCTCGTGGTGGCCAGCAGGCTCTGGCTAGACTCCTCTGGGGACCCTCCTCCACGGCTGGCTGGGGCGTGCAGGCGGTGGGCATCCAGCATCTCCAGCAGCAGGTCGTACAGGGGCACCACGTTCTTGCACTTCATGTTGTACAGATGCTCCATGCCCTTGTTGCTGGGGAAGGGGCACAGAGAGGACCGCATTAGACACCAGCAGAGCCCCAGGACACCTGAAATTCCCAGGGGAAGTAAGAGGAACTCCAGGGATGCTTGTAAACCAGTCTTCCTTCCCGTTTAAAGACCCATCTTTGGACGGCATCTGCAGAAACCTGAGGACTGCTGAGACCCCCGTCTGGGACCTATCTTCACTAGTGTTTCATTTTCCCATCCTACAAGGGCAGTCCCACCCCCCACAAACCCACTCTCCCTCCAGTCACCTCACTGACAGCGTACTGTTTACGCAGGTGACTTTCATCCTGGCATGAGACCCCATTCCCCTCTCTCACCTTTACATGTAAAAAGAGAACAGGACAGGTACAGCCAGGCAGGAGTGAAACCACGATATTTGAAGCTGTCCAAGAAGCTCCCTTGCTTAATCCTCTCTATGGCTTCCCAGCAAACTCAGAACAAAACAGAAATTTCTGTCCACACTCTCCAAGGCCCAAGTGACCTTTCTTGTCCTCCTTCATGGTGCTCATCCTGTCCCTACCTCACACTCCTTAGCCACACTGGTTTTTGTGCTGTCCCGTAAAGGAACTAGGATCCTCCTAGATTTAGGGGCTCTGCACCTGCCAATCCCTCTCCCTGGATGAACTTCCCCAAATCTTCAAATGTCACCTCCTCTGGGAAGTTTCCGCTACCCCTGTGGCACGAGGCCCTGGGCCTACAGTCTGAGCTGCTCTCTGTGAATTGTTGCGTCTTCCTTCTTACAGTTAACACAACTTGGAATTCTCCTGTGTGCTCATGTGTGTTTATCCCCCCCCCAGACACACACTCCACACACACTCCACACACACACACACACAACCCAGCACAGTACAAGTTACAGGAGGAGAGGATCTGTCCGTCCTGTCATCTACCATAGCCTAGAACTATGTCCGGAACTTGGTGAGTGTCCCGCAAACATGGGTAAATCGGCAGATGTCACTCCTCTCTGTCACATGTCCTTTCTCTACCCTCCACCAGCCACCTCTCTGCTGTTCTCACCACAGCATGAGGTGGGAGGGGGCTGCAACAATGACTATCTAGCTTGTCATTTCTTAAGAAAGAAAATATGTATCATGAGGAGACAGGACCAAAACAATGTCCTGGAAAATATTTGCAGTGTTGGGGGCGGGGCGGGGGGGTACGCAAGCACAGCTTGGGGTCCTGCCGTGGAAACCCAGCATCAGAGTCATCCAGGTCTACAGCCCATCCTAGATAATGTGTTATTTTGTTACTGTTTTGCTATTTAATTTAGATGCTGTTAAAGTTAAATGCCCCCTGGATCCACCACTGTCTTGCTTGTGCAATGTAATGAATCACATTTACAGTCAGATGAAATCTGGTGTCAAATTCTTTGAATAGCAGCATATGGCTGGAGCCACGCTTGACGAAACAGAGTTCTGGGACTTAGATTAGCTGTCGTGAGGCACCAAAATATTATTTTGTACATGTGTATGAGTGAGAGAGAGACAGAGGGGTATGGGAAGGGAGGGAGGGAGGGAGGGAGGGAGGGAGAGAGAGAGAGAGAGAGAGAGAGAGAGAGAGAGAGAAGAAGAAGAAGAAGAAGAAGAAGAAGAGAGAAAGAGAGTGAGGGGGTGGGACGCTCAAAGCTTTCAATAAAACAGCATCTTTCTCTAGTTTTTCACACAATTCCTAAAGAAATTCTAACAGAGCTTCCACTCTGCTGTGCCCAGTAAAATCAGCCAGGGCTGGATGTCTAGTGCCAATATACTTGATATTAACCAGTTCAGCCTGCTAATGCTGCCAGGCTGTTAATGAATTTGAACAGTCATCAATTCCTATCAACAATTAAACACATCCATGGGGTGTGGGATTTCTATAACATGCCTGAAATTCCTAGCCCAAAGTAAAAGACGGTCTGTTTTCTTCCAGGTAAGGTTATTGACTACACCAGGTAATCCGGCAGGATATATGATATTCTGAGCCATATCCTGCTTCTTTCTCTAGGAGGCTCATCAAAAGGCAAAGACAGGAAAGGGTTGGATTGTTTACCCTGGTGCAATCACCTACTATACCTGGCAGTGTGAGTCCTTCATCTGCTACACAGGGATTCTTGGGGAATCCTGAGAACAGAGATTGTAATCACTTTCTCCCAACTTTCCCAAGTGTAATTCTTTACCTATGAATTTCAGATTCATAGGAAGGGGAAAACCTATCAGGACTCATTTGTTCACTGATTCATTCTCTCATTCATTCATTCACTCGGTTATAATTTTATGAGCACATTTTGTATGTAAGTATTCATCTACAGCACTCTGGGGTATATAAAGGAAAAAAGGTACTTCTCTTTTCTCAAGAATCTAACAATTTTGCAAGATTGTCTCCAGAAAGGAGACAACTAGGACTTTTATAGGAAAAATTTCTTGCCATTTGAATCATTCAGCTAAAGATTGAATGAAGGTCCCTTGAAAATGAACAATTTCCACTCCCTCTAAACATCTTGGTCCTTTCCTCAAAGATACCTCTTTTTGATTCCTAGGGTCCTTGTATAAGTTCAAGGTCATGCAGGTTTTATCACCCATGGTACCTGTCTCTAGTGCTATCATTTCATATCATTGTCATTATCGTGAACAATAAAGAATCCATATTTTCTTCATCTCTTCGCTGCAAGCTGAGCTCTGCCTATGAGAATGGCATCCCCTAAGCCTGTTGGCAACCAAGTTTCATGATTCTTTAGAAAAGAAACGAGGCCACCTTTACCTTTTGGCATAGAGAGATTCTGATTCATCTGTAAATAATATTCATTGCATTTTACTATGTGCTTAGCACTGTGCTAGGTTGTGTTGGGTATACAGGGTAAGACAAATTGTGATCATAGCCTCACAGAGTTTACGGTCTATTTGGGCAGGAGGTTAATGAAATGGGCAATAACAATTAAGAAGAATAGGTCTAAAGGGTCAGGTCATACTTTCTAGAAAGGAGAGAGATCTAAGTGATGATAAGTTTGATTACTATTTGGAAATATTCACACACACACACCCTTGCCAACGTGTGCTGAGAGCTAGCGGAGTCTGTATGGCCCCTGGCATTTTGCCAACAGTATTGATTGACAGGCGAGGCATTACTATCCGCCTCTGCCGCTACTTTTGAGTTCTTGCACTACATGTGAGCTTATTATGTGCCCAGAACTGTCCCAAGGGCAGTGGCCCCCTTCCTGAGCCAGCGGTCACACAGGGCTGGGGCAAGCTTCCTTTAGCTCTCTCCCCGGGGGCCCCATGGCTGACTGACCTCATGTGCCGGATGTGGGAGAGGATGAGCAGGAGCTGGGCCAGGCGCCGGTGCTGCTGCTGCAGGGTCAGGCCTGCCTTGGCCATCAGGTGAATCAAGGTGTCTGTGATCTTGTCAAGGACCCGGTGGATGTGGTCCTTTTCTTCCAGAGACTTCAGAGTGCTGGACAGAAATGTGTATACTCCTGAATGTGCACAGAAAGAGAGACTCAAGGAGGATGAGGTTTTGGGGACTGGGAATGTCCAGGAGACAAAATAAGGAGCCAGAGCCCAGCAGTACAGCCGTAGCAACGTTCTAGAACCATTTAAGACCAAGCAACTCCATGAAATTCCTAATGAACACGCAAGTCTGGGAGCCCCCAGAAGCCAATATGGCCCCCCGTGTCGGAGTCAAGATTCCTAGGATAGAACTGTGAGCACTGGGGCGGTGGGACACTGGCCACCCTTCTGGGATCTATCTGACACCGGTGTGAACTGCCCATTTAACACTGACCACAACCCTGTGGGGAAGCCACTGTTGATTCTTTTCCGGGCAGAGGGATGCTCTGACCTGCTACCGAGCTTGCACAGTAGGTACCAAGCTTGGATAACACAGCTGGTGATGAGAAGGCAGACTTTAGGAGACCTGCTGGTTGCTTGGCTAAGTGACTGGAAGGTGGCTTTCCAGGTAGGATTTGCTTTGCTTCTGTGTTTCCATTGAGATTTGGGGGCTAAGCCCTTTTCAGTGTCAGCTGATGGTTTAGGATAAGGGTGAGTGCAGAGGATCTTGGAAATAGCTGTTTCTACTCCAGGTAACCCTCTCTTGCCTTTCTCCAGCTCTCTGTGCCACAGGTAGGGTCAGGACTGCAGCTGAGACCACCATGCACTTCATTCTGGACAGCACCAGTCCTGAGCTAGACAAAAGAGACCCTTTCTGGAATTTTTTTTTTTTCTTATGTTTGAGTACAAATCTAGGGCCTTGCTCACTCTGGACAAGTACTCTGTCACTGAGCCACAGCTGCAGGACACCTCTCTTCTGAGGTTGTACATGGAGGTTGTAAGCTAGAAACCCCTTCTTCTAGGGTTGCTAAGCTAGGAGATGAGAATGCTGTATAGGGCTTTAAATGGCCCTCTTTCCAGTACATGGAGCTCTGATCTGCAGAAGGAGCTTAACAGCAATAAGCAGAGTAGAGAGAGAGAGAGAGAGAGAGAGAGAGAGAGAGAGGTTTCTATTCAGTCACAAGACCCTAGTTCTTATATAGTTTTCATTTGATCATTGAGCTTTCATAGCATCCTTCCTAACATGTGAATCAACAAATTCTCTCTTTGCTTAAGATAATAGGAGTTGAGTTTCTGCCACTTTCAGCAGAAAGAATCCTGGCTATTCCAGTAAATTGTGAGCTGAGCCCCAGCACAAGGTGGGGGGGCGGGGTTGAGGAGTGTTAAGAAGGGCTGGATGGAATGTGCATGTCTTGGGACCACAGATTTTCTATCAGCTGAACCTCCAGAAATAAGCGCTTCCTGCTCAATCACACTATCATATAGGGAGTAGAAGGCACAGAGCTTTTCTCCTAGTTATAGGTTTGCAGCACCATTTTTTGGTTTCCCTTCATTCAGCTCACTGGCCATCTCATGACTAACTTCTCCTCCCCTCTCCTCACCAGCACCTTCAAGTTAAAATCTTCCTAGTTTGCAGCCCCCAACTTAATACTGTTAAATGTAGTTCAAAAGTTATGCCCACGCAGCAGTCTGTGGGTTGGGATTAAAGAAAACACCTCCATAGAGGAACTTATAGTAAGCAGAGTTGTAATTGCCCAGAATAGAAAATGGCTAAGGTTTAAAACAAACAAAACAACAAAATAAGAGTGGCTAGCATGCCATCAAATACCATCAAGTCATTTTTGGTACCTGGAGGCACATGGATCCAAAATAAACAAAGCACATAATAAGCAAGCAGCAGACGGGAAGTGGGATAAGAAGGAGATTGCAAAATTCCTTCACTTACATTTCATGTGGGTTGTTGACAGAGAAAGAATGTGTCTATCAGAAAAATGGGCAATGTCCAGTAGCCATGGGGTTGGATTGGACGTAGCACGTAGCATGGAGATATGCAAGGGTGGGTTGGGGTCAGGGGTGGCCCTGGCTAAGCTCCCCATGGGTTCTGCCTCTCGAGGTCTGTCCTTTATGTCATTATCCACAGTCTAGCTTCATCTGCTACAGGTCCTGCCATGGACTGGATATCCTGGGAATCCACCCAGGCCACAAGGCTAAGTCAGTCCAACTTGAATGATGCAATTTCTACCAGTTTCCATTTCTGTTACCACCCAGGATACTGGCCTCATTCACCAATGACCCCTTTCTTGTTCAAGGGAACCCAGAAACGAGGGTCAAACAGCACAGAGGGTCCTGCTTGACCCTTGTGCTTCACTTCTCCTCCTACTGTGGGCTCAGTGGCAAAGCACACACTCTAGACCTTCCCCAGTTCTGGGGGCCAGCATTTCAACGAAGCACTTTCCAGTGGAGGTAAAAGAGGCAGCACTGAGGCTTGAGCAAGTCAAGTCTTCTCTTGGTCTGCCAATTCCCTGTCCCCCTCAATGAGCATGGCTGCATGGGTCCTTCATCCAGCAACAAATAACTGAGAACCTATTGTGTGCATCACTGTGCTCTTTGATAGGGATTCCATGCCTTATTTCCTTTCAAGTGTTAATATTTTAAGAGCAGATATTGCCTGTGTAGAGAGGATTTTCTTAACAGTGACTCTCGAGATGTGGGCCATTCTCAGAACAAGCCTGTTTTTCCAGTCCTGCTCTGGCACCAGTACAGCTTATCATCTCATCCTTGTCAGCAGATGCTTCCTAGCTGTGCAAATATACTTAGAAATAAAAATACAGCCCTGTAAAAATGCCAATAATTGACAACAGCAGCCATCATCTTTTGGGGCCTTTCCAGCAGAATGTGGTTCATGTTTGCTGCCTATTGCCCTTAAGGAGCCGTTTGAGAAGCAACAGCAATCCAAATTCCCAGAATGCTTCAGGATCACTGGCGACCACTGTCAATGAGCAAGAGCAAAGCAGGGCTGCTGGTAAGGCTGCTCCCTGGCTCCCTGCAGCAGGAGCCAGTGAGCAGACACTGAGAGCCTTCAGAGTCTTGCAGCAAGGCAGACTGTTGCAACTATGGAGATGGGTCCAAATCCCAGAGACAGCGCAGGGGAGAAAAGAAAGACCATTTGCATGTCCCTGCCCATGGTTGGCTTGGTAGGCAGATCTGAGATTCTACCTACTCTGAATCTTACATTGAGAGATTTAGAAAGAGTCTGTGGGAAACACGCTGGTAGAGAAGAATGGGAAGTACAAACACACAGAGACCCTCATGCGAAGAGATCTTGACTTTTCCTCTCCTGTTCTCTGGATCTCATGAATTGGATTCTGCTCTCGGGCACCTTCTCCTGCATAGACACCTCTTCCCGCTTCCCTTTCCATCTTCACCCCATGCAATCCCCTCCTTATTCCTCAGCTCTTTTCTAGATAGTAGTGGCTTCTGGAAGCTGGGGGAAGGTAGGCTTGGCTCTGCAGCACACAGGTGTCTGTCTGCCACTGGCCGGAGGAAGCACAAGCAGCCCCTGGGGTCCCCAACTTGCCCTGCCATTGGCCTCCACTGGGGGGCACTGTGGTAGAGAACTGACCAATGCGGGTCCCTGGCTTACCAGCTGCTTGAGGACAAATTCTTCAAGCAAGGCCACATTCCCTTCCCCTCCCCTTTTCCAAAAGGAAGAATGTGACAATAGGCCCTGGGAGAGTTCTTCAGTCTATGGCATCTTGATAAAAGAGGGAACGGGAGGGGGAATGATTCAAAGGGAAAAAATAGCAAAGACTAAGTCCACAGCTGTCAGTGATCTGGGCCAGGACACTGTCACTGGGCTTGGATGAGGAGGAATGCCCAGCATTCATCGAGGACCCTGTGATGAATCAGCACGCTGGCATTTTTGGGTTTCTGCAGAGAACTGTTCCCACAGCCAAATAGCCAGATAGTGTGTTGGCTCAGAAGTGACTTTGAGGCCCAATGGCTTGATGACCCACACTAGTGGGCTTCACCTCAGCTACCGTTCTTCCTGGGGGTGGTCCTGTCCCTGATGGAGTCTTGGGACAGCTCATGGTTGCTGCTGCCACTTGGTGGCAGGGGCTGTGCTAGATGTCCTACAATGCACAAGACAGCCCCAGACAAACAAGGATTTTTTCCAATCTCTACATCTCTTGAAAGTCCTACAATAAAAATTATTGCAAATAGAAATTTGTAAGAAAAAATTTTGAGAAGTGGGCTGGGAGTGTAGCTCAGTGGTAGAAAACTTGCCTAGTATGGGCAAGGTCCTGGGTTTCATCCCAGCAACAGACACACACACTCACACCATTTCAAAAGCTTTCACAGGCTGTACTTAAAAGTCTAGTACACAAACTGGTTTATAGAGAGAGAAGATTAAGCAGAATGCATTTTCTCAAATTATTAAATAACTGATTCTCTTCATGCAGTCTGTCAGCTGAGGGCATTGTATAAGCTTTCCATGTGCACATTCAGTTGAATGATTTCAGGGCTACTCTGCAGATATTACAAAAAATAAAACCACAATTGGTTGTGAATATATAGAGAGGAGATATGAGACTCTTCTAAGCAAAACTAGAACAGATGATTGTAAAAGAGTAAACACCAGTGGAATATTGTGTTATTGCCTCCTATACATTTTAAGTAATTTTATAACATTACTTATAAAGGAATCCATTTTGTGAAAAGTACATATTTAAGATATTTGGGGATTCTTATTCTTTCTGTCTTATGTTGGCACTGTCTCCTGAGTTTCCCATGTACTTCCTGATACCTCCTCTGTGTATGGCTATTACTTTTTCCAATCTATCATCTCTTCTCCATTGCCTAGCCAAAGGATCTAGTCTCTAAGGCCTTTTTAACTTTAAGAGACTGATTAAATATCTGCCTTGAATGTAGTGGGATATTAGGATATGTTTCTCAACATCCCAATGTATCCCATTATCCTATCCTATTAAGATAGGAGAGTTGGCACTTTCTCATCCTACATCATAACAAAGGAAATCACTTTTTTCCATCTTTTTATTGGTGCACTATAATTATACATAATGGTGGGATTCTTTAATACATATTCATACAAGCACAAAATGTAATAGTCATGATCAATTTCAACCCTCAATATCTCTCATTTCCTGTCTTTCTCCCTCCACCTGTCCCTTGTCTCTAGTGAATTTCATGGAATCGTCCACATACACACACCTTTCTTTTTCTTCTGAGACTCCACATATAAGAGAAAACATACAACCTTTGGATTTCTGAGTTTGGCTTCTATTGCTTAACATAGTGTTCTCAAGTTCCATCTGTTTTCCAGAAAATGTCATAACTTCTCTTCTTTATAGACAAATAAAATTCCATTACGTATATATACCACATTTTCTTTATCCATTCTTCCACTGATGGACACCTATGCTGGTTCTATAGTTTTGCTATAGTGAATTGTGCTGCATAAACATAGGTCTGCATGTATCACTATAGTATGTTGATTTCAGTTCTTTAGGATAAATATCAAGGAATGGTATGGGTGGGTCATATGATGTTTCATTTTAGTTTTTTAAGGAAACTCCATACTGACTTCCATAGTGGTTGTACTAATTTGCAATCCACCAACAATGTAAAAGTGTTCCCTTTCCCCCATATCCTCTCCAGTGTTGATCATTGTTTGTATTCTTGGTGGCTGCCATTCTGACTGGAGTGAGATGGAATCTTCACGCAGACAGAGAGGGAGTCACTTTGACAATGAACTTAGAATAGTGCCCAGCGTAGGTAAAATTACTTCACTCTCTAATTTTTCTTTCACCTTCACACTCTTTGGTTTTTCTTGGCATGTTATTACTAGATCTATTTATTTTTCTCTTTTTATCATGTACAAATAGGCTATGGTTAGTTTTTCATCCTCTTCCTCTGGTGTCCATCTCTAGCTCTGCTTTTTTCCTAGGCCTGTACTTGGACAGAAAGGCTTCTGATCATCTTATATCCAAACATTCATTCTGAATACAGGAAAGCATTTTACTTACTGTATTGCATTTTCTACTTTTCTTAAGCCTGGATATCTACATTGAAATAGATATCATCTTATTTTAAATGAGTTCAATATTATTCATCTTTTATATGAGAATTTTCAAAGTACATTGATTTTTTTTTACTATCATGCATCTAGGTGTAATATTATCTATTTCATTTCAAGATAGTCAATGTGTTATGTGTGTTATTTACATTTTAAATGCCAGTAGGCATTTCCATATTTTTTCCTATGTTTGTGATTTCCAATCTTGGCTTTCTTTCAGAATCTTCTGTGGAATTTTGTAACATGCAGCTACCCAGGTTCCACCCTAACATGATGATTGGAAGCCAAGGGAGGAGTCTGATATCTGTGATTTAAGAACACCCTCCATTAAGAAGACCATGCAGCCAGGAAGAAAAGCCATGTGATTACCTTGGTTTTTTCATATTGTGGTTCCTAAAATGTAAATGTGGCTCCTGGAAGTATATATTGTGTCTCTGTTTCATGAAAAGTGCCACAACACAACAATAACTTTGGGAAATTGTCTTCATGGATTTGCTGGACAACTTGTGCTCCCCTGGGCCTCTCCCACTTTCCGGCCTGGCTGGTGAGAATGGAGAGAACTCCGAGGATCTCCTTGGAAACCACTCGTTAAAGAAGGCAGAGTCCTCATTCACCTGCATCCCTAAATGACCACATGGAAGAGGACTATGACACCGGGTTGGAAAAACAAACCAGTTTTCCTGTGCTCTCACACCACAATGGACACAGAGGACATCTGTGACCCTGAAAAGGGTGAGGACTCCTCCTCACCAGCTGGTGTCCTCTAATTCAATTTGGTTCTGACATTATCAACCTGGGGATGGCACTGGTTCCCACAGGTGAGGGCTCCATCCCCAGGACTGTGATCCCACCCCCTTCATATGCCAGTCACCAGCTCCCAGTTGTTCGACTTGGGCTTCTGACCCACCAACTGGAAATCAGGGTTCCCACAACCTCCTCCTTGCTTGAGTTACATTAATTTGCTCAAGTAGCTCACAAAACTCAGGGAAACACTTATTTATGTTTAGTGGTTTATTACAAAGGATATTGCAAAGGGTACAGATGAAGAGATGCCTGGAACAAGCAGAGAGGAGATTTCAGGTCTTTTCAGGGCTCACCACCTCCAGAAATTGCCACATGTTCATCTATCCTGACGTACTTGAGCCTTGACCTTGGTGGAGGCTTCACGGCATGAGCATGACTGGATACACCACTGACCACTGGTGCTCAACTCAGTCTTCAGCCCTCGGATCCTGCCTGGTCTTTCTAGGGATCAGCCCCTATCCTCGATCTACCTAAGGGCTGCCAGCCATTAAGTAAATTCATTGTCATAAAAAAAGACACTATCACTTTGAAGTATCCATAGAGGAAACTTCTATGCTTCCACTGATGTGTAGTTATTCACCTGGTGAGAATCCACTCATAACCCCATCTTTGTGCCAATGTGTGCAATTACACTAATGTGTATAAGACCACACACTTCACAGAAGTCCGCTCTATGTGGTCTCAATGTGAGAGAGATCAAAGTGAAGTTGAGAGTCCCTGCCAGAACCCGGCGTGGGAACATGGTGGCCCTATTCACTTGGCAATGCTAGGTCCCTATGAGTGCCCTCTTGGCAGCAATGACTATGAAACTATGTATTTCTGATTCAGTGACATTTGTCAATTTGATAATTTTTTTTTTTTTGGTGAAATGTACTAGATGTTCTAGAAGGTAAATACTTGGTCATCAACACAGTCAAACTGACTCAGAAGAAAAATTTCTTAATGATGACTTCAGATGAACTGACTCAGATGACTTGAGGGAAAGCATCTTAAATGTGGACTTCTCTTTTACATTTAAGTGTCAAAAATGTTTCACTTTTACATGTGAAGTCCCACTTCTTAAGCTTTTTTAACCACTTACCCTTATTCCTTTTAGGACAAAGCCATTGGGGATATGTAGTTTGTTTAGGAGTCTTAGTTTTGTTAGTTATGTTTGTAATATATTAAGAATCATCCAAGGTTTTACCTCTTCAAGGTCAGAAAGGAAATGCTCCAAAGACACACTTGGTGGAAATTGTGCAGTCCATCTATTTCAGAGGAATTTGTACAAGGTTCCACGTGGGACTCCTAACCACAAGGAGCTGGCTTAGTCTCAGGAGGTCCTGACAGTTTCCTTTTCTTTCCAGAAAAGGCATTTTCTTAACTGGTATTTTAAGGATCAGGGAGCAACAACACAGAACAGGAAGCAACTCTGACATACTGGGGCAGATTTTATTTTCCAAAGATGACCATGCCAATATCCCCTATCCACATGGCTTCTATAAGGACATCTTGGCATTCTTCTTATGAAGATATGTGGTCTGTTCACCCTCCTTTGAATGTGGATGAGCTCATAACTTGCTTGTCATCAATGGAATGGGCTGAAAGTGACTTTGCATGACTTCTAAGCATATGTCATAAAAGGTCATGAAGCTTTGGCCTTGTCAGGATATTTGCTTTGGAAGCACTTGCCACCTTCTAAGAGGTCTAGCATACCATGCTGTGGAGAGGCCACAAATGGCCATCCTATTTGATCCCACTGATAGTCCACCCAATAGCCAACATCAATGGCCAGTGAGCCAACAGAGGTAACTCCAGGTCACTTTAGCTCATGAAACCAAATTACCCCAGTTGACAAGTATTCTCATCTGAAGACCCTAACACCACGGAGAGGAGACTATCATTCCCTCTGTGCCCTGTCCAAATTTATGACCAATATTTTAAGCCATTACATTTTCAGTTAATTCATTACACAATGGCAATGAGCAGAAGATACTTTGACATCCACATCACACACCTAGGGAGGAAAGTGATGCAGAATAAGCAGAATGGAAATTAGACTCCTAATCTTGTAGGCTATGTGAAAGATGGAATTTGGGCTTCCCATTCTGCATTATGAACTCTACCACTTACCAATGCTTTGGTCCAGCCTCATTGTTATAAGGGTTTCAATTCATCCTAACAGCTGGAAGGAGAATTTTCATGGTGAACAACCGAGTCCATTTTATTTCATTAAAAATCTATGTACCTGATAATGGAATTTGTCCTCCTTTTTGGTTTGGCCAGGCAAAGAAATTGAGAGCCAAATTGAAGACCAACCTAGGAGATGAACAGAGGTATACATCTGTGTGCTAACCTGACTCCTGAATTTATTGTTTTCTTCATGGTATTATTCTTTTATGCAGATTTTGTCAACTGTTAGTTTTCCCCTTTGCCTGGCATGAAATTTGGTCAGTCAAACCCTCTGTGGAATAGGCAGTGTATGAATAAGAGAATGGAAAAGATGCTCCCTTGCTCCCTGCCAAATCAATGAATGGTGTTGTGTGAGGAGAAGTGTTTATAAAACATCATGAAATATTCATCTGACTTAGCCTTGACTCCATGAAAAAATGACAGACAACCTAAGCATATGCAGTTAGTTGATTTGCACATGGTCACATCATTCTGAACCAAGCAGCCTGCTTAGCTACCCTGTGATGTTCAGCTCCAGCAGCTAATATGTGAAGTCATGCCCTCTTCACTCTGATCTGCATGTTTTATCTCCTCAACCACAAACCTTCGGAAGTATTTTTCCTAGTTATAAATTGAAATGGCTGAGAGTTTTTTTCTGGTTATTCCTGTTTTGGAGAGCGAAGTGGTCATGCAGGTTGTATGTATCTTTAGGTAGATCCATCCCATCATTTTCAGTGTATACTAGAGTGGATTTAAAACTCTATTGAATAACCGTAACAGGTTTACTTTATTTTTCTTAAGGAAAGAAAACTTACACAAAACGAGGCACAGGATTTTAGAATTATAAATTTAAGAGATGCCTTAAGATCATCCATACTTCAAACTTTTGAGAATCAAAACAACCTTTGTACAAATAGTGAACCCCATGTAAACTCTCACATATAAATTGGATGAAATCAGACTTCTCTGATTCAAGCAGGAGGAATGACAGGGGAAGCCTAAGCCCACACTCCTGCTCTTCTTGCTACCAATACCCAGTCCTGTGGTGGCTCTATGGATCCTTCTATAGTGCTTAGTTCCAGCACAAGTAAGTGCAAAAAACATTGATCTCCAGAAAATGAGAGGACAAACCAGAGACTTCAAAAAATATTTGCAAAAGACACGTCCAATAAAGGACTATTATACAACATATACAAAGAACTGTTCAAACTCAACAAAAATCCCAGTTTAAAAAATGGGCCAGAGACCTTAACAAACAACTCACCAAGAAAAATATACAGATGACAATTAAGCATATAAAAAGATACTTAGCATCATATATGATTAGGAAATTGCAAATTAAAACCATAATGAAATACCACTGCACATCTCTTAGCATAGCCAAAATCCAGAGCACTGACAATAGCAAATGCTGACAAGGATGTGGTGCAAAAGGAACTCTTATTTGTGTTGGTAGAAATGTATGACACAGCCATTTTGGTTTTTTATTGTTACTGTTGATCTTTTTCTTTTCCAATTTTTTAAAATTGGTGCATTATAATTATGCATAAGGGTGGAATTCACCATTACATATTTGTACATGCACACTTTATAACAATATAATTTGGTAAATTTTGTTCCCCATAGTCTCTTTTCTCTATTCTACTTGTCTCTCTTTGATTTTTGTGAGACTCCCCCTGCATTTTCCCCTCCTTTCCCTCTAGCTTTCACATATGAGATAATATGTGAGTTTGGCTTCTTTCACTTAATGTAATGTTCCCAAGGTCTATCCATTATCCTGAAAATAACATAATTTCATTTTTTATAACTGAATAAAACTCCATTCTGTATGTATACCATATTTTCATTATCTATTCATCTATTGATAGGTTGGTTCCATAGTTTGGCTTTGTGAATCATGCTGCTATAGAGATGAGTATACATATATCACCATACTACAATGACTTTAATTCAGAATAAATACCAGGGATTGATATAACTGGGAGTAACAGTGATTCCACTCCTAGTCTTTTGAGGAACTTCTATACTGACTTCCACAGTGGTTGTACTAACTTACAGCTCCACCAACAGTGTAAAAGTGTTCCCTTCTTCCGTATCCTCTCCAGCTTTTATTGTTTTTTGTACTCTTGATGGCTGCCACTCCAGCTGGAGTGAGATGAAATCTCAGTGTAGTTTTGCATTCCCCTAATTGCTAAAGATTTTGAACATTTTTAAAACATTTTTTGGCCATTTGTAGTACTTTAGAAGTGTCTGTTTAGTTCATTTGCCCATTTATTGTATGGGTTATTTGGTTTTTAGTGGTAAGTTTTTTGAGTTCTTTGTACATTATGGATATGGATCCTCTTTCCAAAGAGCTGGCAAGTATTTTCTCCCATTCTGTTGGTTCTCTCTTCATCCTCCTAATTGTCTCCTTTGCCGTACAGAAGCTTTTAAATTTTATGTCATCCCATTTACTGATTCTTACTGTTATTTACTGACCTTTAGGAGCCCTATTGAGGAAGTCATTGTCTGTACTTATATGTAGGAGTGGTGACCCTACATTTTCTTCTAGCATTCGCAAAGATTCTGGTCTAATTTTAGGTCTGTGATCCATTTTGTGCACGGTAACAGAGATGGATCTAGTTTCATTCTTCTACGTATGGATAATCAGTTTTTCCAAGTACTATTTGTTTAAAAGGCTTTCTTTCTACAACATGTGTTTGGGGAAACTTCGTCAAGGATCAGATGACTGTCTCTGTCTGGGTTTGTCTCTGTGTCTTCTATTCTGTTCCACTGGTATATGGCACAGCCACTTTGGAAAACACTTTGGCAGTTTCTTAGAAAACTAAACATACCCTTACCACACAATCCAGCAATCATGCTCTTTCATAGTTGCCCAGAGAAAGTGAAAATATATTTCCACACAAAAACTTTTCATGGATGTTTTTAGCAGCTTTATTCATAATGACCAGAATTTGGAAGTGACTGAGATGTTCTTCAATGTGTGAATGGATAAACTGATAAATCCAAACAATGGAATATTATTCAGTGCTTAAAAAAAAAACAAGCTACTGAACTATGAAAAGTCACAGAAGAAACTTAAGTTTTGCATATTACTAAGTGATAGAAGCCAATATGAAAAGGCTGTATGTGTATGAGCCCAACTACATGACATCCTGGACAAGGCAAAACTGTGGGGATAGTAAAAGATAAGTGGTTGCCAGGGGTGGCCAAAGGGAAGGTTGAATAAGAGGAGCACAAGGATTTTTAGGGTAGTGAAAGTATTCTATGGAACAATACAATAGTGGAGACACTTGCCAAAAGCACAGAATGCACAATACCAAGGGTGAACCTTGGTGTGACCATAGATTTGGCATGATAATGATGTGCTAGCAGAGGTTTATTGATTATAACAATCGTCCCACTCTGGCTGGGGTGTCCGTAGTGAGGGACACCGTGTAGATGGCAGAAGTGGGTATCTGGGAACTCTCTGTAGTTTGCCATGTCCCTAACACTATTCTGAAAAGTGAAATGAAGTCTGCTAAAATGAAAAAAATAAAGTTCAAACCACTGTTTGGATGCAATTATTTTAATTGTTGAGAAACAGCAGCTCAAAGAGGCAAAGGCACTGGAGCTGGAAGATGTGTGAGCTGGAGGGATGTCAGGCAGGGCAAAGAGTCTGGACTTGACTGAGGTCACCCAGGTGGTAAAATAAGTGACAGAGCTTGAACTAGAATCCAAACATCCCTTATCCTTAGACCAGTGCTCAAAAACTACTCAAGGCATTTCCTCACTTCAAGGTTGGAGAGAAACTAGGGATGGCTGCCAAAGGACTCACCTCCAGAATTCTTTGAGAAAACCATAATTTTCCTGGAATGATTTAGGAGTGATTCTGCTTTTCAAAACAGGGTTCAGGATGGTGTGGAGAAAAGGAGTAGACATGAGCAGGTATCTTCTAAAATGTCTCTTTAATTAAGGACTTTCACCAAAATGTTAACAATTATTACTTTTGTGTGATAAAATCATGATTACTTAGGAGACTATTTTTCTTGGTGGCTTTTCTCTACTTTGCAAGTTCTCTGCCTTGGGCATGCATTACTTTCATAATTTGATGGGGAAAAGTGCTTTTAGAAATAAAAAAAAAAATCAAAGTTCCTTTCATTCCTATTATTTCACAAACTGTCAACACCCAGACTGTTGAGAGGGAAATACAGCTGGTGAATGGATACTCCAAAGAATTAAGGAGCTTGCTATAGAAATATTATTTATTACTCTTTTCATAATATTTCCATCTTCTCTAAGGCTGTTCAAATCTTATTATTTCACCAGGAAATGGAATTAATGTTACTAAAAGATTTTTTTGAATTATTTTCCTTAGAAATACCTGAGATGTCATCAATAAGCTTAGCTACATATATAAGTACAAAGAAGGTCAGCTTCAAAGACTGACCATGCATGGTCCCCAGAGGACTTGCAAGTTTGACTGCCAAGAGAGCACAGGCTCAAGGTCTTACTAGCAGGTGCTCAGGGCTTGGCTTTTACTAAGCGTGAAGGCTCCGCTAACTCAATGATTCACATTCCCTTCCAAAAGAAAGGGCTGATGCTTCAGGTGTCATGGTGAAAAGGCATTTCACATTCAAGTTTCAGTTTTCACTGTTGTTGATGCCAATTTTAAAGAATAAATAAACTTCCCGTGCCAGTTCCTTCCTGACCCACATGCTGAGCTTCCTCAGAACGGCTACCTGTCCCAGCTGGACTATGGAGTCTAGTATCTGCCTTCCATTGCAGAGAACCTGGAGAGTAGTTTGCACTTGATCCTTGGGGCCTCAGTGCATTTAGACAGGACACAATATGAGTAAAAGTATAGCTTGTCAGAGGAGGGCACACCTGGAGAGAAAGATCACATGCTATACTGCTTCTTCTAAGCTTCTTACTGACTAGAAAAGAGCACATCCATCACACAAAGTCCAGAACCCAGATGGAGCAAAATCACTGGAGGAGCCAGGATGTCCTCTTGTAGAAGAGTTTTAAAAGAGATGTGCTTTCAGATCTTCAACTCTTGCCTGCCTTTCTTTCTTTCTTCCTTCCTTCCTTTCTTTCTTTCTTTCTTTCTTTCTTTCTTTCTTTCTTTCTTTCTTTCTTTCTTTCTTCCTTCCTTCCTTCCTTCCTTCC
This sequence comes from Callospermophilus lateralis, assembly GCF_048772815.1. NCBI lineage: Eukaryota > Metazoa > Chordata > Mammalia > Rodentia > Sciuridae > Callospermophilus > Callospermophilus lateralis. The sequence continues at coordinate 15,183,356 of NC_135310.1, forward strand.
TTCCTTTCTTTTGCTAATATTGCTTTAAAAAAAGTCTGTGGCACAGGATCAATTGCAGAAGGTAAAACATAAACTATCAACCCTGTGAGTGCCCTCACTGCCTGGAAAAAGAGTAGCTCACCAGCACCAAGTCTGTGCAAGTCAGGACACTTAAAATGAACGTAACAAGCACCTGAATGGATCATTAAACAGGTAACATTCTCCGATAAAAGATAATCTGTGTTTATACTACAATCTGTGTATAATCCTGACTGCGGGTGTTTCAGTGCACAGGCAGTGCCTGGCCAGGAGGACAAATGCTCTCTGGACTTTCCAGCAACCTGCACTCGGGTTCCATGGTGCACTATAAGCTTGCATTTATGTGAGCACTCTGACTCCCAGTTGGTAAAAGTATAAACTGATAGAGTTTGCTGGAGCTGTAGGTAATATGTATTAAGGGCCTGAAAAATGTTTAGGCCCTTTTCACCAAGCAAATCCACTTCTAATAATGTATCCAAACTAATAATGAAAAGTGGACAAAGAGGTATTGAAAGTGCAAAATTAGCATTATTTATAATTTCAGAGGAAAGCAATCACTTTTAAATGTTTAACAGTGAAAGATTTGTTAAATAAACCAAGTTGTATCCTCATGACCAGCATGCATCCATTTACAATCTTATTTTAAAAGAAAGTATAGGCATAGAATTATAATTATATACATAAATATAAAGACAGTCATGTATCACAGAATGACATTTTTGTTCAGTGATGGACCACATATGGGACAGTGGTACCAAAGACTATAAAGGAACTGAAAAATTCCTGTTGCTTAGTGATGTCACAGCCATCATAATGTTCAAGTGCAAAGTAGTGCATGATCGTGGGAGTGCTGCACTGCCACTAGTAAAAAAGTGTAGCACAAATATGTGTAACATGATATTGATCACAGTAACAAACAACTATGCTCCTGGTTTATATGTGTGTGTGTGTGTGTGTGTGTGTGTGTGTGTGTGTAATCAGCTGCTGTATCACCTGGGCAGCCTCATGCAACTTGTGTTTACTGAGTCTCTTGATTGCATTAAGAGGCTACAAAGAGAAACTGACCCGTACCCACCACATCTGTGTAAATAAATGCACTCTGATGTTCTGACAGCAATGAAATCACCTAATGAAGCATCTCTCATAATGCTTGCTGGTCATTAAGTCACACAGCACTGTTTATGAATATATGTACACTGCAGTATGAAAAAGAAAGTTTGCCTCATGCAAATTGTTAGTTTCAGTAGCCATTGTTCTAAGAACTGACTGGCATTAGCAATAACCCTATGAGGTAGGCATTACTACAATTTCCATTTCATGGACAAGGAAACAGAAGCACAAAAAGTTGAAGCAATTTGTCCCAATGGTGTACGACTAAGAGGCAGCAGAAAGAGGACTTGCGCTTGTAGCCAAAGTCCCTTGTTCTTAACCCTTACACTGCCTTGTAGGATGGTGCATCAAAACATTAGTGTGGTTGGTTAACTGCAGGTGGTTCCATGTTTCCTTAATTATACATTTTGTCTAATTTTACATTTTATATGACTATACATTGCTGAATGCACTATATTATAGTCCTAATTTTATATTTAAAAAGAATAATTCTCTTGTTATATCTGTCTTTTTCATCAGACTGTGAGTTCCTTAAGGTAGAAGTTGTCTTTCTAATTACCATTACTGTTCCCACAGCTGGTCCAACCACTGAGTCACCCCATGGAGCCATTTTTGGGTTCCAGGAAATAGTTCCTAGGCCCCACTTGACACAAAACCCAACGCAGATCTACTGTTTTCCCCCATTTTACAGACGGGGTAACTAAAAGCAGCTTTGTATTTCAGCACTTAGCACAAGAACTGGAATGTAGTAAATCCTAAATTTGGGGTTCAATTCACAAGTAACATACCATATAATGGGAAATTGCTGTCTTTCTTATATGGCAGAAGAAAAATAAAACCTACAATGTGGATATAAAGTAAAAACTCAGAAACTAGAGCCAAGGCAAATCCCAAACTCAACACAGCCACATGCCCTGATGACAGTGCTGAGGGAGGCTGTGTCTCCATGGCAGGGCTGGCCATGGGGAAGGTGAACTTCAGAGCAGGGATCTGGTTTTTCCATCTCTCTTTCAATCCCAGGGAGCAACAGGAGGAGCAACAGGGCCATTGGAAAGGCCATGCCCACACGTAGGTCTTCCAGGTAGGTGCTATCCAATTGGGTTCAGAATTTAAATTTTACAGAAAAATTTGATGCCCCACTTCTGTTTCTGAGGGAAGTATACATTTACTATTATGCATGCCTTGAATGCTCACTCAATATTCAAAATATCTGGTGGAAAAAATAAAAACCCATTTAAAAAAAAAGAATTTTATTTTTATTTCTGGGCTTAGGACTTTGGTAGGGTTTTTCTTATCTGTTGTTTTTGCTTAGTTTCCTTTAGTTCAAGGCTCAAAACTGTTATAGTCTACAGTTCACAATGCTGGGCACAAATACTAAGAATTTTAAAGTCAGCACTTCAAGAGTGTGTGGGCATATTATTAAAAAACATCGATCCACATATTATTCAACTTAAGAATACCAATTTATTGTACAGAACCCACAGAGGGTGTCCCAAAATGGTTGTCAAATCAAAGACCTGAGCGGTGGCATTTCCTTCATTGGTGCCTATGACAGCAAAACATGATGAGCAGGTTCTCCTCCTGCCGAGGCCTGAACATGAGTGGATAACTCCTCCTGGTATCCAGAACAGACAGGGATTCCCAGTCTCTCAGTACCAGATGCCTTTTGCCACCTCCCAAGGATTTATAGTAAAACTCCCTGTTTCAGTCTGTGTTCTTTTGCTAACAACACAAATTTGATTAAGTTACAAAGACAAGAGGCCTGTTTTGGTTCATAGTTCAGGTCCAAGGAGAAGGGGCCATATCTGGTAGTAATTTTCCTGCCCACAGGGTCCAAAGGCAGCACAGGATATCGTATGGTAAGAGACAGGAAATGCACACACACGTTTGCGTACATTTTTGTGTGTGTTCTCTGGTCTCTCTCTGCTTCAAAGCCACTCAGTAATGGCGACTCCCACCCTGATGACCTTCTGATCGTAAGCACTACCCAAATGCCTCACCCCAATACACTGTAGCTAGATTGAGTTTCTAAACTCTTTTTTTTAACTTTTATTTTGTTTATTTTATTTACGTGATGCCAGGATCAAATCCAGTGCCTCATGCATGCTCGACAAGTGCTCTACCTACCACTGAGCCACAGCCCCAGCCCCAAGTTCCTAAAGGCTTAATCCCTCACAATGGGGATTAATCTCCAACATGAGTTTGGGAGGCAAGAAACCATATCAAACCATAGCATTCAACCCCTTTTTTCCCCAAATTCGTGTTCTTCTTACATGAAACATTCAATCATTCCATCCAAATAGTCCCAAAGTCTCATCTCATTCTAGTTTTAATTCAAAAGTCCAAAGTCTCATCTGAGATTTAGAGCAAATTTCATCCAGCTATCAGCCTATAAAATCACAAGTTATCTACTTCCGGTGTACAATGGCAAGTCAGGCACAGGACACATATTTCCATTCCAAAAGGGAGAAATAGGAAAGTAGGAAAGAGTAATCAGCCCAAAGTAAGCCAAAACCCAGCAGGAAAGATATAAAGCTTAAGGCTTTAAGTTTAGCATCCTGTATGCACTGTATTGGCTAGGGAAGCCCCTACCCAGGGTCTTAGGCAGCCGTGCCTGTAAGGCTTTGGGTCACAGACTATGTTTACTCTCTTGGGCTGGCTCTGACACTGCCTGCAGCTGTCTGCAGTGGGTTTTGCATATTGTTGCTAGGTTTCTTCTCTGGGATTCCTGCTTAGGCTCCATGAGGCATTGCCCCACAGGAATCTCTGCCCAGAGGATCTGACTCTGAGGCACACTTTTACCTGGCTTTGTAGGCTTTCCTTTGAAATTTCAATGGGCATCATTATGATGTCATAACTCCTGTATCCTCAGCACTTGCAAAACCAGCACAATGTGGACACCACCCAGGTCTGCCACTAGCACAAGTGGTAGAATCCCAAAGACTCTGTGGGAAACAAACCCATGGACAGTGTCCCAGGCTCAGTCTCTAAAACAATTTGCCCTTATCTGGGCCTGTAATAGGGGAGGTCATCCTAGGATGGCCTCAGGACCTTTTTCTCATTGTCTTGCCATTTATCTGCACCAATTTCTTTAACAAGTGTCATCTTGGCTGCATCTTAGTTTCTTCTTTCAAATATAATTTTTACTCTTTACCTGGCTATGCTAAGAATTTTCCAAATCTTTCCCTTTTATTTCCTTTTGCTCCAAAGTTTCACTCTAAAGCTGACTAAAACAACCAGTAATACCTTTGCCACAGCCTGAATGCTTTGTTGTTTATAAGTCTCCTTTGCCAAAAATACTAGTCCATCACTTTCAAGTTGGGCCTTCCACAGAAGGCCAAATAGAGGTGGAGGGCATGAATACAACACAGTCAAGCTCTTTGCAAGGGTGAAACAAAGATGGCCTTTCCTCTGATCTGTAGTAGGATCCTCACTTCCTTTCTGAGACTAGTTTCCTAGTCGTCTGTCTTCTGAGCCCTTGCTAGAATTGCTGATAATGTTCCACTCATAACATTTGAGGCTTTTTCGAGTATTTCCTTACAAAACCCTCCAGCCTTCATTCATACCCTTACACTTCCAATGCTGCTTCCACATATTCAAGAACTTGTTATTAATAACAGTCCCATTTCTTGGTACTAATTTTCTGTTTTCATTCATTTTCTGATGCTAATATCACAATGGCACAGACTGGGTAAGTTATAAAGAAAAGAGGCATACATTGGCTTACAGTTTGGTTCACAGGGGAGGGTCCAGGCCTTACTGCTGGCAGAATCCAGAGGCAGTGTAGGGCATCAGATAGCAAGAGACAGGCAGTATGTGCACATGTGTGTGTGTTATCAGAGCCTCTGAAGTTCAATCATGGGGGCTCCACCTGACCTTATGTAACCCCAATCACCTCCCAAAGGCCCTACCTCCACCTCTATTGTTGGCTTAAGTTCCATTTTCTCATGCTTCACAATAGGGGTCAAACTTCAGTGTGACTTTTAGAGGTGAAACACTAAAACCAGAATTACAGTCAGTCATTACAGAATTAAAGTCAGTGTAAATAGGTAAACTGGGTTGAACTGAGAAAATGGAGGCCAGTTTGGGCCTGGGAAGTTGGAAACTGCCCCTGAGAGATTGAAATGTTAATGTCTTCAGAGATCTTCCTCCACCCTTGTCAGGATAACCTGCCCCTGTGGCTAAGGTACCATGTCCCAGGAATTGTCCCTGCCTACAGGGAGTTGTAAAAGTTGTTAATTAATGTGTCCTGGGCTGCTTCCTGCCTGGATCACTCCATTTGGCCCTTCCACCTGTCCATCTGCTTCTCCCTTTTGGCCATCCCACCAGAGCATCTCCTGAGCCTTATCACATATGTAGGAAGGAGAGAGAAGGGGGAAGAGAGCAGGAGATCAAAGAAAGTCTAGGATACATAAAACAGGCAGAACACCCTCATTTCTGGGGATACCAGAATAGCAGCTATGGCCCCCCTTGTCCCTCCCTGGAGAAGACTGTATTATCCCTTTTTAAACAAATCCTGCTTTATATGCTTTCCTCAGCATGCTTCTCTAATGTTATATACTTCAGTATATTTGGAAGCAGGACTCAGTGATAATTGGCTGTATCATATTTGGAGGTCCCACCGAGATGTACACCAAAGTAAGCTCCTCTTCACGCACCCCACATCTGTTTGAGGTGCATCTTTCTGTCTTTTTCTTTGTGGAGAATGATAATGGGGGCACCTGTCGGCTACTTTTATGCAGTTAGTGCAACCAACATTCTTCAAGACTTGGGGAAAGATTTACTGGCCTAGGCAGCTCCCAATCACTTGTTCTGTGCAGACTGAAGCCATTTCCTACTTTTCTGTCCAGGCCTGGAGAGCAATGGGCATAAGTGCACAGAGTCTCTAGTCCTGGTCTACCTCGGATGCATGGAGGCAGATGTAGGAGCTTGGAACTACTGAGGAATTCTGGCCCAGACCACTTTTGGGTAAATTCCAAAGGTTCCTTCTCCAGATTCCACTCCCCACTGCCCTAAGGGGTATCTAGGAAGACAGGTCCATAAGTGGCACTGAGGGAACGGGTCTGTTACAACTAGCCTCCATGTGGCCCATACAATACTCTCTGTACCCCTCTCCTGATACCACCGCTCCAGGGTGCTTTCCTTCCCTGATCAGACACTATCAATTCAGACTAAACTGAAAACTGTTAGTAAGAAAACGCCCATGTTCCCTTTGTTTGCATACTTAGCCTTCACTAGCCAGTTAAAATCTCCCTGTTACTGTTCCTCTGCTCAAAAGTGTTCAATATATTTAAAAGAAAAAAAACTGTAGGAGGGAGGCATTCCATTTTAAACCAATCCCTCCAATAAACTCTGGGAAAAGGGCGTTTTGCATCTAACAACCAGTAGATGTTCCCTTACTCTCCAGTGAGTCCTTTAGTCTACAGGGAAAAAAAAAAAAGGCAAAAATAGGCAAAGAAATGTACAATTTCCTTCTTTTTTTCAGGGTTTTTTTCATAATCAGGAGTTTTATAGTGTCAGGGAGGAAAGCAGTAATGCCCTTAAGTTTGAATCCTCCAAGGGTCTCTGGCATAGGGCAAACTGGGACCCTAGCACTTCGCCAAAGGAGGCCATAAATAACTTTGGCAAAGCTAGGTAATGAGAGATGGGTTTTCTGGGCCTATTGAAGCTTAAGCTTAGGGAGCCATGGCTAGTGGTAAGATAATAGCTTCACTCTTGACAGTTTGCAGGTCCACCACTAGCCTACATACTGGGAAATCACAGATGATAAGGAAAAGTGCCTCATTTTCTTATGTTGCCGGGCCTGCCCTCAATAATCTCTGCCACGAGAGGAGAAAGCCTTAAGGAATTACCTACTAAGGGAGAAAAATCAAGGTAACCCCCTCAACTTAAAACAGAGACGAATAAAATTAGGGAGATTTTCAGAGGATCCAGATAAATATATTGAGATGTTTCAGAACTTATGCCAGGTGTCTGATCTCACCTGGAAAGATATTATGCTATTATTTAACCAAACTTTAATCTCCAATAAGAAGGAAGCCACCCTAAAAGCAGCTGAACAATTTGGGGGTGACCTACATCTTGCCTATGCCCCAGCAGCACAAACTAGGAACAAACCTAATTATCATCTAGAGCACAGGCAGTTCCCAGAAATGATCCTAACTGGGATCCAAATGATGAGCAGGATGCCTGGGAAATTATTACATAAAGCCCTCAGGAAAGTCCTGCTATTTTCATGAAAAGATAAAGGGAGACCAAAAAAACAAACAAACAAAAAAAAAAACCCACCACCCTGGATCCTGAATCCATAGAGGTCCACTTACTTTTAAGAGGATAAATTTATCATTCAGTTGGTCCCAGAAATTTGGAGGAAATTACAAAAATTAGCATATGGCCCTGATTGATCCCTAGATGATATCCTCAAGCTTGCAACTTCTGTTTTTTATAATAGAGATCAGAAAGGAAAAAAGAAAGGGAGCATAAAGACAAATAAAAGGTTTTATTTATTTATTTATTTATTTATTTTATTAAAGATCATTCAGAACCTTAATTGGCAGAAACTTCTAATGCCCTACAGCAGCCGATACAACACACCCATTTTGGGTGTTCAAAAGCCAAATGGGGAATGGGGCCTAGTGCAGAATAATTAATGAAGAAGTCATTGCCCTCCACCCTATAGTTCCTAATCCATATACTCTATTATCTGAGATTCTAGTTGCTGCTGCTTGGATTACTGTGTTAGAATTAAGAGATGCCATTTTCTGTATACCCCTAGACTCTCAACCACAATATCTGTTTGCTTTTGAGGAACCAAATAGTGACTCTCAATTAACCTAGACAGTGTTGCATCAAGGATTTAAAGATAGCCCTCACCTGTTTGGATTAACTCTAGCTAAGTACTTATCAGAATTCAGAGATAAAACATCTGTAATTGTTCTCCAATATGTAGTTGACATCCTTTTTTTTTTTATGTGCCACCACTCAGGAAAAAAGTTAAAAGGCCATTACATTAGCTGATAAGGATTACAAAATCTTAAAAAAAAAAAAAAAAGAAAAAAGAAAAAAAGAAAAGAAAAGAAAGAAAGAAAGCTCAATTATGCCAACAACAAGTTCAATACTTAGGATCATAGCCGTTTAAGGAACAGGCAAGCTAGGACAGGAAAATAACCCCCATAGGACAATATCCTCTACCTGAAACAGTAAGGCAACTCAGAGGCTTCTTAAGATAATTGAATACTGCCTGCTTTGAATTCCTGGTTATGGGCAATTAGCTAAGCCTCTTTACAGCCTCTTTAAAGAAACCCTACACCAAAGAGCAAATACCCTGATGTGGGAACCAGAACATATTAAGACCTTTAAGGCATTAAAAAGGGGCCTTACTCTAAGCCCCTATCCTCAATCCTTAGTTTAACCTACTGAAGGAAATAATTTTTTAATTAATTTTTTAAAATTTATATATGACAGTGGAATGCATTATAATTCTTATTACACATATAGAGCACATTTTTTCATATCTCTGGTTGTTTACAAAGTATATTCACACCAATTCGTGTCTTCATACATGTACTTGGATAAAATTTAACCTGTTTGTCACTGAGAGAAGAAATAGCCCTGGGAGTGATCACACAAAAGAATGGACTTGCTTAACAGTCAATGGTATAGCTCAGTAAGGAGCTTAATAGTAGGTTCATCCTCAAAAGTTATGGAAATAAGGTATCATGATTTTCTTTTTCTTTTTTTTTCCCAAAATAAACCTTCTCTATTTTATTTTTTCCCATTTTTTTTTTTGTTACTGAGGATTGAATCCAAGAGTCCTTGACTACTGAGATAGATGTTACATCCCTACCCCCCTTTTTTATTTAATTGATTTTATTTTTTTTAAATATATGACAGTGGGATGCATTTTAATTCTTATTACACATATAGAGCACAACTTTTCATATCTTTGTATATAAAGGAAGAGGAGGTGGGAGGGAGAGAGAGGAGGCAGGGGATTAGCAAGGATGGTGGAATGTGATGGGCATCATTAAAGTACATGTATGAAGACACGAATTGGATGTCAACCTACTTTTTATACAAACAGAGATATGAAAAATTGTGGTATATATGTGTAATAAGAATTGTAGTGCAAAAAAATACACGTATAAAGACAAGAATTGGCGTGAACATACTGTATATACAAAGGTATCATGATTTTTGATGTCCAAACCTGTCAGATTACCAACTAGAAAAAAAAAAATTTGGTTAAAATGCCTAAGCATGAGGTTTCTGCTCAGAATAGCAATTTCCTTCATCTCCTTCCAGATCTCCTGGAAGGGCTTACATTGAAATGTAAATGGAAGAAGCTTGCAGACTCAGTAGGAGACCAATCTAAAACCCAAGGGGGAAAAAGAAGTGTCTTTTGCCTGAACTCATGCTAGCCTGACCAAAATTATATAATGCTTTACTAAAATAATTAACAGCCATGTCATTTTTTTCCTAGGACTCCTGTTTTGTTCTTAGATTCCAAATTTTTTTGAGCTCATGATTTTGATCCTACACACCTAGGTTAATGTTTTTGTGATCACTCCTATTTTTTATTCAACTATAGAGTCCTTTGAAACATCTGAAACATTGCAATGGAGATTCACTTACAAAAAGCTACAAGGTCTTTGCTTTTGTATGTGTGCACAGTGGTGTATCATGTTGTCTATGTATGTGAGCATTCATATATCATGTACATGATATTAAAATTGATATATAGATATGAGCACTCACAAATCAAAATTAAAAAATGAATTCAAATACCTTTAATTCATGTGATTTAAAAAGGGTCAATTTAAATTGGGTAAACAAATAAAGGTAAAATTTCTTTAAAATTACTCAACTCATAAGTCTCTCTAGGTGGTTAAGAATTAATAAAATGTCAATGTCTCTAAAATGTCTAATATCCATTGTTTCTAGGACTTTCCTTCAACCAGAAAGAGATGGCAAATACTGTTCAATACACTTGTCTGATATCTTGGTTTTTACAATGAGATAAATAAATTTGATACGTATAGGATTACTCATAAATGTGTTTCTTAGAGACATCTGATTAATTTACAAAGTTAAAATGCTAACTGTTAAATATAACATCAAGTAATCTTAACTCTCTAAGTTCCATAGGGAAACATACTTAAACATTATTGGTGTTTTCATAGATTGGTAAATAAAGGGTTTTTAATTGCTTTGTGTCATCGCTAAAGACAAGGTTACTAAAAGTTAAGTCCCAACAGGTATAATCCTATATACAAAGGACCTCAAAAGGTTCAACTACACTTCAATTAACATACTATAAGTAACATAAAATATCTCATCTTATTAAAATGGAGTAATTTATCTAAATTCAGAAATTAACAAGGGTTGTTTCAGAATGTAAATAAAAAGAAGGATCAATGGATAGGAAAGAGAAATTAGAAGGTCCTAGATATAAAAATATACTTAGTAAAAGGAAAAAGAAAATGCTTCTGGGTAAGAAAGTCTTTGTGTGATGAAATAAACAACATGAGGGTCTAAGTAAGTGATAAGAATGTCTGTGTAAGGAAAGGGCAAATTTCAACAAGTTTGTGTGTAACTAAGTTGGTTTTATATACATATGTGGAACAATCAATTCGGGATTTTTTTCCTAAGGTCAAATGTTAATGTACTGATGTAAACCAAAGTTTAATCTGTGCTGAAATCGCAAGGATTTCTTAAAATATTAATTTACTAATGTTGTTTCTGTTAAGTTTTATTCTTTAGAACAACTCGTCTTGAAGGAATTAAAGTTTATACAACTGTGATTAAACAACAATGGTTATTTTGGAGTATTATATTATATTACAGAGTCTAGATTTTTATTTAAGAGCTAAACTTGAATAATATAAAAACATCAATGTAATGGCGGTGCTATTACTCTTCTTTGTATATCAAATGTATTCCTATATTCCAGGTATACATGTCTTTAAGGTAGAAGGTTTAAAATAATATTTTTATCAAGCTGGTGCTCTCTGAACTAAAGTTGTCTGGTAATTTTAATTTTAGACTTATAAGGATAACACATTTTATTGGGGATTTATTTATATCATGTTCTATAACTAGACCTGTTATCAATAAGATATATATATACATATATACTAAAAGTTACGTCCCACCAGCAAAATGCTATATACAAAAGAACCCTTTTAATTTACATACATATATGTGTGTGTGTGTGTGTGTGTACACCATACATACAATTTTAAGTTACTTTTTACACTGGGATAAAATTTAAATGTATTTTTAAAAGATAATGAAAGTCTGATCTATTCAAAGGTTAATATTGTAAAATATAAAACCATTTTGCCACTTCTACAAAAAGAAGTTAAAAGTTCTCTTAGCCTTTCTTTAATTCATTTTACATGTAATATCATATTATGTTAGCTAACATTCATATAGACGCAAGAAATAATATGTAACATTTGTAAAATGATATTTAAGAAAGAGGCAAAGATCAGCTTCAGAACTAGAACACTTTTAAGATTTTTGAGGAAACCTGCCTTACCTGAGATAAGGCTCTGCCTCCAACCTTACTGCATGTTCGATGTTTCCAAAGTAGGCCAGACTTCAGTTCATTTAAAATTGTGTTCAAAAGATTGATTTTTGATATAAAGATTATTGTGATCTCAAACAGAATATAATGAATAAATAAGCCAAAATTCAAGATAACTGTTACACAAATTAATTGTGTTTTTTACTCTTGTTAATTCCATTTTGTATTTTCCTTGTAAACTCTATAATTATTACCTATTAATGCTTTTCAGAGGTACTGTTTCAAGATCACACAACCTGGGTTAATTTAAGATAATAAACCATCACCCACAGGATAATGCAGACCCCAATTAATAAAAGGGGTAAATGACTGTGAAGTTATAAACATTAAAGTTAAAGCCAAATACTGTCATTTTAAGACTAATGAAACTGGCCTGCTAGATATTTTAAATCAAGACTTAAAAATTAAAGTTAAATTAAAAGGACCAAGAATACCAATATTTGGCTCTTGCCATCTCAGTTAGCCTAAACCAGGGAACAGAGAACTTTCTAAAGAGCTTTGCAACTCTGGGACACATGGTCTCCCCATCAGGGAGATTAATGAGACCACTGGAGAAGGAAAATCCAATCAGTGCACTTGCTATGAAGAGGGGGGTCATTGGAGGAGGGAGACATCCCTGATGCTTCCAAGGGAAGCCACATGGTCATTGAGACCTCAACCCATCTTAGGGCAAATGTCATTAGCCGAGGTAAGAAGCTGCTCTCAAGCTCCCCCATGAGTGACCCCTGTAGGAACTCTGCTGACTTTTAACAACAGATAGGAATGAGATTAATTTGATCAGCTTGATCTTAAATATCTAGCAAAAATAGTTAAAACCAAAACACAACCACTCCTGGACATTAAAAAAAAAAAAAAGCAATAGTTAAATGTAACTTAAGATATACACTTGTGTTAGCCCCTAAGAATAAATAAGACTGGAGGCTACAAAAGAGAGATTTTTTTTTAGGCAGGAATGCCTGATAACTATCAAGAGAACCTGCCAAAGCCAGGATTTTTTTTAAGTTTAAGACCTAGAGTTCTTCTTAACCTCCTACACAGGTAGGCTTAATCAGTGTTTGCTAGCATGATTATCTAGCCTTACGTAACAGAAATAAAGAGATCTCTACTAAACACAGAGGTCATCATACCAATAAAATCATCTTTTCCAAAAATCATCTGACATTAAATAGCTTACCTACATCTTATGGGGATGGACATCTGTGATATTAAAAGTTAAGTGTTGGGTTTACATTCCTGATAACTCTGGCAATGTTAAAGTTTTATATTCCCAAATAAAGGCCTTGTCCTGTCTGGCCTTGTTATAGGGACAACTTCTTAGCTCTTGCACCTTCTGGTGAGAAATTATTGAATTCTAAAGCATCTTCATGATATTCATTGACATGTTCCAGATGCTGCAACATTCATTTTGTATTAATCTAATTTTAGTATTCATATATTTTTGTTTCTCTCTCGTAGAATCACCCATCCCCAGGTGACCCTACAACCTGTTCTTTACAACCAGACTTTTACCACGGACTTCCCCAACCAACCCAATTTCTAAAAGGTAACTCCCACCTGCTTGCCCCGCTCCACACCACCCACTCTCAACTCCAAGCAGCCAGAGAGGTCATAGTCCCATTTCCTTACAACAGTAAGTTCCTAAAATTAGATGGGGGAATGAAGCCAGAATTAAAGACAAACAAATTGGGCAAATAGGTAAATTGGGTCTGATGAGAGAAGGGAGGCCAATTTGGGTCTGGGAAGTTGGAAACTGCCCCTGAAGGACTGAGGTTTTAATGCCTTCAGAGCCCTTCCTCTACGATTAACAAGATAACCTGCCCTTGCTCCATGGAACCTGTAACATTGTAAAATGATATTTGCTAAGATAACCTGTCCGGAGAATTGTCCCTGCCTACAAGGAGTTGTAAAAGTTGTTAATTAATGTGTCCTTGGCTGCTTCCTGCCTGGATCACTCCATTTGGCCTTTTCCTCTGTCCATCTGTTTCTCCCTTTTGGCCATCCCACCAGAGCATCTCCTGGGCCTAGTCATGTATGCAGGAAGGACAGAGATAAGGGGGAAGAGAGCAGGAGAACAAAGAAAGTCTAGGATATATAAAACAGGCAGAACACCCTCACTTCTTGGGATACCAGGATAGCAGGTATGGCCCCCTTGTCCTTCCCTGGAGAAGTCTGTAATAGCCCTTTTAAAATAAACCCTGCTTTATATGCTTCCCTCAGCATGCTTCTCTGATGTTATACTTCAACATGTGAGGAAGCAGGACCTGTCACCAATTACCAGCGGTATCAACATCATATTCAAATCCTAGCACTCCTTTGATTTCCCCAGGCTATAGGCACTTGGTTGGTTCCCAGTTCTCAGACCCTCCAGGAGAACTTTGAAGGACCAAACCCACCCCATCTCAAGGGCATCCTTCTTCTGAGACTGAGAGCTTTTCATTCCAAATGAGAAGTGAAATCCTGCCTCAGAATTTTCTGGAGGAATTCACTTATTATTTGCTAGGAAAAGCAGAGTAATTTATTTCATGGAGCCCAGAGCCAGGGTATTTGTATTTGGAGACCTGGGATAAAACACTCTTGCATTCATGGGCATCTCCCACATGCTGCAAGCAAGTGCAAGATGCCACATGGACTGTGTGGCCAGGCTCTCAATTGTCACAACAGCTGAGGGAGTGTCACCCGGGACTGTTTTACACACTGGCTTCAGGGAAGCAACTTATCAAAGGGCCTCTATTACTACCCCTTCAAGTAAGTGGTGGCATCCCTTGTATTGAATTCCAGTCCTCTCTGATGACAAAGATCATGCAATGTCACATTTTCAGGAGGTGGCCATGAGGCTTGTTTAAAGCCACACTGGAATCTGGTAATAGGTGAAGGCTCCAAAAGTTGAGTTGCTGCCTGCACAATCCAGTCAGCCAGAGAGGAGACAATGAACCACTTAATAACTGTGAAGTGCCATTCATCTCAAAATAATGACAATAAGCAGGCTCCCTGGAGAGGAAGCTTGGCATTGCAGAGAACACAGAGGTAATATAATCAAATCTTTTTCAATGGAACAACAATGGGCATCCTTGGCAATGTGCCCATTTGTGATTTCCAAGGCTTCTTCCTCAGAAACCTTTAATTGTTGAGAATCAATGATCCTCAATGTTTACAGTCAATATGTTTAAAAAAGTGTTCTTTCATCTAAATATAGGGACCCTCTGAATTACTGTATTACTTCTAAACTTAAAAAGATAAATGCTCCGAGTGACTGTCTAATAACACAGAACAAGTGCAAATAACCCAGCTCTGGAGAGCTGGAATATTCTTTGTGATAGAACTTGTTAAAATTAATTGTGAGAGAGCTGAGTGGGGTGGCTCATGCCTGTAATTCCAGTGGCTTGAGAGTTTGAGAAAGGAGAATTGAGAGTTCAAAGCCAACCTCAGCAATTTAGTGAGGCCCTAAGCTACTCAGAGAAACCCTGTCTCTAAATAAAATATAAAAAGGGGCTGGGGCTATGGCTCAGTGGTTAAGAGCCCTGAGGTCAATCCCTGGTATAATAATAATAATAATAATAATAATAATAATAATAATAATAAGTTAATTGTGAAAGAAATGCTTCCTTGACCAGAGTATGGCTACTGATGAAGACAGAAAAGGCACTTGGATACCATGAGTTCAACATCACGTGCTTGACTTCAGGACACCACAATGGCAGGTACACAGTCAAAATAGCCTAACAGTTTTAAATTTATGTCCATGATATCTGCTCCTGTTCAACATTCCCTTGCTTCACCAGGGTACACACTTGAGGAGTCCTGCCATATCCTTTCTAGCATTCTGTTTTCCCTTACATCTCACCGTGAGTTTTTAAGAGTCTGTGGACTGTGGCTCTCATCCCTCATTATTCCATCAACTGAAAGAGAAATATTGTCCACAGGTCAGTTCAGGTAAGGCCTTCCAGGACAAGATGTCCTGTTAATGGTGTTGTGGGGAACCAGCAGCACATGGAGAGGACTTCTAGGTGGCTGCAGTTGGTTTGTGGGCCAGGAGAAGAAAGAGGCCCTACAGAGAGACAGCACCCAGGAGCTGGAATCAGGAGTCTGAACAGCTCTCCAGGCTCAAGCTGGATAATGTTTCCAAGGAGCCAAGTGAATGAGGCTCCTCAGAATAAATATGTAGAATTGTGATCAAAAAGTGTTCCAAAAAGGGGGGAAATAATTATTAAACTGAATTTCAGATCAAACAAAGCAAACTTTCATTAGAGATTATAGATATATGCATATAAAACTTGGATACATGGATTTTTCTGAGTTATGAAAAAGGCTTTTTAAAAAGGTGGAGTTCTGCCTGGGTGTGGATTCTGAAAGTTAAGAGATGAGAGGGTGGATGGTGAATGAGCTGCGGTGACTCTGCACTGAGTCCCGTAGCTTCATTAAGCTTTCAACACTAAAGTTCAATCACAATCAGTTATTACTCATAAGATAAATCTCCCTCTAACTTTTTCTAAACATAGTTAATTAGCACAGTTGTTTAAAGCTTCAGGGTAACCCTCACAGCCTCTACTACTTTACCTTCAGGTTCCTGTATTTCTTTCGTAAGCCTTTCAACTACAATATTTCATTGCATTGCAAAAATACAGTGATCCACTCCGTGTAGGCCAGGTGCTCATGGGCAATGAGGATGCAACTCTGACTGAGGACCTACGTCCCAAGAACTGCTTTACACTTTTCCACAGCATTTCCTCCTTACCCACAGCAGTAGCATAGGGGCATCACTTTTCCCTCTTAATAATTTGATATTATCTGGAGCTATAATCCTCCAAAAAGAATGATATATTTCAGAATGGAGGAAAAGGTTGGGGAAAAAATAAGGACTTTCAAGGTTCTCCATGTTCAGCAAATAAGCATCTATCAAACGACTGAATGGTGCAATGTATGTTGACAGTCTAAAGACTATGAGGAATACAAAAATGGTATGAAGAGTTCATGCAAGAATTAGGAAATACGTGCATACAAACCAGAGAATGACTTAGGTTAAAGTGAAAAGCTGAAAGAAAAAGAAAAGTCATAAAACTGTGACATTCATTTTGATATATTTGGCACAAAGATCACAGTGGGGATTCACTAAGCATTGGATTGTTAATAGGTGAATGATTATTGATTAAAGAAATGAAATCACCCGATTAATTAAATGGTAGATTTTTCAGTATTGACACAGACTAGAGAAAGAAGATGCATTATGAACTGAGCACTAGAAAGATTTCCCAAGTAAGAAGGGATCTGAACTAGGTCTAGAAGAATGCAAAATATCTGATCACTCCTGGGGAAGATGGGAAGTCACCTGGGTGGAAGGAAGCCCGTGGATAGGCACCGGGTTGCCTCCTCAGTCTCCTCTCCCAGCTCCAACACCCCAACCTTCCTCTACTCCTGCTCCTTAAGTGGCTGTGCCCTGAGCTCATCTGCTCTGTTCTTATTCACCCTCCTCCCGAGTTCAGCCCAGCTAGTTCTCTGAAGTCTTGAAGCCGGTACAGATTCTGTTACAGCATCTTTGGTTTAACCAGGAACGCCTTTGTCCTTCAGTGCAGAAAAACAGCGCTTGTCCGATGTATGATTCCAATCTTTTGCAAGCAAAACAATAAATTATTCTAAGTGAAGCAAGAATCGTGATGGATATCTTCTCCCAAGCTGCTGTGAATTTCTGGCCTTTAGAGAATTCCAGGAAGATGCTCCTGGCAGGTCCTCACAGTAACCCTTCAATTCTCCTTGTGCCTCTGCTCCAAAATCAGGACCAACGTGAACACAGCCTTGTCAGACTTTTGACAGGCCCATGACACAAAACCTTAGGCTCCTCCATATGCTGGGGATTTGCTGCCCAGGCCTAGGAAGCTATCTTCTAATTCAGGTTTTCTGAACACTTCCAGTGTGGCTTCTGTCAGAGACTCCTGGAGTCGGAGTAGCTTTGTAATTTGTCTCATGATAGGTAAGATGTTACCTGAACAAAACCATGAACTAGTTAGGTTTTTAGAAAAATCTTTCCCCTCCATTGTGTGTGTGCATGTGACCATTTGTGATGGTATTCTTCCAATGACGGGTTGCTTTCTTTACTCAGAAAAAGGCTCCCAATAACATACCATTGTGTTTCAGAGGCTGTCCACTTTGATTCTGCTTTGATGGGGACAATATGAGACATCAGGAGCTGTGCACAGCAGCGGATCTGCTTTTCCAAAACAGCTCACTTTTGTGTTGAGAAGAGTGGTTTCACTTGTGACAGGGTTGAGAGACTACTTTCTGCTCTGTTCCTGCTCCCTTGAGCCAGCAGCACCGTCCTTGATGGAAAAGACAAGCTGCCAAGCTGCTGCACTGTTATCTCATGAAAAAGAAAACTGTAAACTCTATCAACATTACAGGGCCTCGTATTTCCAAAACAGTGTTCCAGCCCTTCAAGAGCCAGCAAGCACACAGAGGATACTAAGAAAGGAAGGAACAAGGACAGGGTATAAAAGGTTACCTCGCATGACAAGGAGTCAGATGGAAAGGGCCAAATCCTGCCATGAAAAATTCAGTATTGAGGTTCTAGGGCCAGTCTTGAGTAAAAATGTTCCAGTGAGGGCTGAAAGTTTTTCTCCCTGGGTTATAACTGAATGTTTTTCTCCATGGGTTTTAAAAATCCTTGGTCTATGAATCTAATATTTTGGTGGTAATATTATGACTTTTTTTTTTTTTTACCAAATGTTTAAAAAAATAATAAAACCCACACTGTCCTAGAAACAGAAACCATCAAAATTCAGGAAAAGGCTATCTGGATCCGAAGGAGGTATTTTTTCATTACCAAGAGCAGATAAATCACAGGTGTTGATTCTACAACTCTGAGTAATGCCACTTCCTGTCTGGGGTATCCTTCCCTGATTATGAATTTCGGGTTTTGTTTTTCAGTGCTGGGGACAGAATGCATGGCCTCATGCATGCTAGGCAAGCACTCTACCTCTGAGATAGACCCCCAGCCCTTTTATGTTTTGTTTTGAGCCATAGACTAAGTTGCCTGGGTTAGTCTCAAACTTGTACTCCTCCTGCCTCAGCCTCCTGAGGAGTTGGGATTGCAGGTGTGCACCACCACATCCAGCCTCTTTCCTGGTTAAAGAGGGAAATAAGTCCCAACACTTGTTAGGCCCGCTTTCCCCGAAGTTAGCAGATTTCCCACATGAAAGCTCTGCATGTGTGCCAGCCCTCCACCAAAGGAGGAGCAGGTTCAGGGCCTGGCACTGTGCAGCCGAGTGGCACTGCTCCCAGAACTCTCATCCAATAAAGAGCCATTGTGGGATCTGCACCCTTCAATGTACAGGACAAATGACTCAAATGAATAGGCACAATGCTTGTGAGTGAGACCCGAAACTTGAATGGGGTGGTAATCACTTCCTCCGAACAGACCACAGTGTTTTCCAGGGAACTTCACTCTGTAACGCAGTCCTTGCCTCGTCTAATAGTACCGATTTTCATTTTTTAGTTGATAAGTGAGCATGATTGCTGTGACAATCATTAGGCAGTGAGTTGTTAGCACTGGGGGGCAAGAGAAGTGGAAAATTGTTTGGGGAGATGGGATGGGATTGGCATTCCTCAGGGAGAGACAAGAACATGCAGAAAGACAAGGAAGTGCTGTATTTGATCAAACAGACCGTGAGAGGTAATGGTGTAAGGAACTAAATTGGACCTGAGGCTTCAAAATAACGATGACTTCGTCGTAAGAATGACGTAGGAGACACAAAGTAGGGCTGGGGGCATTCAGTCCCCACTCAAGTTATCTACTGAGCAGGTGGCACTCAATTGAGGGCTTCCAGTCCCTGAGGCTATAGACCTAGTTCTTGACCCACACATGAAGGTGGCTGGAAGGAGTAAGGGTGTTAATTCAGGCTGAGCCACCCTTTCCATCTGGGTGGCCTGTGGTGACTCCATGCCACAGCCAGCCTCTCTGTAGAAAAACAGAAAAGCAAAGCCGAACCGTTGCCACTCTCAGCTAAGCTTTCTCAAGTACATAAATAGGACAGGACAGCAAGAGTAGACTTCATGGACAGGTGAAAAATGCTCTTGCTGCTGCATTCCATGATGCTCAGTTTTAGTAGCTGGTTTATTTAAGCTAATTTAATCAATTTTAACCAGAAACATGATCTGCCTCAAAGAACTGTCTTTATTACCTGGAGTTGGAAATGGACATAATTTTTCTTCTTAGTGTTCCTGGGGTTGGAACCCAGAGCTTTGCACATGCTAAGCACACAGTGTACCATTGAGTTGCAATCACCCCAGCCTACACATCACAACTTCTTGTTAGTGCCTCTTGGTCTGCTTACTTCTGACATGCATAACTCTCAATGAATATACATTACCTACATCCACCATTTTTAATTTTTTAAATCCCTACATCTGCGAAAGGATGCGCATGTTTCAACCAAAAGGCCATTTGATTGTCTGTTATCATTTTCACTTTTAATATTTGACTAACATTGTTCTAGCTTCCCAAGAAACTTACAATGATGATGGGTTATTTTTAAACATGCATAATGTCTTTCCATTTATGACATCATGGCCTTGGACTGGGTAGATCATATCTTGCTAAAAAGTACAAACAGACATTTCTTCCAACAATCCAGCATTAAGTTCTCACATGTCATCAACTCACCAGAATTAAGCAAAATGATAGATTTGAGGCACACAAACTCCTCTCCCTGCAGATTCATCATACGGAACCGGGTCGACGTAGCCAGCAACATGTCAAAGATCTCCACCATGCCCTCTACACATTTACCCTGATTCCTACAAAAAAAAATTTTTTAGAAGCATTAAAGGACAGGAAAGTTTCCGCAAAACCCCAAATCACATTTATAAAAAGCTACCGACTCCAAAGCTGTAATAAAAACCTGCAGCCCATCCTCTTAATGGAACATGGACATTCATTTGAATTCCAGAAGGCAAGACGAGCAAAGATTTTTCCATCAATAAACATCTTCACTTCAAATTCCTAGAAAAGATGTGTTTAGTTGCCAAATCTACGACATTAAATGTGGAGTTCTTCGATCTATAGTAATTGAAAATAATTAAGATTCAGGCGATTTTTTTCCTAATACAGTTCATTGCTCTGTTACTGTTTCCTAGATATTGTAGTAGTTATGAGAATAAAAGGGGAAGGTTTGCCCTCAAGACGCTCATGACCTTCAGGTAATATACCAATGTGCCAAGAAATTTACTATGGTGTGAGTCTGGGCTGGATCGTTGGTGTTATAAAGGACTGTGGGGAAGAATGTACCTAGGAAGTGACATTTGAGTTAACCCTAAGAGAATGTAGGATTTCCTCAAGTAAGTATGTGAATGCATAACTAGAAGAAAGTCCTACACAGAAAGAGAGCAGCAGGAGAGGACATAGAGTGGTGGCTGTAGGTGTTGAGGACACAGGAGATGAATCCAGGAAAGTTGGCCTGTGTAGCTGATGAAGCTTCTCCTATACCACCAAAAGAAATCCAGGCCTTCTCCCCTTCCAACAGAAACTTGGCATCAAGGATTTCACCTTAATGGTTGCAACTATTAAATAAGCAAATTCAAAAGGTCATGAGGCGTAATATTTAAAAATGCACATGGCCATATCCTATCCGTGGCATTGTTTCAGAAATAAAGAGAGATACTATATATGGAAGGAATCCATTCATTTGAGGGCATGATATGTTTGAAAATTTTAAAACACAGGAATAAGTTAAAAGAGTCTGTGCATATTCAATCATTTGTAAGACACATAACATTTAAACATGAGCAGAAACATAATTCAGGACTTCATTTTGTCTTTGATTAATAGATCTTGCTTTGTTAACCATTTTTAACAACTGAACAGTTATCACTGAACAGAATGCTATACAATCATTTGTCACATAATGATGGGGTCACACTCTGAGAAAGGTGTTGTTAGACAATTCTGTCACTGTATGATCATCATAGAGTTTAGATAAACTAAGATGGCCACAATGTCACCAAGCAATATAACCTTATAGGAACACCACTATACATGTGGTCCATTGTTGACCAGAACATTCTTAAGTGGTATATGACTAATTTATTTATTCACCTCTTTTTTAGTTGATATTTATCTTGATTCTAAGTATTGTGCTGTTACAAACATTTCACAAAATGACAATCCTATGTTT
Organism: Callospermophilus lateralis; assembly: GCF_048772815.1. Taxonomy (NCBI): domain Eukaryota; kingdom Metazoa; phylum Chordata; class Mammalia; order Rodentia; family Sciuridae; genus Callospermophilus; species Callospermophilus lateralis. Next base: position 15,205,235 of record NC_135310.1, read on the forward strand.
ATGCCCTTGGACACATATAGATAGCTACAGAATACATTCCTAAAGTTAGAATCACTAGAACAAAGGACATAATATATTTTTATTTATGATAGTTAAAATATTGGTTTCAAAGAGCTTGTACCAATAAGCTATTGGTAGAATAATTTTCCCCCCTTATTCTGGCTATTGAACCCAGAGCTTTGCATACTAAACATGTGGTCTACCACTAAGGTACACCTCCAGTTCCATAGGAAAATATGTTGACATGAGATTTTCCTCTGAATTGCCTGCTGTAGTAATTTGCCCATATTTTTCAGTTGGGTTATTGGTCATTTTCACCTTGATTCTTTTTTTTTTTTTTTAAAGAGAGAGAGAGAGAAATTTTTTAATATTTATTTTTTAATCTTCGGCGGACACAACATCTTTGTATGTGGTGCTGAGGATGAAACCCGGGCCGCACGCATGCCAGGCAAGCGCACTACCGCTTGAGCCACTATATGATAGTAATTAGTGCCATGTCATACATATTTCTAATGTGGTTTTCCCATGGTTTGTCATATTTTTCTTTTAATTTTGTTTCTGGCGTTTTCTTCCTAAAGTGATTTAAGTATTGTAGGATCAGATTTGTCAAACTTTTCATTTATGGATCTAGAATACTATGTCTTGCTTGATAAGGTCAGTCCCCATTCCAATAACACATAAATCTTATGTTTCCTTTCAGTAACGTTCTATGCTTTTATGTTTAGATTTCTGATTTTCTGGAATATATTCATTTTTTATAATGACTTTATTAAGAGATACCCACATGCCATATAATTCACCCATTGAAAGAATACAATGCAGTGGATTTTGGTGTATTCACATAGCTGTGCTACCTACCCTCTTGTGGGATTTGTTTTGGTGTAGTCTTAAGATAGGATTCAGCTTAACACTTTTTTCAGGTAGCAAGTTGGTGTCCTCAACACCATTTTGGAACAAACCACTGGCTTGAGATAGACTAGGGACTCTTGATATTCATTTCCAGAGTGTTATTTTTCCTGTTGTCCAAGTAGTGGAATTAGGACTCTAAACTTTCCTATCAAACCACACTGCCTACATACTAGAAGGAAGAATCCTAACAAAAAGGTTCTCTTTGTCTTCCTTTCTTTAATTCAAAATTATGAGGATCTATTATATACCAGTCCTGTGTTCCACATTAGGGCATAGAGAAGAAAGCAATGGGAATCTTAAATGAAGAGGTGAAAATTGGGAGCATAAGTGCAATGACATGAGATGCCATCCACAGAAAAGGTCCAGAAAGAATCTCTGCATCTAATGTCAGTCTCTACCAATTCCATCTGTGTCAATATTGAAGCATTTGCCATGGTATGTTCGACACAGTTTAGTAAATGTTTTTAATGTGAAATATTTAGAATGCTATGTGGCATTTGGCAGGGATGATATTTAAGTATTAGTTACGTATATGTTGATGAATGGAGAGATGAGTGTCTGTCAAGGAAGAAGCATCTAGAATACGAGTGCTGTGTGCATTTCATGTTGACCATGGAAATCTGGACGTACAGGGGACATTTTAAAAGCCATATTGCTCAAAGTGAGGATGAGATAGTGGTCTCTCCAAAGGGGCCCTTGGCCTTAAGTGGAGAGGGCATCCTAGGAGTGGGTTTTCCTTGTCACCTAGCTGAATTTTGCAAATGTGGTACATTTTCTTTCCAGTGAAAAAATAAACAAGGATAAGGGAAAATGTTTGGAAGATGAAGCTTTAAAAATAACAACTCATAGCCAAAATAGAGAAATGTTCCTTTCTCAGTATAAAGTCTCTGTTTACTTAGCAGACTGCACACCAGCAGGGAGGAAGTCTTGGTGTGGGAGGAAGACTGCCTTCACCTGCTGCGAGCAAAAGTTCAGTTCAGAAACCGAGAAAGTAGAGTCTGAACAATTTTCCTTTCTTCTCGTCCTTTTTCAACAGTCTCCCACATTTTCTGATGAAGGAAAATGCCTGAATCGTTCTTAACTCTTCCAGCAAAGGTGGATTTTTCTGCACTCTCTTTTCTCTGAATATCCTGCTTATCCCCACTAGCAATTATTATCTGCAGACATAATGCTGACACTGCAGTATTCATTAGAAGCTATAGACTGAGTCCTCAGAGATGGGGCATACCCCCAATTCTCAGTTCCCCTTGAGTGTGTGTATGTCCTTTAGGGATGTGGAGAGGGCATGCATTGAGCGGCAATCACAGGGCATGAGAGGAGGTCTCTGGAGTCTCCCTTTCACGTGAATATAGGTGCTCCACATTCTGGTGCATGAGTCTGAGATGGGCACTCTAAGACAGGCACTTGTCTTCTGTTTGGTGCAAAGAAACTCTCACTGTTGGTTGAGGTCAGAGCCCCGTCAAAATATCCTGCACCAACTTCAAGGAGCAAATCAGATGGGAGCATTGAACTCCGTTTTTTGAAGAAGTGAATGTATCCACAGCATCAGAAAGGGGAGGGGGGGTGCTGAAAATCTGGAGGTAACATTACTGTAAGACAAGATTAGTGTAAATCCATGGAGGTGCTCCTGAGGCTGAGAAACACACAGGGTGTGGAAAAAACAACATGTATTTTAAAGGAATCACAGCGCCAGTCATAGATCAAAAGCAACAGTTTACCAAGCCGACCAGCCCGTGACTCCCACTGTGAGACGTGACAGCCTGCCATGACTAACTCCTTCGCCGATTATATCAGGCAGCTTTTCAGAACACCTCGAAATCCCCTTGTGGGGAACCTTGTTCTGCCACTGACCCTCTTCAAATGCAGCCCATTGTCACTTAAGTAATGAGAGAAGGAACAGGGCTTGAAAGAGCTCAGAGCAGGTCTCGATACTTCTCTATAAAAGTGAAATCCTGTTTTTCAGAATCTTCAAGTTCCTCTTTTTCCCCATGGGAAGGAAATAGAGATGTCTAATAATCAAATCTTTTATATCTTCAAAATATGCTTTACAAACTGTAATGTTACCCATCAGCCTCTCTTGTATATAAGGCATTAGAGAAATAGAAACCAAGAAAACTCAGACCAGCACCGGACATTCAGTGAAAAATAGTACAATATGGTTAGAAAACAGCTACAAATAAGATACTGTATAAAATCAACAGTGGTAAGATCAGTCATATTTGAAGAACTTGACTTCCAAAACATTTATAGGATCATGAGGTTTGCATATACAACTCTGAAGCATAGAAAGAAGAACTGAAATTGGCAAATTGTAAGCAATATATCTTAAAAGATGCAATTTTAAACAAGTGATTTAGGCTCTGTAACCCAGAGCCTATAGGGGTTCCAATCTTGATAGCACTACTTAGGAAGTATGTGACTATGAATCTGTCACTTTATTTCACTACTTGTTTCTGAATGAAAGGGGAGACAGAATCACCCATAATGGAATGTAAGTTGAAATAAAAAAATAAAGAAGCCATTGGGGCATGATGATTGTGATATAGCAGTTAGATCATGGAGAAGAGAGAGATGGGTGCCGGAAGTAGAAATACTGCTATAAAAAAAATGTTTAAATGTTTACTTCCTGAATGCTGGGTAGTAAGGAAATGGATACTGCAGCAAGCTAGGGAACCCTGCTACAACATCATAAAACATCTGCAATAACTTGGAAGGCAGACCAAGTACCCAGAGAAGTGGGCAGAAAGAGTCAGACTGCAGTGGGTACTGTGGCTGCCATCCGTAAGGCATTATCAGAAAGAGGTGAGCTCAAGCAGAAACTGAAGGGAACAGAAAAAAAAAACAAAGGTAGATGGTCTTACAGATTTGGAAAAACCAACTATTTCTGGCCAAAAAATACTAAGAGATGAAATTGAAAAGGGTCTTGGATAAGAAAGGCCCAGGAAGGCTCCTCAGTTTACAGAGTATAGCCAGACTCCCATATCTACGCACTCTGCATCCTGTGGTGCTTCATGCACTATATGGTTAGACCTACCATGGATGCACCTCTACTGAACAAGTACTGAGCAAGAACATCTTTCCTTGTCATCATTTCCTGAAAAATGAAGTATAGCAACAATTGACACAGCACTTACAATGCATTAGGTATAATATGTAGTCAAGAGATGATTTAAAATTCATGGAAGGGTATATATATTTCATGTGCTAATTTTATATATGGGACTTGAGTCTCCACAGATCTGGGTATCCTCAGGGGTCCTGGAACCAGTCCCCTAAAGATATCAAAGGATGACTACAACATAGTCTCATGGAAAAGAACAACTCCAAAAGGGCATTACCTCCCATCCAAGCACATCATTCAAAAAGCCTCAAAGGAGTTACACACAAATCATAAGGGAAAGGCCAAAAGACTAAGAAGCCAATGAGAATATCAAACTTGTTGGTGAGAATGAGGGAAATATGGAGCCCTTGCACCCTATTGGTACAAATGTAAGTTGGTGCAGCCATTATGGAAAATAGCACAGAGGTTCCTCAAAATTTTGAAAATAGAATTATCATATGATCTAGCAACGTGTCCAAAGGAAACAAAATCAGTATGCCGAAGAGATACCGCACTCCTGTGTCCTTGAAACATTATTCATAATTGCAAAAAAGTGGAATCCACCTAAGTGTCTATCAGTGGACAAACAGATGTAGAAAATGTGGTATGTACATATAATGGAATACTGTTTAACCTTGAAAAAGAAGAAAATTCATTTTTCAATGATATGGATGAACCTGAAGTACAGAAAGACAAATGCAGTATGGTCTCACATATGTGGAATCAAAACATGTCCATCTCACAGAAGCAGAAAGTGGAATGGTTACCAGAGGCTGGGAAGGGAAGGGGGCAAAGGATACAAACCACCACTGAGAGGAGACCTAAGTTTAAGAGTTCTGTTGGGCAACATAGTGACTACAGCTAATAGCATGTGTTGCATCATATGCATAATGATGGCCCAGAGAATGGATTTTATCTCACCACCAATAAAAAATGCTTATGTGATGCAATCCTTTTGTTTAGAATATGTATATATTTCAAAACATCATGTTGTACACCATAAACATATACAAATCTTATTTGTCAACTAAAGCATAAACAACAATAATAAAATAAAGAATAATCGGATTTGAGAACTGTCTCTAGCAAAGTACTTTGGGAGTGGTTACAAGTGGTTGGAACTGACAAGAGACATGTAAACTGAAGCCTCCTAGGTTGTGGAGACAAGTGTCTTACCAAAGAAATTACAGCTTTTGATTGAAAAAACAGCTTTTGACTGAAAAACAGCTTTTGATTGTTCTGAGCCTCCAATCCTTAAGCCTCAAGTGTCCATGGGCAGGAAGTGCTATGACCACTGGAGAGCCCACCATTGCCCACTTCAGATGCGCCCACAGGGGATCAATGGGAAGAAAAACCTTCCAGTAAGTGAATGACGAAACAAAAGACCCTCCCGTCAGGGTAGAAGAAAATTAGAGCACTTTGCTCCCAAAGAGCAAAATTAGGGACTAATTAAAGAACTTTCCAGCTCAGGAGAGTAGAAGCCACCATGAGTCTGCCCACCAGAATGTCATAACTCCTATGAAAGAGTGATACTGAGTTCCCTTCTTCCATTTCTCTGTAAAGAAGTTTGGATCACAGTACGTTTGCACTTGCTTGATCACGGGGTATCGGATACATTTTGTGGGTGAGGCTGCCAAACCAGGGGAAGCCACATCCATCCTTGACAGAGAGGACAGCACATCATTGAGAAATCTTTGAGCTGACTCTATGGGTAGATGTGATAGGATCCTCTCCCTGGGGTGGTGCTAAGTGTGTTCTTTGTGTGGGACAAATAGATATTTGGCAACCAGAAGTGAAGGCTGTGATAACAACGATGACAGCCGTGTTCCCCAAAGCACTTTTCCTTGTTCTCTTTAATTCCCACTTGGAAGAGACTTCCCAGACTCCCTTACAGGTTAAGAGTGGACATATGACTGGGCTCTGGCCGATGGAAAGTAAGCAAACACTGCTGACATCGCCTCTGTGATGAAGAAACACATGTGCTTCCCCAGACCTCCACCCACCACCTGAATCAGGAGCCCTTCAAGGACCTAGCAAGGGATAGCGGTACAGACTAGAAGGATTCTGGGTCCCTTAACGAGAGGTTCACCTAGCAAGAAATATACCTACTCTGAAAAAAATGTTTTGAATAAGAAATAAACTGTTATTAAAATTTTAGAGATAATTCCTCCCTGTTCCAACATACTCTCAACACACAGAAACACATGGGATGCAAAAGTGCACCTATCTTCTGTAGATATGAGTACTGTATGGCCAGGGGGGATAAGATATGGAATTCCAGGGCTGGGGATGTAGTAAAGCACTTGCTTAGCATGCACTCATGAGATCTGAGTTCAAGTGCCAGTGGTGCAAAAAAAAAGAAGGTGGGGGGGGAATGTACTTTGATAGCACCTTGCTTTAGATATTTGAATCATTTCCAATGGTGTGATTAGTAAAAGCACAAAAGAAGATGTAGCATTTGACATGGGTCTCCAGGGGAAGGGTGAGTGAGGATGAAGGAAGGTCTAGGCCCCGAGGTGGGAGAAGTGGAGGTGGGGCCATGGAGCAGGCTGAGCTGGCTATTTCTAAGGAGAGAAACTTGCAAAGGAGGCTAAGTCAGAGCTGAAGAGTAGTTAATAAAAGAGTCACAAGACGATGGTGGGAAGAAGAGGGCTTATCAGTGGGTGTCGGGATCAGGTACCATAAGCACTTTGTTCTGATTGATTTGGCAACAGTGCACAAAGGAGAGGAAGGGAGGGAGGAGAGAAGTCTGAAGGAGACACTGGGGGTGGGTTGGGGCAAGAGCCACCACAGCAGTAAACAAGATGAGAGAGTTAGAAAATCCCCTGGAAGGAAGAGCAGAGCCACTTAGTGACTAGTCCACAGTGCTGGACAAACAAAAAAGGGTCTAAAGGGTCCTCTGAAATCATATGCCAGGATGAACTGAAAAACTATAAAAGAAATAGAGAAATGAGCAGAAAGAGGGAAAGTCAGAGGTCTTTAATTTATGAGAAGAAAACAACCTCTCCTAAAAAATTATTGAACTTAAAAATTCATAGAACTGTGTAGCTAGAGATGACAAGCAGAAGATTAAAGATGTAAAATAAATTAAAGATATATGTCTGAGACCTGGGAGAGAGAACAGGCTACATACATCAGTGCAGAATAGTTTTTCCCACTTACCATAGGGGGTATCTATTCAAATCAGCACATGAGAATATACACATTTTTGGAAAGGGTGCCCAGCCCAGTTTTCCACTGTAGTCATAGTTATATGAATGCTCCCATGTTGATTAGTGTCTATACTGTTTCCAACTTTTAGCTACAAAAAAATGTACCATTATTCTTATACATATGTTTCCTACACTTGCCAAAGTGTACAGAAAAAAATCCTTACATATGTGATGTCAGTCAAAGAATAGAAACGTTTAACATTTTACTAAGTATGGCTAAAATGATTTTCAAAAATGTTATGCCAACTTCCACAGCCTTTAGGAGAGCAGGGACATATCCAGAAACTGAGATTTTGGAGCTATCCAAATAGACTACACTCATTAGGGAAAACAGAGGTTGAGAGGAAGAGGAAGGAGGAGGAGGAGAGCAGGAAAGAAGGAGGAGGAAGGAGGGTGGGGGAGATAGAGCCAGAGGAGAAACAGGCAGAGCAGAGGAAGCTGGGGGGCAGCAGCGTCTCCAGCATGAGAGACAAAAGCGCGGAGCCAACCAAGAGGGCAACAGTCAGAGATGTGGCGACAGAGGAGGAACCGAGATGCAGAAGGTCTGAAGGTCAAACAGAAGGGTAGGGGGCTCAAGCAGGGGCCCGAGGGAAAGAGAGAAGAGAGTCATGGAAACAGGCGAGAACAGATTCAGTGTCATCACAGGAGGAAGAGGGTGCTTTTTTCTAACTCCAGAGTTAGAAGCTATAATGTCAGCACAGTAAATCTACATTAAAAATAGTTTTGCCTCAGTTGTTTTAAGAAATGGAAGTGTCATTATTTGCAGAGAATATGGAAAGGTAGACTAAGGAATTCAGGACACCCGAAGCATCTGTAAAAGCCACTGGAGCCCAAGACTGGATCAGGCTGAAGCTCCCTGGCATTGCCTGGGATGTCTGGCCCTGGCCCGTTTCTCTGTGAGTCCATGTCTCACTCCCGGCCTTGCCTGTGAGCTGCACAGCACTGCACAACAAACGCAGGCTTCCCCGGGCACTGCTTGTGCTGCCTGCTTGGACTATCCCCCCACCCCTCCTGCCCTTGGAGAACTCCTTCTCAGCTTCTAAGGCTCAGACAGGCTCTAGGAAGACTGCCCTGAGAGCCCACCATTCTCTTCCCTTTTCTCCCTTGGGTTTTATACTTTTCCTGGGTGTTGTTGGACTATCTCTTTTATCAGTGTCAGCAAGCTGTTTCTCTAAAAGGCCAGAAAGTAAATATTTTAGGCTTTTGGGGTCATGGAGTCTCTGTTGCATTTCCTCAGCTCTGATGTCTTAGCACCAAAGCAGATGTCAAAAACGTATCCTCAATGCACATGACTAACATGCATAAGTAGAGCATATAGCCTGTACTCTAATAAGACTTCACTTACAAAAACAATAGCAGGCTGCATCTGTCCTGTGTTCACACTTTGTTGACCCCTGTCATATATCGCTGTTGTATATTTCATGAACTTATTGGCCACTACTGTGCTCAATATGTGCCCACACCCAGTGGGTTGGTAAGAATGTAGTGATGAGTAGACAGGAATGTGCAAACTCAGAAGGAGCTTTACAATAATTAGAGTGGCAGACAGTTTTCAAAAGAAAGTAAGTCATGGTTAATGATAGAAAGGAGGAAGTCATGATGTTGCACTATACTACGAGAGGGGGAAACAGAGCCCCATGTGGAAGAGAAGCTTGAGAAGGCAGCGGGATATCTAACCAGATGGTGGAGAATGGATCTGGAACTCAGGGAAACTTTGGGATCAGCTTTGGGAGCTGCCAGGGGGGAATGTCAAGGGCATGGAGGGAGAGGAGAGAGAGCACCGTGGGGGAATACAGCCTAAGAGGAAGATGAGCCTGCAAAGAGCCAGAGAGGAGCACTGGGGGAGCAGAACAGCATGGGAGGAGGGCTTCGCAAGGCCAAGAGGAGGTGTCGAGAGTGTTGATGGCTCAGAGGAATCGAGGAAGATAAACATGAGTTTGTGGGCCAGATTAGGATGGTATCCTGGCTTTTTTTCCCAGCAGTCTAGGTAGCCAGGGGATGGAAGTGAAGAATGTGGATGGTGGATGTGGTCAAAGGGAGAAGACTGACCCTCCAGGCCTGGAGAAAAGTTGAAGGCTGAGATTCTAGAAGGTAATTCTGCAGTGGTTGATGATAGGGCCTAGGATGGACCAGGAGTAAAATGGAAAACTATTTTTAATAAAAGAAGAGGAAGGAGTAGGATCAATAGTAGGAAGGGGTGAGAGGTGTGGAGGAGGCTATGGAGACTACTGCCCTGGAGAAGGAGCTTCCGGTTTAAAAGACTGCGGGTGGTAGGGTTCCCAGGGACAGTTGTGCTAATGCAGAGGACAAACCAAATAACAGAAACGGGGAGCCATAAAAACACTGAGACCAAGTCCGTGTCACCTAACAAAGCACAATACAAAATGGCTGATTAAGAGTTGACAAAAGGCCTGACTTTGAAGAACAACTCAAGGTTCATTTATGGCCGACCCCAACTTTGAGGCCTTTTTCCCTGAAGACTGCTCTGAACAAAGACAATGACCAGAAGGTGGCCAGACCAGGTTTCACAGTCTCACTAGAAGGACAGCCACCTCCCTCATGCCTAACCTTCTTCCTGGCCACCTGTCAACACATAAACCTGATGGCCCGGGGCCATGTTCCTGTGTTAGTGTCCTTTAACTATCACAAGCTGTATTGCAAGGCAAAGGAGCTAAAAACAAAATAATAACTAGGAAAAATATTATTTCTCTTAGGAGCAAGTTTAGGTAGGGAATTAAAGGGCGGGGGGGGGGTGATGGAGTAAAATAAACACAAACAGGAGAGATTTTAAGAACACAGCCAGAGGATCCTCTTCTTAGAGTTATTAGGAGGAAATGGAGATGACTATGTCCTGTGATTCATTTAGAAGGATTGGATTTCAAGTGGAAATGGCTCTCGGGTCCGTTACCTTGAGAAGAGTTGCTATGAGACGGAGAGCAGTGCCAGCTTCCCCGGGAGTTTGAGGGATAAATGCTCAGAGCAACCCAGGAGCCCTTCAGAGCTGCAAACTCGTCAGCAGGCAGGCCCCAGGCAGCGCAACTCGCCTCAGAAGCTGGGAAGCAGCTCTGTGTTTCAGCTCTCTGCTTCTCTTAGCCTAAACCCGTACATAGCTACACTTCCGTAGTTGTCTTTTAAAATTTCGAAACATAAGGAGGTCTGTAATCAAGAGAAGCCAATCGATTGTGTAGGTGCCCAGTGAATAGATTTTTTTTTATCATAAAAAATTAAAAAGGCAGAGCTATTCCTTTAGTATAAAGAAGTCTATGCTCACTGAAAACAAAGAAAGAAGTATTTATTTCTCTCGTGCAGTGTCCTTGGGCGGATATTTTCAGGTTGAGGAAGAAGAGTCATTCTCCCTGAGACCTGCCTCACTGGGGCACTCACTTTCTGTTTTCTGAAGGGTGAATGCTCTGCCCTGTATCACCAGCTATCCACGCACGTCTCAGTCTATCCACAGCCACCCCCTTCCAGGAAAAAAAAAAAAGGCCCCCAGCCTTTTTTTTTTTTTCATCCCTTGTCCTTGTTTTTTACTGCAGTTTCCACAGGTGGACGTCAGCCTTGAAAGAGCCCCTGTGAGCCTGCCTCCCAACCCTGGTCACAGAGGGCAAATAAGTGATGTATCTGTTACCGCAAGGAGTCAGTCCCTCTGCGTTCACGTTGGCTCAAACTGTTGTTGTGGAAATTACACAGGAAATGTTAGATTGACCTACCTGAAGTATGTGTCTGGATTTGAGCTTCAAACACTTAGTCATATAATGTTCAATTATCTTTATTAAGCTGCCTGTCACACAGAAGTGAGACCCTGGGGGAACTCGTTGCTATTTACTTTTCTCACATCAGGGGGCTGATAGTCAAAAGCTTTCTTAAGCCAGGAGACATTTTCTAATAAATTGAATGAGCTTTAACATGCTCTCTTTTCTTATACTTTTGGGTGGTAAAGTGGAAAAAGAAAAAAAAAAAAAAGGTTAGAATGGGTTATTATAGATTCTTCTTTCAGAATGTGTAAAACACACTTCTAGGTTTGAATGGTTTACCAAAGGGAGATGGGATTCTGCACTCCTATAGATAATGATCCACTTGAGTTTGCTTGTTCAGTTTACATGGCTTAAGAGCCACAGTAAGCCCCTGGAGGAAAATTCTCTAATGGTTGTGGCTACTCAGATATCTAGCTGAAAGGAGACACAATCAATCTTTGAAGGCATCCTCATCAAGTGGGAAGAGAAGGATGAAGACCTCAGTTATTCACTTTTTGTTGGGAAGTCTTGAAAATATACAAAAGAGTTAGGAAGTTTCTCTCCACTGCCCTTCGATGAGCAACTCCAGGAACTAAAAGGAAGGCAAATGAATGAACAGAGAGTGCGCCAGGTTATGCACATGCGAGCAGGGTTTCTAGACTGATCAACAAACCACTGTTTTTCTGAAAGAAAATATGATTAACACCTCATTTGTTCATTAACTCAGTTTTAGCAGAGCACTATTTCCAGAATCCAGGATAGATGCCATTCTCTATGCTAGGCACAAGGAACAAAACGATCAGTTTTATTCATTCCTCTCTTTATTCATTAAGTAAAAATGGACTGAGTCAGAAACTGCTATGCTGCAGGCCCTGGGTTACAGGCTGAGTCCTTCTGCAGTACAGAGGTTAGTAGTAAGCTGATATTGTATGCGCACAAACACAGACACAGCGATAAAACAAATAAAACTCCTAATAAATGCCAAAGAGGGAAAGCACCCGGGATTATGAGATGGGACAACAAAGGGAACTAACTTAGATGATGGAGAAGAACTTAGGTGTCAGAGAAAGTCTTCTCGAGGAGGGACATTTAATCTTAAACTAGCAACTAGCCTGGAAAAAAATTGGGAGGAGTGGTCTCAGGAAAGATGTGTGAGGGTTTTGGAAGTAAGGAAACGCTACAGGATTTGAGAACCTGAAAGAAGGTCAACAAACTAGAGGCAGGTGATCCAGGCACTAGTGGCCCCAGGAGCTGGAGAGTTAGAGCTCATGCTATAGCCCACAGGGAGGTCACTAAACCTTGCCACCAAAAGAGGTCCTTGCAGTCTTAAGGGAAGAGTGACCGAGCTGTGCTGTTGTTCTTTCAGTTTCTGTCCTCAAGGAACAAACAGGGGAAACATTTCTAAGTCTTTATAGTAGGAAGAAAATAAAATCTACATTTCTTAACTTGTTCATTCTATTGCCAAAAGTTCTTATGCATCTAGAAACCAAAACAAAAACAAAGTGCACTGTAAAATGTTTAGGATGGATGAATCATGACCACTGAAATACCTGAAGGAAAAAGAAATATTTTTCTTCCCCTTTTCCTATTGTGAAAAACCTACCCACTCACAAAGACTTGGAATTTCCTTTCTTTTTTTTTTTTTTTTGGTACAGGATTGAGCCCAGGGACACTTTACCTTTGAGCCACATCCCAAGCCCTTTTTATTTTTACTTTTTATTTAGAAACAAGGTCTCACCAAGTTGCTGAAGCGGGCCTCACACTTGTGATCCTCCTGCCTCAGTCTCCCAAGACGCTGGGATAATAGGCATGCCTGAACTAGTAACCTGGGAATTCTCACATTGTCACCAGTTTTTTTTGGTACAAATCATGCTTTCTCTTGGCCTTAGGCTGCTAGTTTGTCAAGCCCCTGACTACCCTGACATAGAGTCAAATGGAGCAGGCATTTCATAAACAAGATCATCTCCAATTGTTGAAAGACGGAACAGGGGGAAGCAGGCAAGCTGTGTGAGGTCAACTCCAACTAGCTTGCCCTTGAGGAGGTGACAATCGAACCAAGGCCTACATGACAACATGTTTCGAGGTTATCCAGAATCCATTTTTAGGAGTGAAATGTGAAGTACTTTGCATCGGGATATGAAAGAGGTCATTATTTTAATGGTTGCTTTTAGGGGTAGGGAAATAAAATGTCTGACTCTAAAATCCAGTAAGGAAGAGCAGGAAATAAGCATGTGCAGAACAACATGAGAAATCTGAAATGGAAAGGTGGAATTACAAGTGTCCTAAACACTGTCTCCCTCCAGAATCCGTCTTTCCATGATGAAGTCAGAACCGCAAAGGTAAGTGGAGTAATAGGCTTTCCCAGAACCCAGTTCACCAAACCAGGCCCAGAATAGAGTGGAAGGAACATGGCAGGACTTCCCAATTGCCAGTCACTTCCAAATAATCCTGTTGAGTATTGGACATCTCTCCTTTCTATTGCAAATATTCTGTGGTTTTTTGTTTACTTCACTCTTTTCACTTTGTCTCCTTTTATTCTGGACAATCCTTATCTTGAGTTCTCCACATGATTCCTCCTTTGTAACTTCATTTCATGCTTCTTAATTTCAGTTTTATTCAAATAAAAATACAGAAATGAAACCACCATTTATTTAAAGGAGTGCATGCGTGAGCTGTTCCTAATGGGGTGGGGGAAGTGGAGCCATATCTTTCCATGTTCACTGCTAATTTTTTTTAAGCTCTTGCATACAGATGCCGATTTGGAGGCATATTTTAGTTTTTTCTTTTGATTTTGCAAAATTAAGAAAAGTGAAGTTACTGTGTCATGCAGCAACAGGTAGCATTATGTAACTAGGAAGGAATAGGTCTGTGTGTGTGGATTCACTGTGCTCATAAACTGTTGTGCCAACTTGGGCAAGTCATCTAACCTTCCTGGAATTCCATTTCCTCTTCTGTGGACAAGGAGCCTGGATCATATCGATGGCTTTTAACCCAATTTTTAGAAGTGAGCTCCTCCTAATAAATAACATGCAACACTCCAATTATGAAATAGAATCAAAGAACCTCTGCTCTGCAAGAACTAAAAAAATGTCCTAGATATCCCATCCCTCCTCTTTTCTTCAAGGCAACCCCTCAGCCACCTTTGTGAAAAGTCTCACAGAACCCAAGGTGGAAAGTTATCGGCCTCACTCTTAAATTCCATTCCAATTCTAAAATGGTTTAGGGTCTTTTATAAGTGCAAAGAGAATCATAAAATCCCCAAAAATGACACTTGAAACACAAACTGAATATTTTGTAGATTTGCTAACTTCTACGAGAAGGTAAACCTTCAGTAATTACAAAAGCTCCATCTCTGGTAACCAAACTTCTTAAAGTACTGCTCTTCATTCCTTTGACTTAGTATTGACCACACCTCAAAAGCTAGTTCATGATGTAATTGAGCTCCACTATAAGCTAATGTTTACTGAGTTTTTACTAGATGCTAATAAGCACAGCCTAGGGACTGAACATCTAACCATTGAATCCTTAAAATACTCCCCATGAAAGCTACTGTTATTATATTAAAAAATAAATAAAGATGAGGCCCAGAGAGGTATGTGACCTTCCAGAATCCACCATTAGTTGGTGCTCAACCTGCAGCCTGGCTCCAGTACACACTGAACACCTTTCCACCACCACCCCTTCTCCACCAGGCTTGCTGGCCCTGGTCTCTGAGGCAACTCAACTTCTCACCAGGCTGCTCTGGGATCCTCTCACCCCAGTGCATCTGAACATCAGTGGGGAGAACCAAAAGGTCGCTGATTTTCAAACTGATGTGTCAATAACGCTACAATTCTCTTTTCTGCTGGTTCCTCAGTCTGTTCAATGACTACATGGTACCAGTCCCACAGCTAAAATCTGACTTGGAACCAGATTCTTGGATTAAAGACCCTATAGCTGTTGAATCCTTTTCCTGGGTTCTTGTAGGGCACCATCTATTTGCTTGCGGTAATCTTCCTCTCTCTGCTTCTCCACCTACTGCTCTCCATTGCTACTTCTCCCACGACGAGGACATGGTTAAGTGTGCTCCACCTTGATCCCTGATTTGCCACCTATCTCGTTTTCACTGATATATCCAACCTTCTGTATATATAAAACGACCCTCTCCCCAATGTATTACATGCTCTCAGAAGATGGCAGGTCACATTTTTCTCTATGTACCTAATGCCTAGGAAAATAATGAGACTCTTAATCAACACCAATTATTAATGGTGGAGTGAGAAAGCATTGAATTGCAGTCAAGAGTCTTGATTCCTTCCACGTTCTAGTCTTGTGGCTCAAGGTCTCGTAGTGTGTATGTTAATATCGTCACGATGCTGTTCCGAGGCTACATGAGAGGCCAGGACACTCCAAACCACTAGCATGATACATACTATCAGATCGTCATCACTTAAAACTTACTTTGATCTTCTAGAAGTTTTGATTCTAAGCCTTTTTAAAAAGCAATGCAATATGAGAGAAGGAGGAGTAATAGCTCATCAATGTCTTGAGGAAACAAATAAAGATCCATTAAGTTTCACTAACAGCAAGGCCCACCATCACCCATGTGACTCCAAAGGCCAGATGAAGCCTTTCTACTCTGCCCAGAGGGTGTTTTATCTTTGCAGTCACATGCACTGGCATTTTCAGAAATAAATCACAGATTATCTGATGTCTTACATCATCCTTACTGTAAGGGGCCATGTTCTGGTTGGTTCTTTCTCTCTGTCACTTACTCTCTCCCTCTCCTTGGAAAACATTTCCAGCGCTTCCCACCTCAGGGCCTGTGGAGAGTGTAACCTTGGTCGATCAGAACAACACAGAAGAGAGTCAATGTCGTTGCTCTCAGTTACCTGAAGCTTCTTCAAGAAACAAGATCAAAGTATAATCCTGCACCTCCTCCTCCAGGGTTGGCACTGCAATAGGTCATCCCTGGAACAGCTGGCAAACAAAACCCCGGCCCATTTCTGGGCTTTTAGCAAATCATTGTCATCTTCTCCTCCGCGGCCCAGAGTATCCCCAAGGCCTTCAGGCTGCTCTCTGAGCTCCCCGACCTCCTTGATGGTTGAAATGGATTCTGAACGGAGGTAAACAGGGCTCCTCCCAGCAGTCTGGAGAGCTTCGGTCTGCAGAAAGCTAATGAAGCCCTTGAAGCAGTATGCTTCTCTTCCACCCACACTTTATTGAAATGCTTTTGAGTCTTATTGTGTTGTAATTACATGCTATAGAAAACTCGACAGACATCTATTTCAAGGATTGGGCCCATGACTCTTACTAAAACATTTCAATTCCATTTTCCTGAGCACACAGTCTCTAAATGCATCTGTGAGGGCCCTCCACAAGCATTTCCATTTCACATTTCAGAAAACTTAAAAGTGATGCAGGTTCCTGATTCAGTTGATGATGGATGTAAAGGGACTACCTTCATGAGCCCTAGGGGTTGTTTTTCCTTCCTGTTTCCCTTCCCTTTCTATAGTTTTAGGATAGAATTTTTATTTTATATATATGTATGTATATATATTAGGAAACGTAATGAAATAAATAAGCATTTCTTTGGTAACTTGTTTTCTTTTTATTTCCCTCATAAAAGCAGTTACTTTAAAGAGATAGGCTTTATCCATATTTCTTTATCCTTAGAAACATTTGGGTCTAGTTTAGGGTATAATTCCCAACCCTGAGATAAGTTTTCCTTCCAATAAAAATTTAATTTTGGCTTTCAAGTTCTGGAATTACTTTTTTCACACGATATGGAGTAGAATCGGATTTTCTTCTTTTCCTTGTCGAAAACTAGTTCCTTCGCACCCTTCATTGAACGATTTCCCTGGCACTCTCAGTACTCCTGGGGTTACAGAACAGCTTATCCTCAGAGTAGAGGTTTATTTCTGGTTCTCGTTTCTATTTCATTAGTTGATGTGTTTATTTCTATGCAAATACCATCCCGTTGTCCTAATTATTACAGCTTTATGATTTTTATAATTTAAGGGTTTCTTTTTTTTCTACCCAATCTCTCCTCAATCTTCATTTTATTCTTGGGAGCATGCAGGTGGATTCAGTTGTTAAGCTTTTCCATATTAATTTTAGAATGAATTTGAGATTTTGATTGGAAGTGCTATGAACTTATAAATCAATTTATGGATAATAAAAACATTTTCAACAATGAATCTTCCCAGTCATAAATGTAGTATAGATTTTTTTCCATATATATTTAGTGACTTTCAATAGAGGGGTATAATTTTTTAGGTTTGAGTTGCAGCTATAAAGTCTACCTGTAGTATAAAATAATGTTTTGAATTTGTTGCTGGTGTAAATAGATTTGATTTTTGTATATTGATTACCTTCTTTTAATCATTTTTATGGGGCTCAATATCAGAAATACAAAAAGTAATTTCTTATTTAAGAATGTTTTAAACAGGATATGTGAAGTCTATATGAATCATCATTCATACTTAAAAAAATGGAACTTAAAAACTTACATCCTGCTGCTGCTGCTTGTAAATGAAGAATAACCCCATAGGATTTCTATCTCATGACAAAGATAGCAAGAAACCTAAGAATGGCTTCCTCTGGGCCAATTACCTATGGATCATCAATTGTTCCCAAACAAAACACATTTCAGCCAGGAAGGAGGATCCTTTGGAAGCTCTATATATGGTTCAGACTTCTTCTAAAGACAGATATGTTATGCTTATGAGAGTTTTCAGCTTGAACTCTTTGTTAGCTGTCAGTAACAATGGGGTCTGGTGCAGATTTCAGGTTCGCGGGGACTGCCCTGACAGCTCAGCTCCCCACAGCACTGCTGTCCACAAAGCAGATGAAAACTGGAGCCTAATGTTTCAGACAGAATTAAAAACACTGAAAAAAAAATGATCAAAGCTTTTCCAAGAGCTGGTGGCATATTTCAGAAAGGGAAAGCTTAGAAAAGATATGGACAGGTAACAGGAAGTACAACAGCTGAGATATTTTAGAAATATATGGGTATCCTTTAAATGTGCCTCTGAAGAAGGAAATCAAAGCGATATAGCAAAGCAATTATTTAAGAATATAAATCAAGAGAGTCAAGAAGTAAAAGATTGCAACCTACACATTCAAGAAGCGTGCCAAGTACCTAGTGTTACTGGCCAAAAATGGTCAAAGGAGAAGCACATCTTGATTGCTATTTAAGAGAAAAACAAAAAGACCAAATCATTAATGAGGAAAAGAAAATCAAATTTCCATTCAATTTCTTGACACAGCAATACTTTATACAAAATGATTTAAAAACACTTGAGGAGAACTGTGAGCCAAAGATCTGAAATGCAGGCGAGTTTCAGCACAAAGGAATAAATAATAAGACAAATACAAATGTTATTAAACTAGACAGGAAAAGTGTTCTCATGAGCATTTCTTGGAAAAACCTACAAGAAAGAAGTTCCAAACCACCAAAAAGATTAGAGAACCATCAGAATGCGGTCTGAGGGTGGACATTAAGTATAATAATAACAGAATTGACATTAGAAATGAACTTTGAGGTGGTAGAAAATAGCATGGAAGTATTATTATAAGCTCTAGAGATATATAAAAATACATGATGAAGTGGGAAAAATAGTCATAAAAATTATTACTAGCTTACAATTACCTCATAGGCATTATCTGGAAGTAAATTAATATCATTTAATTCTGACAAACCACAAAGTAGAAGCTTAAGTATATTTAACATGATCATGCTGAACACAGACAATTCCAGTGACTAAAATTGGAAGTTAGATAGGAAATAATATTTCCTATAATAATAGTGAATGTAATCATTTGCTATAGCAGGAAATGAACCGTTTATAAAGGAAGATTTGATAGTTATTTATAAATCTAACAATCAGAACAAAAATACAAAGACTAAAACCCAAAAAAACATAATAAATCAGTCAATAAAGAGCCAAGAAAATAGAACAGTTAGAATATGAGAAATACAACTTGAACCCAACACGATGTGGTATCACTAAATATAAATCAGCTTCACTCACATACTAAAAATATTCTCAGATCGACAAGTAAACTAAAATACAATTGTAGTCTATATAAAATAGAGACTGAAAGCAAAGTTGTTCTGATGTTGAAAATAAAGAATGAGGAAAGATCTATAGAGTAAGTGAAAATAAAAAGGAACCAGGGTGGACTGGGGTTGTAGCTCAGTGACAGAGCGCTTGCTAGCATGTGTGAGACACTGGGTTTGATCCTTAGACACACATTAAAATAAACAACAACAACAAAAAAGGCATGCTGTAAATCTACAACTACAAAAAAAAAAAAAAACTTTAAAAAAGGAACAAGGATTTATGATCGTGGTATTAAGCAGGGTAAAATTCAATCCCACAAAATAATTGAATGAATCAAAAACTTTACCACACAAACAACAATAATGCATAATAGATATAAAGAAAATATAAGTATTTATGAATCATGTACCAGATTTGAAGTTTTCATTAAGCAGAAAAGACAGATTATAAGAAGATAAATAGACACAGGTATATAATATTTTACCATGTAGCCCAATGATTGAATAAACCTGCATTTCAAATATATATGGAACATTTAGAAAACCTGAAATTATAAAGTTGCATTAATAAGTTACAAAAGAATCAAAATGTAAGCCGTAGTCTTTGATTCCAAGGAAAATAGTATTTATTAATAATAAAACAAAAAAATGCTCTTCCAACCTAGAAATTAAGATATTTATCGAAGAACTATTGAATAAAAGAGAATAAAACATAAAGTGGAGGAATTTGGGGGAATGCTGATGAAAGAAAATATATATAGGAACACAGCCAAAGCAACAGTTTGAGAAAATTCTGAGGATTAATATCCTATAATATGAAATGAATTAAATATTAATTTAGAAAGCTAATGAAAAAAGCTGAAAGCAGAAAGAAGGACGTAATAAAGATATGAGTATAATTTAATGAGTTAGGAAGCAGAAAACCAGCAGAACTAATAAAACACAAACTTAAGCTAGTTCTTTGGGGAAAAGAATCAACAAAACAGGAAAATCACCAGCTGATCTAAGTTTTGTAGAAACAGCATAAATGCATAAAACGAATTATATATTGCAATAACCATCCAACCAGAGGAATTTAAAAAAACAATTAGGAATCAGTTGTCCAACTCAATACAATAAATTTGAAAACACACAAAATAGATAACTTTATCAGAAGATTCTATGTATGTATGTATGTAAGTATGTATCTATCTATCTATCACCTGACCGTGGAAAAAATAGAAAGTCTAAAGAGATCAATTACAACAGAAAAAATAAAAGTTTCCAGAGACCTTCCCTATTATAAATTTCCAGATCCAGATGGTTTCAAAAGGGCATTCCACCAGTGTTTTAAAAGATCAAATAATCCCTACTACCTAACACTTTCTATATTATAGAATATGAAAGGCAAATTTCAAACTACTTTTTAATGCAAGTAAACATAAATAACAAAAACTCTTTAAGACTACATAAAGAAAGAATTTCAAACCCAGTGTGGTGGTGCACATCTGTAAACCCAACAATCTGGGAGACTGAAGCATGAGAATTGCAAGTTCTAGGCCAGCCTGGGAAATTTAGTAAGATCCTGTCTCAAAATAAAATGTGGGGATGTAGCTCAGTGGTAGAGCACCACTGGGTTTGAATCCCAGTACTAAAAAATAAAAACAAAATAAAAATCACTCCAAACTTTGTCTGAATTTTGATGTAAACTGACAATCCTCTTTTTTTCCTAATAAAAGCACTTAACAATACAGAAATGGCTGAAAACATTTTAACATAAATATATAGGAATAAAGAAATATCAGATAGATAGATAGATACATACATACATAGAATCTTCTGATAAAGAAGTATTGCCCACAATTCATACCATTTTTACAAGATATTAGACATTAAGTATAAATAATATAAATAATCACAAGATTATTTGACACAGTTAAATAAGAAAAAATATTTGGATGCTTAGGAATTTGAAGGAAAAGGTAAAAGAATCTCTACTTGCAGATATATGACTATATATTAAGAAACCCCACTGGATTTAATGAAAACAAAATACTCTGAACAATAAAAAAAATTAGTAAAATCGTCATCTATGATAATGAATGCAAAAGTCACTTATCTACCAACATAGAGTATCCAATTAAGAGAAGCAATGAAAGAGACACTTCAATTAGTGATCTTCATTCACTATATAGTGTATGTATAGAGTATATAATATAAATATTATACTTTCATATTTTATATATTGAATTTATATGTATTTATATAAAGTAGGCAAAATTTTACATGCAAAATACTTATAAGGATATTTAAAATACTATGAAAGCCACGCCAAAAGATTTAACAATGAAAAGGCACAATTTGTCCTTGAATAGGAAGATTCCACATCATAAAGATGTCAACACTTATTCTGCAGCTCTTACAGTTGCTTATTCTGCTCTAATTTTCAAAAAACAAAAAAAGTCAACACTCCCTAAGCTAACTTATATTTACCACAATTCCAGTAAAATTATCTATAAGTTTTCTTATAGGGTTAAACAAGTTAATTTCAAAGGTCAAATGGAAAAAGAAACAGAAGAATTGCCTGTTAAACTGTGAAAAAAAAATCAAAGGGCAATATTAGAGGGATAGTACATCTAGATTTAAAACCATTTGGAGCTTCTATAAATAAAGCTATGTGATATTGATTTTTAAGTAAACAAACTTTAGCAGATAATTAAAATTTCAGAAAAAGACTTAAGTGTATAGAAAAATTTAATGTGTAATGAGGGATTCATCTCAAATCACTTGAGAAAATATTGACTTTTTTATAAGGGTGTTGGGACAACTGAATATCCTTTTGGAAACATATGAAAGTCAATCTTTATTTCACACTGTAAATCAGGAAAAATTGGTTTGAAAAGCTCCCCTTGATGCTGCAGCTGTCAAAACCAGAGGCCCCCTGCTTCCCTCACTGCAAAACATCTCAATGAGCAGGCTCATACTTCCTTTCTTTAATGTCGCCTGCCCATTTTCTCTTTCACATATCAATATAAAGTACTTCTGTTCAATACGCTATACTGTTTTTTCCTCCTATACCTTTACTGAATGTGTTCCCTTAAGGAACAATGATCCCCTCATTAACCAATTCTTAAACCCTTCCACCTCACCCCTGCCCACCTCTCTGCTCTCTAGCCTGATGCACCATCTTTTTCTTTTGAAAAGCATCCCCCCCACATGGTTGGAATTAGGGATATTTTTACTTCTACTTCTCAAAACAACTTTTCCTTAACCTCAGGCTGAAATTCTCTTTTGCCTAAAGTCCCCCAAAGTCAGCCTTTCAGGAAGTCTTCCCTCAGCCCTCTGGACTCCCCTTTCTCTATCATCTCATCTTAGTGTTGCATTCATTCCACGCTGTGACCCATGGAGGTAACTTCCAAAACCTTTATCGTCAGTTCTGACCTCTCCTTGGAGCTCCAATCTTCTGTTGGGCATCATCTTGAGGACATCTTCCCTGCACTTTAAATCTACTGTCTCCCCGAAAAAACTTCTCCGATTTGATTTCTCCAACAGCCACCCTTTCTCCTCTTTCTCCTGGCCTCCCAGTCTCAAAGCATACTTTCCATCACTGACATAAAAATTTGGACATCTGTGCTGCGTTGCATGAAGTGCCCTCAAAGTTTCCACTTTCCCCAGAGGCGCACCTGAACCTATCCAGAGGATCAATCACACACATCAGTTAAACTTGTCTTGACCAAACTCGCACAGACACATCCCTGCTTTGTCCAGGGGGTCCAGGATAGAAACCTAGGGTCCAGAGTGCCTGGGTGTACAGAGTATGCAGTAACTAACCTTCCCTTAACAAATCAGTGTGTTTGTTGCATGATAAAGATGCCAATGACGAAGTTAGGATGGATCTTGCATTACACCAATGGAGAATGACAAATAAGCAAGCAGGTTATAGAACTGGTTCTCAGCGGTGATATAAGACACTGACTGTTTCTAACATTTCTTTTCTATTTGATAAAATGAAGATGCAGGGAAAATGACAAATAGGAATACTAAAAGACTTAATAAATGTCTCCAAAATCATCAAAAAGAAAGTTCATCTTTATCCTTTGCATTAGAAGCCCACAGGGGATGTCAATAATATGAATAGAAACTGGGACTTAATTATAGACCACAAGGACATGTAACCATGACACTAATAATAAAGACAATTTCAACTTTTAACAAGAAATAGACATTCTAACTCCATTTACCTTGAAGTCAAACATTCATCCACTCATAAAATTAAGAGCTGGTGTCACAGAAAAACATCATAGCCTGGCCAGCCTTAGCATATGCAATATTTCAAAGATGTATATGTATGTATTATGTGTGTGTGTGTGTGTGTGTGTGTATGAAGTAGCTTGATTATTCCTGCATAATATTTGTGATTTACATAGTATTGGTTTAATATAAATGTTTATTTTAAAATAGTATATTTATAGGCAAGAATAATGTATAATGAGCATAATTATGCTAAATATTCCACCTGGGATTATCAAGAATGTATCAGTACAACAATGCAAGCATAAATCAGGGGTTGGTTTGCACTTAGAAACCATAGCCATTAAAAAGTGACGAAGGAAGACAAACAGACATGAATGAGGTAAAGTGTGGCAAGCTCCTGCTTTTGATTGCATTCATTTACTTACAAATATTAATCCACTACTGCACACTAAATTCCCTCAGGGCAGGTCTGCCTCATACCCATCTCCTTTTTTTGTGTTCTCTAGTATCATGCAGAACCCTATGGATGTGCTGGTGTTCAGTAAATGCCTAATGGGTTGAACTATACTGAATTCTAACCAACACAGACTTGCAATTGGCTCTCTTCCCTTATAGCTGGATTTTAGCAACTCATTTAAAAAAATGAGAATGGCCACACTGGAGTGCGGTGCAGTGGTAGGAAGGTTGCCTAGCATGCAAAATCCTTGAGTTCTATCCCCGCACTGCACACATGAAA
Source organism: Callospermophilus lateralis (assembly GCF_048772815.1). Taxonomy (NCBI): domain Eukaryota; kingdom Metazoa; phylum Chordata; class Mammalia; order Rodentia; family Sciuridae; genus Callospermophilus; species Callospermophilus lateralis. The sequence continues at coordinate 15,229,206 of NC_135310.1, forward strand.
AAGGATCTTTCCATTCTTAACAGGAAGAGGTATCTGTAATAAAAGCAGCTATGCAGCATAAGGGCAAAAGCCTGGATTATCCCAGTATAGAATCTGTGATTTCAATAGTATGAATATATTTGAAAATTAACTGTCAAAATACTATTTTGATTATATCTAATCAATTTAGCTGATATTTAACTGCTACTAATAAGTGGAAGTGAAAAATAAAGTAGTGTATAAAAATGTAAGAAAAATAAAATTAACCTCCTACACAGGATTAATTCTTGAGTTGGAATTAGGCCTTTTCCCCTGGAGTAATTGTATGTTGAGTGGATACTTACTGTTTACAGGCTTAGGATTTAAAGATTTGTGGCTTAGCAAATTTTATAATGTTGCTCTTTTGTTTTTAAGGAGAAACTTTGCTTTCAATTTTTTATTTTCTACCTCTTTCCAATAGAACACATTCAAGTACTTTCATGACTGATGATCTTGTTGATCAAGTTGACTTTTCCTGAAATACCAATATGGGTATTTATGTGCCTGTGTGTTTAATATCTTTATTGAGATATGTTCGTGTCTTAACAACGATGTGTTGAAAGTGTATAAATTCAACTGACTTTTAGTCCAATAGATATTTTGATTCATCTTCAATCAGAAATACCAGTAATATTGGATGTTGGACTAATTTCTCCCTTCTTTGACCTCAATAGTTCTCCTTTTCAGTTTACAGTTTTATATTCCCAGAATCTGTCAAGGTATTAAACCAGAGTTTTAAGAATAGATCAACTGGCACAAGCTTCCGAGTGATTAAGGGCTCAGAACGACAAACAATAGATCCAGGGTTAAATTATAAACTGGTTATAACTTCATATATTCTTATACAATGAATGAACTATAATGTAGAAGATAACCCAGAACAGGACCGTACACATTCAAGAAGTTAAATGAACATTGGCTTCCTCTCTTTTCTTTTTGCATCCAGTTCTTAAGATGGAGAGGAGAAAGGTTATGAAAGATTAAAGTATTTTTAAATTGACAAATGATAATTATACATCTTTGCAGGTGTGCTATGATCTATTGGTGCATAGTATAATGATCACTCATGTCTGAATGGGGCAAAGGGCAATGCAAAGCACACCGTACTCCTGGCATGTAGAGGGGGAATCTGGCAAAGCTCCTGGCTTTACGGAACTGCCTCCTGCCCCAGGCTGGCTTTGCTGACAGGTGGATGGCTCACTGCACACCCCCACAACCTGCTCCCCCATCTACCCACTGTGTGAGGTCTCTCTTTAGCACAGCACACACTTCTTGGAGGGGCAATTTTGACAAGGGAACATAAAGAGAGATCCTTCCCTTTCTACCCCCAAAACACGTGTGGATGGATTACATTCTGAATTCATCAACAAGTTATTTCAGAACTTCATATTTTTATTTCTTCCAAGTTAAAAAACCTGCAAAGAATTAATGAAGCTGTAAAGACATGGGAGGGAGGGTGTGGGGGAAGCCAATAAAATTATTGCTGAAAGCATTATTTTGTTGTTGTTGTTGCTGCATGTTTTTATTTGCATTTGTTTCTGAAATATTTACAAAAAACAACCTAAAATAATAATGTTCAAAAATTACTCTCTTTTCAATTTAAAATGAATCTATCATCAGAAAACAGTTTGCTCTTTAAATGTTCTCTCTGGTGGAGCAACCTGTTTTTTCCTTAAGGAAGAGAACTCATTCCTATTTCATGCTTACGGGTTAAAGAACTTCTGTTGTCCATCTCTATTCCCTGCAGGCAGAGCCTCCTGATGGAAGAATAGTGGAAAGAGCTAGATCAACAACCCTCTGGCCAAAGGCTTGGTTGAGGCAATATTCTGTTTGTCGAATTTGGTCTCTGCTTTTCAAATGCATGAATCTTTTTTTTTTTTCCTCTCTGAGAGTGAATAAGAATCAAAAGAGAGTGCTTTGGCTTCACTGACAAATCCACAAATATTTCTCAGAATTTGTTAGCATGGATGGCGCCAGCAAAGCAGTATTAGCCAGCCCCTTGATGGCTGGACAGTCCTACTTAACAGCCAATTTACATTGCTTCCTCTAACATCCTATCTGCCTTGTGGACGTAGTAAACTTCATTCCTGCAAAAGTGAAGAGACCTCACAACAAATGAGTCATGATGAGTGCCTCCGCTCCAGTTTTTGATCTGTATTTTTTAGTATGAGCACTCAAGCAGGACTAACTGAAGAGGCTCATTCCTAGTAGACGCGGAGGGAGTATTTTGTGTTTTCTAGTGCCAAACACACACCAAAGAATTAGGTACTAGAATGAAAAATGAGTTTTCTCCATTTTCTGATTATTTTCACAGGCATTTCTATTATCTTTAACTTTCTTCTTCTAAGACACACACACACACACACACACACACACACACACACACACACATAAACACAGCCTAAGGAAAATTACTAAAGAAATTACTGGGTTCTTTATTTACATTTTATTAAACCTTTACTTCTTGGTTTTCATAGGAAAAAGTGACAAGGACAAGTTAAGAGGTTGGCCCTCACTGCTGCAGGATATAGGAAAGAACTGGAAATTGAAGGCAGGCTAAGCTGGGTAAGGATAAAATTAGCCTTCAAGCATATGACTACCAGGAAATAATAAACTACCAGAATCAAGATACCCTGAGTTGTCATCGGGGAGTAAATCAAGCCATAACTCTTTTCTAAAGGACACAAGATAGCAGGGAGGGCAATCCAGCAGGTTTTATAGCCCTATGCCCACCAACCCCCCATTTGCCAATTCAAACATTTGAGTAATTACAAAAGGCTGGGGTGTAGTCTACCCTTCCGATGGCTTTGTAAGACACAAATGCCAGATTCATAAAAAAGATTTGAGAAAACAGGGCATCGGTATAATTAATCACAGATAAAACTCTGTCTCCAGTTAGTAGCATTGATGACCCTCATGTTTAAAGGGCCATTGTGACTTTAGGCTTGATCTTTTCCCATTTCTACGTAAATGAAAACAACCCCTGGAGATGGCCAACCTCAGCGGACCTTTCCAAAGTGGCATCAAAGCCTGAGACGGAACAAAAAGGGTGGTGCCAACATTTGTCTTCTGCCTCCCAGCTCTCCCTCAACCTCAGAGCTTTGAAAATTATGGATGTCTCTAAAAGGGCAATGGGAAGATAGAGGTGACTTGTGCTAATCAGAGGGTCCAGTGCTCTCAAAGGGGTTGGGAGCTTATAGAAAAAAGCCATGTGAACCCTGTTCTCAGTCACCACTCAAAAGCCATCTTCCACACATATAAAGTTTCAGATGGGCTGCTGATTGAAATACTTTTTTTTTTTTTTTACTGTTCTCTACCTATCAATGTCATCAAAAGCAGCTATCCTCAAACACTAAGAAGTTAATTTACATTATATTAAAATTTAATAATATTTATGTGCATGTTAATGATTAGAAGACTACAGAATTTTTTATATTCTAGATCATATCTTACTGTTTATATTTTACATGAATTTCTATATACCTTTTATATTTATTTATACATTTTAATCATCATTAACATGTACCTAAATATTCTTTTTCTTTCCTTCTTTCTTTTATTTTTTGCACTTTACCACTGAGCTACATCCTCACCCCCTTTTATTTTTTTATTTTGAGACAGGGTCTAGCTAAGTTTCACAGACTGTCCTTGAACTTGTGATCCTCCTGTCTCCGGTAACCTAATCACTGGGATTATAGGCATGCACCACCATCCCTGGTCCTAATTATTCTTAAATTTAGTAATACTAAGAATTATACTCCATAGTGAGGCCAGTTATGGGGGAAAAATATTTTGCTCATCCGTATTTAGAATTTAAAAGTTGTACAAGAGGGTTGTGGAGTATAAGCAGAAGTATAGTTACAAGTCAAATGCATTAATACATTTAGAAAGTCCTTCCATAACAGAAGGATACTTATTCTGCAAAATTTATAAAGGAATAAGCCAGGAATTGATGAGTAACGATGAACAACAAGAAAATAAACTTGATGACGATAACAGATGACATGGTTATCTGAAGATGTGGATCCTCCTTCTGATTCTGCTATGAGCTACCTGGTTGACTTGGCCTGTGCCGTTAGCAAACATTTATTGGGGATCATGGAACACTTTGCATGTTGGAGGTGACACAAAGATAAATAACATTTGGTTCTGGACCTTGAAAAGTTTATGAGCTGGTATGGAAGATAAGAAATACAACCATAGCTAACATCTGGCAGGATGAGAGAAGTCCAATTCAAACACATGAGATTGTAGACAGAGGAAAGGATAATTTCTGTCTGAAGAGAAGAGTTTGAAGGAAGGTTTTATGGAAAAGCAGTTTCTGATTGAGCCTCATGGAATGCATAAGTGTCTGACATGAAACTCAAGGAGGAAGGTCTCTCAGAAGCAGTGTGTGAAGTTGTGTTCACAGTTCTCACGCCAAGTTCAGCCACCAGATGTCTTTAGCCTGGGCAAGGTCACCTAATCCCCAGCACTCTTCTTTGGACTCTCACCTCCTAGCCTTCATCATTTACATCATTTGACTGGCTCTGCAGACATTTGGGATTGTGACCACTTGTACTAGAGATGTGGAATTTTTGAGATAAGGAGCCTACATAGTACTTCCAAAAGAATAGACAGAGCCAACAGTAGCTGAGTCCAGAAGCTTCATGCTTCTAGCCGTGCCTTGGGAAGTAGTTTCTGGTATCACTATGGAGGAGAAAAAGAGGGGTGGGGGGCCAATAAAGAGAGACAGTCAGGGAGGTGATTCATCTGAGGACGAGACCACCAGGACCTGAGCTGAGGCAGTAGAATGGAGACCAAGGAGGCTTTGGATTCTGGGTATTCTTGAAGGAGGAAGTGGAATCCATCCTTCATTTAAATTTATAGCTCCAAGGTCTAGGTAAATATGTCATTAAGAGAGGAAAAAGAAAGGAACAGACTTGATGAGGAAGATCAGTTCTTCATTTTGAGATGTGATGAGTCCGAAGGGCTTATAGGACATTGAAGTAGGAGGGTGTAGCTGTGGTTCTCAACCAGGTTCACACACACACATCGCACACAGTAGAGGTATGGAAATGTATGGAGATGGTATTGGCTGCCATATCTGGGAGGGATGCAACTGGCAATTAGCACTAGAGTCCAGGGGTGCTGTAAATATTCTACAAGGCACAGACAATCCCTTGCCCACAAGAGAGAATTACCCTGGACATCAACAGGGCAGAGGTGGAGAAATCTTAGTCTAGAGGTAATAGAAACTTCTAACCTGGATTTTTTGAGAGTAGACTAGATACAGATGAGAACTTTGAACCCCTCACCCTTCTGTAGGAGATGTGAGAGAAGACTAACCACTTTAGAAGTATATACAAAGGAAAGAAAGTCAGGGACTAATCAAATCCTAGGCAACTTCACTTCACCGGCAAGATGAGTTCAGTGGGTTGACATAACGGCAAAGGTTCTTTCACATTCAAAATACAATGATTTTATGACATCCTCAGCAACTGTGAACCGAAAAAGATAGACATAAAGGAGGATGGAAATCATGGAGCAGATCAGTTCAGCCATGAATGTGAAGACACACTGTGATCTGTAGGAGGGAAATGTTATATATTGTCTAAAATTTTCATCTGCAAATTTGATATAGAACCACACTATTATAGGGCAAGAAATTTAATACAAAAAAAGGAGACAGATGCAAAAGAAAAAAGGAAAGATAGCAAAAAAGTAAAAGAGAAATGAAATAGGGAGGGGAAATGACAAAAGACCAGGAAAAGAAGGAGAAAAGAGGAAGGGACAGGAGAGGAGAGGAGAGGGGAGGAGAGGAGAGGAAAGGAGGGGAGGGGAGGAGAGAGGAGGAGAGAGGAGCCTAAAGACATCCTCTAAAGTCTGGGAGAATACAGTATGAAACAGTTATGCATATGGTTCCAAGGAATAAGACTAGCGGCCATTCTTAACAAATTTGTGAAACTGTGATACTAGAATATGGTCTAAGGACAGCAAAATCTGCTTCTTGAGTGGTGTCATCAATGTTTTTCAAAAGCTAAGTTCACACAACATGACAAAACAATGCCTTGCACAATATTCTCACTCTTAAATTTTGCTGTAACTCCACTCCAGTGGGCTTGGTGAGTAGAGCAAGCCCAGAGCAGGGCGACCCTGGAGAGGTGGTACAGCTCTCCAAAGCAAATGGAGGATAAGTTTGCAACAAACAAGAAGATGGTCCTTTCATACTCAAATCATCCTGTAGCTTTGAAAGACAAGGTGCACATGAAAACAGCAAGCTAAAGTAGCCAACCATAGAGCCAGGAGCCAGAAAGACCTTGAGTTCAAGTGCCAACCCACCATCCACTGGCTCCTGCTGACTGCAAGCCAGGGGATGTCTCTGAGCCTGGACTTCCCTTCTCTAAAACATGGATGATAAGCCCCTGCCTCCCATGAGCTCTATGACAATTGGATGAGATATCAAATGTAAAGGGCTCAGGCCAGCAGCTGGTGTGGGTGGTGACTGTCCCCAGTAGCTGCTGTTAAGTGACATATAAATCCCATTACGCTAATCAATGACCGAAAGAGAAAAACAGTAGGATCCACATTCCAAGGCAACCAAAGTACAAAACATTAGAGAAGGTAATGCATTTGAAAACTGAAATGAATTTGTAGAACTGGAAGTGGCTTTCAGAGCTCTCTTGTCAAATTTCCTCATTTTATTGATAGGAAAATTGGGAGAGGAAATGAAAAGGCTATTGTGAGTTGAATATACATGCACCAAAAAAAGGTCTTAATTAAAGGGAGGTTATTCAAGTTCAGCCACCAGATGTCTTTAGCCCGGGCAAGGTCACCTAATCCCCAGCACTCCTCTTTGGACTCTCACCCACTAGCCTTCGTCATTTACATCATTTGACTAGCTCTGTAGACATTTGGGATTGTGACACTTGTAATGGAGATATGGAATTTTTGAGATAAGGAGCCTACATAGTACTTCCAAAAGAATGGATAGAGCCAACAGCAGATATATATGTATATATAAATATATATATCTGAAAGAATAAACCAGGAAAATAAAGGATGTGCTTCTCCTAAGACAGAGCCAAGTCACTCACCTGTCCAGGAGCAAGTTGGGAGCAAACAGTAGCTTCCCTGGGTGCTCCATAGAGCGCCAGACAAGACCAATCATTAGGATCTCTAGCCAGGCACATTCCAGAAGATGGACCTGATCGTGGAGGTTCAAATCCCCAAAGCCTGAAACATGACAAGAAAAAATAAACTCTGCTGAGTAAAAATGAAAAGCATTCATACTGGTGGAATCAATGCAACCAGGGATTGCAACCATTTGACTGTGTTTTCTATTAGATGGAATTAAGCATAATAGAGGCACACCGTATAGGAATGTCAAGGAACTATTACTTAAACCTAGCACTATGAATAAATTTGTTGTGGTTTTAAGTTTTTTAATGACTTAGTGTCACATCTACAGAAATACATAAACTTATATAACCCACTTAGCTTTCTGTACTTAGTAATGAAGCTTAAATGCTTTCTACTTTATAAATTTTTTATTTGTTTTAATTAGTTATACATGACAGTAGAATACATTTATGCACTTTGATACACCATACACAGATAGGATACAATTTCTCATTTTTCTGAGTGTACATGCTGTAGAATCATACTGGTCATTAGTCACATATATACATAAAGTAATAATGTCTGTTTCATTTACTGTCTTTCCTCTCCTCACATCCCCTCCCCTCCTGTCCCTTCATTTCCCTCTACCTAACCTAAAGTGATGCTATTCTTCTCTAGTGCCGCACCCCCTCTTATTGTGAATTAGCATCTGCATATTAGAGAAAACATTTGGCCCCTAATCTTCTGGGATTGACTCATTTCACTTAGCATGATATTCTCCCACTCTATCCAGTTACTGGCAAATCCCATAATTTCACTCTCCTTTAA